>NW_024962250.1:29334973-29336165 GCF_019238085.1 Lagopus leucura | reverse complement strand
GAATTTCACTAATTCCAGCCTTCCTAGCAATCACACGATGAACCACGAAAAGATGCAGTTCAAATTTCTCATTAGACAAACAGCATACTGCATGTAATCTTCATTTAGATCCCTCATGTCACCAATTATGCAAGCATCATTAAGCAATGAGTGAATACATCCGCAGTTCTAACTCTCCTTTGCCAGTATCATACAATTAGAGCATGTGTACAGAAAGAAAAACAACGATCTGACGTTGTAGCACAGCATGTGGATGGAGATGTGCACATGCGAGATGAGTCCGGAGCCCTTCTGCATGTTGTCACTGCATCGTCGGGGCGGATCGCTGGCTGCCAAAGACAAAACGTGAGGATTGCTTTGTAGCTGCAGTTCAGGATAAAGTTGCTGTCTTGTCATCCAGTGGGAGCCCATCCCAGACCTCCCCAGTTCTCCTCAGTATGGGGCTATCAGCCCAAGCTGAAGGAGGATGCCCTAAGATCACAGCTCTGGCCTTTTTTATCCCACATTAGCACATGAAGGCTCTCAGGCCTCTTCTGTACCTTCTCGGTAGCTTGCACTTTCTGTTTTATTCACCACAGCTTTGGGAAGCTTTGAATCACCCGGTGATTTGTAGGCACAAAGAGGTTTGAGAGGAATCCGTGGTTCTCAAAGCAAGGGACACATGTAAACAATTCCTTTATAAGCCGAGGAGTTGTACCATACAGAACCGTTGGTGAAGCTCTGCTTCTGACTTCCACTGGTCAGCAATTTTCCCACGTGCATCATTCCCCCATTTGGGCGTTTGTCAGATCGCCACTCCCACATTTCCACTGTTGCCTTGTCACGTTTTCTCTGTCAGGTACAAAGTTATTTATTTATTTATTTATTTATTATTTATTTTTGGACAACGGGAGAGGGAAAGCAGAGCAAAGACAGCACGCAGCAGGGGCCTCTGGAAACTGTTAAGGCTGAAGACGTTCTTTGAAAGGGCGTCGTGTGAGATGCGAAGTGATCCGTTTGAATTTGACACTATTATTTAACTTATTAGTGAATCTCGCAGTGAGGCGAGGAGAAGCACGTAACAAACTTTAATGGAAAGAGCAGTTAAAGTCCTTAACTCAGATCTAGAGTCCACGTGTCTAACTGTCAGAGTCCCCGGCCGGCCCTAACGAGCCCCACCGGCGCTAACGAGGCAACGACTCCCAGCTGCCGA
>NW_024962250.1:29276948-29284574 GCF_019238085.1 Lagopus leucura | reverse complement strand
TCCTCCCCCATTTCCACCACGCCATTGGAAAGCAGAGAGGAAAAGCCGCGCGCTTCAACACTGCGACAACATTTATTATGTTTTATTATTGCTGCTCGCCGCTGCCTCGGTGCGTCTTCTTCCACGTGGCAACTCGCCCCGCTTGTCGCGCGTGCGCCTCTCCTCTGGGAGCGCGCTCAGAGCTTCCTGCGCTCGGTGCCGGCTCGGAGACCCCAGCTCCGTCCGCCCGCCAGCGGAGCAGAAGAGGCGGCTCCAGCCCCGGCTCCCTCCCGCCATCGAATTTCCACAGGCGGCTCCAGCCTCGGCTCCGTCCGCCTGCCATCGGAGTCCCACAGGCGGCTCCAGCCCCGGCTCCGTCCGCCCGCCATCGGAGCCCCACAGGCGGCTTCAGCCCCGGCTCCGGCTGCTCCCGTCGGAACCCGCGCGGCAGCGGCTCCGGCCCCGACCCGCTTCGCCCCGGCCCCGCCGCGTCCCTGCGCCCGCCCCGCCGCGCTTCGTCCTGGCTCCGCCACACCCCTGCCCCGTCCCTCCTCTGCTCCGGAGTCCGCTTACCGTGGCCGCCATCGACGCCGCCTCCGCCGCCGCCTTTCCCTCACAGCACCCCGCTTCTCCTCACGCGCTGTGGAAAACGTCTCTCACACCTGCCCGCGCGCGCTCCTTATATAGGCATCCCTTCAGCCCGCCAGCCAATAGGAGCCCCGAACGCCGCCGTCGCTTCGCGCGCTTTGCTTCCCGCCGCTCGCTCTCCACTCCCCTCAGCGTTCCCGCCCTTTCTAGCCGAGGGCAGCCGGGCCGGGGTCATCTGAAGGTCACGCCCGGGGTCACCCGAAGGTCACAGCCCCCCTCGCAGCCGTTGCCCCCCGGCCCTGGGGGCAGAGCCGCCCCACAGCTGATGGCACCTCGCTCGGAGCACTTGGCAGCGCTGCCCGCGGGAACTCAGTCCTTCCATTTCAGTACTGCTTTTAACTAGTGTTACCTACCACTACCGTGCATCGGGAACAGCAACACACACAGGTGTTCCTGCCTTAGCGATGCCTGTCCACAGACATCATTAAAATAGAAATACGTACTTTTAAGGAATTCTTCTCTGCGACACCTCCCGTCTCTGCCCCTGCATCGAAAATCCCTCCGAGAAACTGCGAGAAAGGGAAAATTGTGACAGGAGCTGAGGGCTGTTGTATGGAGGACACCATTTATTTGTCATCTCGGGCTGTTCGTGTTCTGTAGAGCTGCTTGTATTTTACAGCTTCTTCCCGCAGCACGGCTGGAAATGCCCACCTTTGCTCCATTCCTTTCCTTCTGTCCTTGGCTACGTTCTTCCTCATTGTAGCAATGGTACAAAAGAGGAGTAGGGAAGAGACCAAGCGGTGGATACAGAATAACTGCTGCTCCCACCAACGCCAAAATAGCGTGTAGCAACAGCAGGAACGACTCAGCTGTGAGGAAGAGGTTCCCTGCAGGGAATCTTTTGCCTGGCACATAACCCAGGCAAACGGAGCGCCCTGGAGGAGGAAGGCAGCAGGACCCGAGGGAACCGGCTGCGTACAGCTGCTGTATGGCACCAGTGCAACCTGCTGGTTGGCCTAGGCTGCGCTGAGCGAAGGCAAATTCTCCTGGGCCACGTGCATTTGCTCCAAAAGTAATGTCTCCTATTTATTTCCACGGAAAACGCAACAGGGAAAGCAGTAAATCTGGTTGCTACAGCAAATGCTCACCCACGAAATGCTCTTTTCCAGCATAGCCACCACCACTAGCTTTGCATTTTTGCCAGCAATACACAGGAGGCTGCGAGCTGTGCTCGTCAAAATCTGTGCCAGCACACATGAGCCACAGCCACCGTCAGCACTGCTGAAGGGCACTGCATGCTGCCCCTCTGTGAGCACACACACAAGCGCTCAGCAAGCACAGAGAGCTGCCATTTTCTCCACAGAGAGGAATTCGGTGACACATCTTTGCTTCATGCACACTGCCTGGGTGTCAGGTACCATTTTGTCACATGCCCTGGACAACAACACGTGATGGAACATTGGTTGGAGGTTCGACCCCTGCTGCCACACCACCAAAATTCACTTTTGATGTCGTGGGCCGACATTAACTCCTTAACACTCAGTGCACTACATGATGTGAAGGAGCAACAACAAACTATTGTAAAACTACAGCAAGGGATTGACCTGAAAGAGCACATGAGAACAGCAATCATAGATTCACACTGAGGCATTGCTCAAGATCTTGTCGCTTTCACCTGGTTTGGGATATGGTTTTGCCCTGGACTAGCCAGAGCATTTTTCAGGATCAGAATAGTAAGGTGACTGAGGTAGAACCACCATCCCAGAAACCCAAACCACAGCAGAACCGCCGGTTTGTAGTCACCCAAGGATCGTTATGCTTGGTCACCTCTAGGAGGGTTTAAGTTTTACTGACCTTTCTAATAGCTCCATTCTAGATTGGATTTGGTAACAACTCATAGAACAAGCCAACTGATAGCTGTGACAGAATGTGTGGTTCTCTGCTGTCAAAATGCATGTTTCCTGTTCACTGTTACAGGAAAAAGTTTCAAAATTCAACATCCGAAGGTCAAGATTTTCAGAAGTACCTAAGCAACTTAAAAGCCTAAGTTCTTTTTAGGCACTTGTAAACAAACTCAGCTTTTATACAGAGAAAGAACAGGTACAGCACCACTGCCCAGAAAATGCATTCCAACACAAAGGAGAGCAGAACATACTAAGAACGTTAACAGGACTTTTACTGTTTTTCAGGCCATTACTTCTGTTTATATATGTGTGTGTATATTACAGTATGTATATATGTTTAAGCTATTTATTCATGAAATGGAAGTTTATCTAAGATCTGCTACAGGTTTTGGTTGCGCTGAAGCTGTGTCTGGAAAGGTGGAGAACAATAATATTTATGCCTTGGAAGACCTGATTCAGGGCATTCATTTTCTAGTTCAAAGCTTAATTTTGCTTTTAGTTTGAAGTATTTTGAGAAATACCACATAAGACAGTTGAGATTAAGAAGTCATTGATAGCATGCACATTTATTTTGAAGCTCATACACTTCCTGCATGCCCCAATGGGACTGGCTACGTAACACTAAATAATAATAATACTTATGAGCCACCAAAGGGATTTCTCAAGCTAACATGACATCACAAAGGTTCTCCTCATCATGTCATAAGACAGCAATTATATCACAGTATGTATTAGGGATTATATTCCTTCAGTTCCACCACTCTTCTTACTGCCCGTGATTATTATCTATCACAAACTGAGTTACAAAGCTATGAGATGAGGCTGAAGAACAGCTGGAGAATTTCTTTTTACATTCTTAAATCTACATTTTATGTTACATCCAGAAAGGAAAAAAAGAAATCGATAGACTAGCTTTGGAGGCCATCTGCTGCCTTTCATGGATACAGCTTGTTCTTCAGGGACTTCCAGGCGCACGCATTACAACGATAAATAGATGGATGGAAATAAGCACAGAGGCACTCAGAACTGCTGACGTTAACTCAATTTAAAGGGACAGATTTCCTTCTGATTTGTTTTTGTTCAGAAAAGCAAACCAGCACTTTTGGGAAGACGGTCAGTAAATGCAGACGACTGAAGAAGTATTGTCTATATTGGCTTTTCTTACAATAAATAAATAAACCAGTTTTTAAAAGTCTGCTCCTGTAAATAGGCTGCACTAAAAAAAAAAAAAGCAGGGTTGTCGTCTGAAAAAAGGACAGCTTTTCCCAGGATATACAGTAAAATAAAACATCTGTCATCTTTTCTTGCAATAATCTATCACTACTCATGAGATGCCCTTACACAGTAAAAGCTTAAACTGTTTAAACCCACAAATGGAAGAGACAGAAAGCACCAGAGGCAGCACCAACTGCCATCAGCACCCATCAGTGCAGGAATTTTCTGTCAAACTGTGCAACTTGCTCAGCCATAAATCCACTTGTCCTTATTGCCAACACCCCATCCTGTGCTGCTTCCAAAGAAAAAAAATCAAAACAAAAAACAACCAACAAAACCAATGCATCCCAAACCTACAGAGCAAGGACATGAGTGCACAATTTATTTCTTAATCTCACCATTAAAACAAACAAAAATCAGAACCAGAGAAAATGCTTCCAGACTTCTCTGTGAGCTCTACACTAATTCACAGATCATCAGCAATACAGACGTCTTGCTGAGGAGGTGAAACATCCCCATCTTGTAATTCCATCACAACTGTCAGCCTAACACTTCTCAGGATTCAAGAATTATTTGACAAAGAACCCTGGCAGCACTGGCAACTTTAAATGAGACGTAGAAACCTGAAACAAAGTTTTCACCTGGTGCCCTTTACCTTGCTCTACGGACATTTACCTCAGTTTCTACTATAAAGTCACAATAATTATGGAACACGTTAGAAAAAAAGGCATTTGCTAAACTCTCTGGCAGCCAATACCCAATGCATCTACTCGAAGTTTCTCACGTTGCTCTACTCTACAAAGCAAGCAGATAAAATTAAGCAGATTAAGAAAATTAAGCAGAGAAGCCAAGCATTTCTTCAGCGAACTATCAGACACTCATTCTTCAAGCTGCTCGTCCTCCCTACAGTTCAGAACATCAGGGCTGTGGCTCAATTTTCACATAGAAAAGCCCTGAATATTCCCTTTACACACTCCTCCTCATACTTGTGCATGATTAACAGGAAATTTTATAGCCTGAATCACAGCGCACAGGGCAATGTTCTGCAAGACTGGAATCCTCATAAGGCTAGGATGTGATAATACGCAACTAGAAATAATACTGTAACCCAAACTGAATTTATTTGTATTGGCAGCAAATGGAAGAAATGAAAGGAACCAGACATTAATAGAGCCATTCTCGCACTCTAGTGTCAAGTTAAAATATTCTGGTTGTGTTTTTGGAGTTCAGAATACTGCAGCCTTGCCACGGCTTTGAAATTTTCAAAATCCTACACTCCTTACATTCAACCAGCTCCCTTCTGTGATCCACAGCATTGGTCTAAAGAAGTAGAGAGGGTCAGTGGCAGCTAAGCAAACTGACAGAAGCTCCCAGAGATTCCTTCGGCCCAAAGCCTTTTGGCTCCCCCTTACCTTGATCTGATCTAGCATTAAGGCCAAAAATTACAGAAACTCCCTTGACAATTTATTCTATGGCTTACCTGCTTACAGAAAAAAGCCGTATGTTTTGTAAGTGCCACTTAAAAGGACAAGCTGTACATAAGGCTCCTGGCCCTACGCAAACTGTTTTTCTTCCTTGAAGCAGAGCGTGCCTCCATAGCACAGAGCACGGTTTCCGAAGCAATAATTACTGCAAAAACAAAAACTGGGATCTGTGGTGCAAAAGCAGTGTACAAAATATGTGTAAACAGATCAGAGTTGGAAAGTTGTAGGCGTTTCCTAAATGGCACAGCACAGTTATCCCCCCTAAGAGAGAGAAGAACGCACAGAAACACCTCTAGATTTGACATTTACAAAACTGCAAATGGATTTTGTTAAGCAATGTTATCCAACTTCAGGTAAAGGGCGCTGTGCATTCGTAAAGCTTAGCATATGGCAATTCTTACCTTATTTTCCAATAATTAGCATCACCCTCCTGTTGTTTTGCCCACAGACTGCAACATTGAACAGGTTTTCACCGACAATATCAGTTCTCCCAAGAGGGTATAAAGATCACAGATTCGTCAGCTGTCAATGCCACTACCACGTGAAATCCACATTAAAGGGAAAAAAAAAAAAGGATTTAAGAAGAATAAGGCTTGTTAGAACAAATATGCTGACCTTCACTGCTCAGGGCAATTACACACCAAAGTAAAACAAGGGGCCAGCAAAATCATGGCACTCCACAGTCTTGATTTAATGAAAAAATAGCAGAATGCACTGGAGTAGCATGAAATTCAGAAGCCTTTTGTCAGGCTGGAACACCGCAGGCTGGCTGGCACCTGTTTGTAAAGATACTAAAACGTAACTCTTATGGTCCACAGAATTTGCTGTTAACCACTTTCAAGATACAAAGTGACAGCCAGCTAGATGAATAAGTCTGCAACCACTCAGAACTACCAGAGCCAGGCCGGCACAGCTGGGCTTGGACTAGGCACTGAGAGGAACTTCAGACCGTGTTTATACGTGCTTTTAAGATTCAAATTAATTTCCATGGGGGCACCACTTAGCGCAGGTGAGCTGTACAAAAGTCATCTCATTTCCATTCATATTCTATTCCACGCTTAATATGTGTTGCAGGAGAGATGCTGCACTGAAACATGGATTGTTCTGACCTTAAAATGAACCCTGTTGGTACCAGCAGGTAACCCAGCAAGGTCTGTTTCCACTCTGCACGAATACACAACACTCAGGACTGTTCAAGTCTTTAACTGTCACATAGATTAGCTCAACTTCTGCTCAGAAAACTTTCAGAACATGTTGCTGCTTTAACCAGTAACCTAGCTCTTAAAGCTCTGTTTGGACACATTCCAGCAGCACTCATTGCCTGCTTACCACAGAGATGCTCTCTGTGAAGGGCATCCCCAGCCTCATTTCCACTTCAAAGCAGGGAAATCATTCTCAGAGCTGTAGTACCAGCAGTTCACTCAAATGACCCTTACCTGAGCTCAAGTAAAAGGAAGGTCACAAGAGAAGACCGTACTAACCCCTTTCCATCCACATTTGATACTGAAGAGCAGTCCCCTTATTTCTCATTGCCCCACTTTAGAGACTGAAGGGCTGCTATCAGGTCACCTTGGAGCTTTCTCTTCTCCAGGCTTAACAGCCCCAGCTCTCTCAGCCTGTCCTTGTAGCAGAGGCGTTCCGTCCCTTGGATCCTTTCTGTGGCCTCTGGATGTGCTTCAACAGGTTCGTTTCTCTCCTGTACTGAGGATTCCACATCTGGATGCAGAACTCCCCGTGAGGTCTCACCAGCACAGAGCAGAGGGGCAGGACCACCTCCCTTACTCTGCTGGTCACGCTTCTTTGGATGCAGCCCAGGATACAGTCGGCCTTCTGGGCTGTGAGGGCACATTGCGGGCTCACGTTCAGCTTGCTGTGCAGCAGTACCCCCAAATCCTTTTCCACTGGGCTGTCCACAATCCTTTTGTTCCCCGGCATTTAATGATAGCAAGAGTCAGCATGATTGTGGTGCAAAACCTTGCACTTGACTTAGTTGAACCTGACGAGGTTCACCCAGTCCTCTGCTCAAGCTGTTTGTGCCCTGAAAATAGAGTAGCTGGGTCACTCACCTTTAAGGAGGTTTTCAGTAAACAGAACGTCACAAGACATTTGTGCTCCTCCTAAGGCCGCTTAAATTATGGGCAAGAAGAACAGGCATTTCAAAAGCATGGTGCTATTATCTGTTGTGCAACACAAGAACATCTTCAGATGAATCTTCAGGGAATGATGAGGTCAGTTGCTAAAGATAGGATGTATTGCCTTAGGCATACCTAAGAGCGATTTAGAAACACGATAAAATCCTTTTACATCTCTTCTTTCTCCCTTTTTTTTGGGTGGGTGCAGGTCAGTAACGGATTTTTTTTCCTCTCCGGGTGCCCCTCTCCTGCCTCCCCCCCTCCCGGGGCCCCCCCCCCTCCTGCCTATCTGGGGGTCTTATCCCTGGGTCCTGGAGTGGGTCC
>NW_024962250.1:28819598-29276848 GCF_019238085.1 Lagopus leucura | reverse complement strand
CCCCCCCCCTCTCCTGCCTATCTGGGGGTCTTATCCCTGGGTCCTGGAGTGGGTCCTGTGTGGTGATGGCTGCTCTGTGGTCGTTTTCCCAGTCAGCTCCCACAGCTGTGCTGTGAGGAATGGGGACAATGCCATTGCCCCATGCTGAGATCAGCAGTACCTTCAAAAAAGAAAGCTACAAGATGGAAGCACTGTATTTTTGTGATTTTCTTCTCATTCATAGATAATATGAATAATAAGCTATACAAAATGCTGAATTTTTCTAATTCCCTAGAATTATCCAATAAAATGACAACACCAACAAAGAAAAAAACAACAAAGCCAACCAAACAAGAAAAAAGCATACAAAAACAAACAGACAAACCAAAAAAACACCCCCAAAAAATATCAGCCTAATTCACTTCTACTGAACAGTGCCACTAAAAGTTTCTCATTCTTCCCAATACCCTTGGCTCTATCTGCAGAGTGTAGCCACAACGAAAGTTTCTTCTACCACCCTACACCTGGCACCTTCTGTCTGCACTGTTCTCTGCTTTTTCAAATCTCACTTCTCTCATTGTCATTTTTTTTTCCCACAAATATGAAATTATTTTTGCTCTTTCTTCCTTCAGTCTTCATATTGGATTTCATTTTAATTTACTCACTGACCTTTTCCCTGTTATCGACTGTGTGATACACCAGAGTCTAAATACCTCTTTTATGAGAGTCTCTCTGAGGCTTTCCCAGGCTTGCTTTTATTTTATCTTACAGTGAAGTTGTGTATTTGTGAAATCATCCCCAGCCACCTGGAACCCAGTGAGAGGCTCATTACTGGTTCCAGAGGCACAGGGCTGATCACTATAATTCCTGAGACTTTAGGAGGAGACTTTTAACATCTCCAACTGACTTCAACAGCAATCTGTCTTGTTCATCTGAGGACATAATTCAAGTCACAAGTCATCAAACAAGTAATTGACTTTTTTTTTTTTTTCTTTTTTTTTTCAGAAAACATGTCAGAGTTAATGGGGAACTACTTTGGCAATTTGAGGCAGAGTTGAGGCCTCATATTTTTAGTGCTTCATACGCTGATAGGTACTGAATTCTGACGCAAAATGATGATCATCCCCTGTATGTTCCTGCCAAAACCACAAATCAGAAAATTTCACTGCACTGACATCATTTAAATTGCAAGTCAGAGAAGTGTGTGTGAAGGGTTAATCATCCTCACATTTGAAATACACCCTGTGTTTACAAAATAGATTTCTCATAAGCTCCTCTTTGCAGGCTCTTTACATTTCTCTTTCCAACTGCAGAACTGCGTTTGTCTCTTTCACTACAAGCCCTTAGAGAGTGCGACCAGATTCTGAAAGCCATAAATTCTGTGAACTTTGTAATATCTTGAGAGATGCCTCAAAATTCCTTCCATTTTTGTTTCAAACTATAAATAGAACCTTCTTTCTGCAACCAGTCTCCAAAGGTCACCTTATGATGTTTTGCTATTTCCCGTATTAGGCAGCAATGCTTTTCAGCTGACATTCCAACTTCAAGTCATGCATATGAGCATGATGTGAGCTTGCTGCAGACTACACTGAGAGGGCTGCAAACAAGACTACTGTATAATTGCTGAGAAGAATATCATCCATTGTCAAAAAGGGCACTTCATCCAACAAAATCTAGCTGCATGAATACAAGTGTCACCAAATGTTTGGCTCATGCTAAAAATATAGCACATTTATTAAAAATATATATTTATAAACATTGGTATGAACAGACACAGATGTTAAGCAAATGAGAAAGTTAAAATAACCACATACCATATTTCTCCAAACATCTTATCAGTTTTAGGCAGATCTTGCTCAATAGAATTGTTTTTTTTCTTTCATGATTGCACCATATGTTCATTCTAAACAAAAAGCTTGTCAGATTCGATGTAAGTAAAAGCATAAAACAAGAGAGAAAATAACATTTGACCTAATGGACACGTGATCTGTGCTATGCAGCTATCTTAGAGTTCCATCTTTGCAGGTATACAGTATACATTTTTAATTGTATATAGTGTACAGTTTCTAATTTTTTTCTTTTTTTTTTTTTTTTTTTTTTTTTTTTTTTTTTAAATTGTGTTAAAACAACATAACCCAGGTGGATTTCTCCAAAGCTACAACTTACATAATTGCAGTCATGTTTTCCCCAAACCAAAAACCAAAGCGAAAGGAAGAGGGCAGGACAGAAGAGTTTAGCTTGTTACTGCGTGAAGAAGTCTTGTTAAATTAATTGTGCTTCAGCCTTTGCTGCCTGCAGGCAGTGCTTTTATGATGTGTTAATATAATACAGAGTCAATTCTGATTAAACAACTTGTCAATAGTCAGCAATGTTTGTTGTCACTCTTAATGGCCGTTTTATCTGTTCTATTTGCATGCCTGCTAGTTTACAACGTTGTGTAAATGTACACAAAAATGATCACAATGAGGTTTAGAATTGTCCCAATAATTCCAAGCATTGCCAAGATGGTTTCTTCTTTGCTTTCCTTTTCTTGATTGCCTTTATCTTCTTCATTTCCACTAGTGATTACCATCTTGGTGGCCAGTTTCTTTATCGTTCCCTTCAGGATAATCTAGAATTAGGAAGAAAAATACCAGAACACATTAGTTAGGTTGTTTTTCTGAGCTTATATAAATGGTGGAGAAAACTGCAGGATTTTTGCCTCTTAACACTGTGCATTAAAAATTCAGTTTAAAGTTTAACATTTTTTTTCTAGCTATTTAGTAAATGCTTAATTAAGTGATAGTTCAGCTAGCCTGGAAATTTCTTATAACCCTCCAAAATATCCTCTGCTTATCCACTAGCCATCATTTACAGCATTAATCACTCATCTGCAACATTGCTATGAAGCTGGTTAGAAGTGTACCACTGAGATGTGACTTCCACCTGTGTCAGTGGGAACTTGGTTTGCATTAGGAATGTAGGAGACATTGGAAAGTTGCAGAAAGCCTGAATTTACACCTTGGTACCAAGGACTGAGTGGGTGAGAGAAACAAAAATGGGAAGAACTTTTTTCCTTTTTTATAGGAAAAACTACCAAAGACAAAGATATTTTGTCTTCTGACAAGAAGGAAGACAGCAGTGACTTCCCTCTAAATAATTCAAAATAACAGCAAAACCAGAATAACATCCATCGTGGCTTTTATTTTCCTCATTCTTAATGTACGATGAAAAGTTCCTTGCAGTGTCGTGAACTGAGAGGTATCGATCTGCCTGCAGGGAGGATACGGCCATTTCCTAAGCAGCAGCTCTAACATCTGAACTGCTCAAAAAAGAAAATCCTTCAGTTCTGGGACCAGCCCTGACTTCGGGCACTGCTGGAGCTCCCCTGGTGTGCCAGCCAGGTAATGAGACCTGGGTAAATGTTTGATCTTCAAATTAGAAATGGATAAATTCTATTCATCCGTGCTTACATCTATCTAACGCAATTCAGACGCAACTAGAAAACCAGACTGACCCAGAAAACTGGAGCAGGCTGGCTGTTTTCCCAAAGCATACAGATCTGCCAACAGCTGAGCTTGGGCTGTGTCCTACTGTTATCTCTGTGACTGCCCACCACATCCTGTGACTTTCCTGCTGCTGGCAGGAGGCAGCAAAAGCTTCCCCAAACAGCTCCTGCCCACAGGAGGGTGTTAGTTGGAGAAGAAAGGAGACACAACCTCTTCTCTTATTCCTCCAGCAGCTAACCTATGGATCAAAGCTGCTGGATCCACACAGCTTGGGCAGGCAGAGAAAAGAGAACTGTTTAGGACAGGCAAATATCCCCCCAGCATCACAATTTGGGAACTAAGTTGTGCAGCCCGAGCAAGGTCCTTGTTCATGCAGATGTGGCACAGCAGAGTACCAAAAGGATGAAAAGGTCTGGAAGAGTAGAACTTTCTCAAGAGAGACTAGGAGGAAAAAAAAAAAGAGAGTCCAGACAAAACAGTGTGTTTGTTTTGTCTGCCAGTTGTTCATATATAGGGCAGCAACCACTGCTGACATTCTTGTGAGGACTGGAATCTCAACAGGTACTGATGATGTACAAGTGATTAGCGGTGAGTAAGGCAGGAGTGGGGGTCTGTGGAGGTGCTACCAGCCCTTACATGAACACTTGTATTAGCATTTACGTGCTTTGCCTTTGCGTCACCAAGTGATTCAGCAGAAAATGAGGCAGTTGGTAACCTCGATGTACCCACAGCAAAGCTGTGACTTCTCCTAGAGGGATGCTGCACCAGACAACAGAATGGTCTCATCTCACAGGTCTGCTGCTAATCTGACCCAGACAGGCAAAGCTTCAGGGGCACTGGGCACCTCCCAGGGCATGCTGGCTCCTGGTTCCATTCCAGCCCTCACAAACTGCTCCCCACATTCTTCCAGTCACTCTCAATTGCAACTCTTCCTGTTGGACATCCTCTAACAGCAAATGGTCCTTGCCATATTTGCCCTCAGCTAGGTCCTGGAGGAGCCCAAGTGTCCCACCTGCTGCTTGGTTCTGCTTTGCAACTAGCAGGTGCTTTCCCTGCCTATGGAATTGCCACTACACAATCAGTGATACCCAGACAGGAAAGCTGGCTCTGGGAAGTACCAGGAGAGTTCCTATGAAAGCCATTTACACTAACCTCACAACCCAAGGCATTGAGTCCACATGGCAGCAGACCACAAACCCACATCCCTAACTGTGCCACAGTCAAGCACTCTCCCTTTTCAGTAGCCAAGATGTGGTCTCTCTAGTCAAATAGCTACATTTCACTATTTGTTTGAAAAATCAAGTGGAATCACAAATATGATCAGAACACATCCCAAGACTCAAACAAGAGGATTTAAAGAGGCATTCATGTGCTGTGTCTGAAATTCTGCAGACAGGTTCTACTGAGCTGAGCACTGTTCATTCAGCACTTCCAGCTCTTGTAGAAACACAATGATAGCCAAGCATCCTGTGAGCCCTTCAGGCTCTGAAAAAAGCCAGAAAAGATACACTGATTAATTCATAGGTCTGCCTTATCCTATGGTTTGGGCAGAGTCAACCAGTCAACCTCAGCTGGGGTGGATTTCCACACACCCTGAACTGACCAATATGGGTTGGTCATGGCATCTACACCATGCATGCTCAATAATTCTGTTTCTGGGATTGATGTGAGCAGAGGCAGCTGGAGGGCATCAAAACCTCTACTATGAGCAACACATCTTTTCTAATAAATTCAAAGTGTGCAGCATGCAATTAAAGTGTCAAACTCTTTCCTGCAGGACACTGCAAATCCTAAAATTAACATAAATCTTAAAAGTAGCTAAATTATTCACAAAAGAAAAAGTATATCAAAGACTATAAGATATAAAGAAAAGCCCTCTGGCTTAGGAAGTCCTTGAGTTGTGATTTATTTTATTTTATTTTTTTTTTTTAAGCTGCAAAAGTATTCTGGGGAAGTACCACCAGATCCTTGCCTTTTTATTAAAATCTTTCCCATGTACACACTGCTGGCAGCTACAATAGAGGGGTCACCAGGCTGCACAATCTCTAAGCTGAGGTCATGCAATCATTTTTCTGTTCCTTGCATGTTCTAATAATTAGCAAGCAGATACTGAGTTTCCTTGGAGGAATTGCTCCAGTGTGAATACACTACTTGCTATTTCATGCCTCACCTACGCTACGAGAGACCACAGTGGGCTTGGTATTAGGAGTGCTTAACATTCCAGCAGGACAAGACTGGGACCAAATACAATTATATTAGTACTTTGCCAAATATAGAACTGTTGAAACAAGGTAAGCTTTGACTTTGAACTGTAAGGAGACCAGAATCAAAATTACTTTTCCACATTTATGGAGTGACCTTGGGAGACAAGAAATGCTCTCCTGATGCCAGACTCAAGCCTTTAACCTTCACAGATCTTGTGCTCAGAGAGGAATTTCGGTTGGCTGCGTCTTGTGGGTGTTTTTTGTTACAGGGAAAACAGTTCCTGACATTTTTAATATAATGTCCCTAATTAATGAAAAAGAAAATCAAAATCTTTTGGCTTTCTAGGACCTTTTTCAGCCTTTGTTATTCTCCTCTGGAAATTGATTTCATTTATTTGACATTGTTCCATGTTTTAAAATTGTTATGACACAGTGCTCCTTTTATAATTTTTCTTATGCAACTTCATGCTTGTCAGAAACACTCCTTTTCCTTGCCGAGAAATGCTGATTAATATAGAAGGTGTAAAAAGCACTAGATATACCATTTCTTTAATAATGATCCTTCTTATTAAGTAGTACTTCATTAGGTAAGTGATCTCTTGCCTTATCAAAATGAATGTGCTCCCTATACCATTTTGCAAGATTCATCATTAACCTGGTATCAGCTTTTCAAGAAGATATATAATCTGTAAAGATATACATGAAAGTTATTTATTCCATGTATTCTGCTTTGCACAGTGGCAAGGACAATCAGAGGTTAGAATACGTCTCTGATATCCACCTCTTTGAACAACTATTGACTTTGTACATATCTAGGGGATATCACTTCATCTCCCTCTGCCTCAGTTTCTAATCTGTGGGATTCTTTCAAGAATAGCCCAGTCTATCCTGGGAAATGACTCATAGAAACAGCAGTGCCTTTCAGAACAGGGAGATGTTAACATGAACAATTTCAAATCCAACTATGTTACAAGATACTCCCACTGCCATCTCCACAAAACCATAGGTCTCACTGCATGCTGATGTCATTGTAAGCAGACCTATGGACTAGTCACAGCATTTCTAACAAGAGGAAATAACTGTTCCTTGCCTCCTCACCCTCAGCATGAACAGTCAGTGAGCTGAAAGTGATGGGGCAGCAGCAGGGCTTTGGAAATGGTGGCAGAGAGTGCATGTTTGTTATTTTACTGCAGTATGTTTGTCAAATTGAAGGTACAAAGTACATCCCTTGTGAGGTACCTGCCTGACATATCTGACAGCTTTTGAACATGCTGGCTCCTTGACTTGCTCTTGACAAAGTTTAGCAATCTGCAATCTCTTTGCTTGTAGGTCACTATTGAAAGAGTGCCCAGGAGGCTGTGAGCTGGTAGGAGCACAGCTCCCAGATATTAGAACAGAGAGAAGGGTCTGCACTCTGCTTGGACCTGTGCTGGCCTGTATGATCCAGTGCCTTGACAAACAAGAATGGAAACTTCTGCAAAGTTCTGAGGGTCAGGTGCTGAGCAGCCTCCCTTCTCCACTCAGCCACGCTACCTCCATTTACAGCAGCTGAGGAGCTGCCTTCTCATCTTCAGTCTAGCTTGAATATCATTGGGCACAAATTTTGTATTCTTAATACATAATCACGGACAATCACCAGCCAAACTGTTCTGATATTTAAACTTGTTTATAGTCCCCAGGCTATTAGCTGTGATGACACATTAACAGATAAGAGAGCTTTAATTTTCTGGGGATAGTTCCGCCCTCAGGGGTAAGAAACAGAGCAGAAACTTGTTTCGATTAGCAAACTGAAGGAGGCACAGAAATCATACAAAGCAGACTGTGAATTCACCTGCTGCTGGAGCTGCCATCTTTTCTTATTGCACACAGAAGCACTCCAGTTACTAGTGGAGGAGAGGCTTAATACCACTTATACAACACAAAGAGGAGTTTTGTTCCTTTTCTCCCAAGTTCTTTTAACCTCATTTTCCTCCAAGCACAGATGTGGGAAAGCTGCATGCTCACAGAATAAAGATTGGAAAAGACCACTAATGTCATCTACTCCAACTATCAGCCTATCTCCACCCTGCTCACTCAGCACATCCCTCAGTGCCACATCTACACCTTTCTTGAACACTTCCAGGGACAGTGACTCAACCACCTCCCTGGGTAGCCTCTCACCACTCTTTCTGAGAAGAAATTTTTCCTAATATCCATTTTGATATCCAACTAAGATCCAACCTCGGCTCCCATCCTGGACAGCCACTGGGCAGGATGCTGAGCAGTGCATTCCAATGAGTGCTACACTGCTGCCAGTGGGAGGAAGGCAAAGCCAGCAGAAACATTTGTGATCATCAGCAGCCCTAGGATCCTTTTTCTAATAAGTATTACCACTTCTGTAATGACTTTGTACCCACGTACAGTCCTTGTGACATCTTGAACTGGATCAGTCCTCTCCTAACTTTCACTCACACACTATGCTGTTAGCTGCCAGTCATGATACTGCTCAGAGAGGTATCAGCAGCTGCAGGAGCAACCATCTGCTTTTATTTGCAAAGCTGGATTTCACAGAACTGAAAGACATCATTTGAATGCAAGATAAAGCTGAGAGAAGGAAAAGCAAGAGAGAAGCTCTCAGACCATTGAAAAAAGCTTCAAACAAGTCCCTTCAGCCAGAGCAGTCTGCACGGACAGTGCATTATGTATAACAGCAGATGAATCAAAGTGGGACGAGCAGAAGCTAATACCAAGGAGCAATCAGAATACCCTAGAAAAGCAGGGACCTGTCCAAAAGAAGAGGGAGGGGAGGCAAGGAAAGGTGCCCAGGGAGAGGTGTTTCTTGTGGAGAAAAAAAAAGATCAGAAAAAGCAGAAATGTGAGCTCAGTTCAATAGCATCTCCCCAACAGTGAGCACAGAAACAGTGTCTACAGCTAACAGACGTCTCAGCGGAGAGAGTAGAAGCACTTCTGTAGTGTTCCAGCAGGAAAGCAAACCTACGTCATCCTGCTGCTGCGCTGGCAGGTTTCAGGCAGTGGGAAATACATGCTATTTATAGCTTCATAGCTATGATATCTCTAAGGGCCTCAGCAGTGACAGACCTCCTCTCCGATATCGGAAAGCACTCCACAACTGTGAGGTTTTTCTGAGAGGGCAGAATTCAAAGCAGCAATGTATTACAGGCCTCACCCTGGACCCCACTATGGGTAAGGTCCCATAGATGCTCTGGCAGCTGTTTTTGTTCCCCAGGCAGCTAAGGGACTCAGGAGAGGTGGAGGATTTGCCTCTCCTTTCTTCTTCTCATTTGTGTCTGAGACCACGCATCACCCTGTGGTGCTCAGGATATCTAAGCTCTATTATTAAAGAGACTGGATATTTTGAATATAAGCATCTCTATCTCAGAAATGAAGCTACAGTTTATATCAGAATAATTATCCTTAAACACAAAGCTACTGCTGCAGACTCCCATTTAATGCCTCTGTGGAGAGACTTCTAACCACAGATTCACAAATAGCCTTCAGCTCCACCTGCAGCAAGGATTAATGAGGCTTCATGAGTCCTAGTTTGTGAAAGAAACGAAACTAATCAAAGGCCACCCTTCAACCTAAGCCCTCTCCCTTTGATATAAGATACCCTGTTAAAAACAAATGATTATTGATCAAAACTAGCAAGCTACTTAAATTAGAAGTGGAAGCATATATGATTCAAATTCCAAATTTCACAAACCCAGAGATGATGAATTTTCTGGGTTGGCCCAAGCTGTGGTTAAGTTTCTGCATAATTCTCATTGATTTAGAGTGGCTTATTTCTTGTTCACAATCCATTTTTCTGATGCACAGCACTGTGCTTGGTTGCTCGGTGCTAATGCTCAGAAGCATTTCATTCTCAGTTGGTACCACAGCATATTTGTCATTTTCATCCTTTAAATACTAGGTATTTCTTTTCAGATTTCTTGAGTCAAAAGAGTATTTCATCCCTTGTACTATTCTGGTAGTCAACCCTGATACCTTTTATTAGCAATAAGAATGGGAGAATGATGGGAATTATGCTTTTTTTTTTTTTTTTTTTTTTTTACTTGAATCTTTCTACAGCGTGTGCAAATGTACTGGTTCTAAAAGACAACTGACAATGCTTGTGCTCCAGTTTCAAACAATTTATTGCTCTGCTGTTTGCAGCTACTATGAAGGCCTATGTCCCTGGAGGCACGTGGGTGCAAAACTGCACTCAGCTTGCTGGTGCAGCATGGAGCTGGAGCTAAGTGCCGTGTCTCAGGACAGCTCAGAGCACTTAGTGTTGAAACATAAAGGTTGCATATTGTGAATATCATGGTGGAGAGCAGATCCTTCATGTCCCAGATTCATCTAACATCTGCTTAGCCCTGTCTTTCAGAGCCCAAAGGGCTCCTTCCCCTGAAGAGGTAGCTTCAGTGGGGAAGGAGAAGAGAAGACAAACATAATCACCACTAGGTCTTTGGTGTCTCACAACCAGCTTCTTCTCCATCCTCAGGACTGAGCTAGCCACAGTGCTCGCTTCTCAGGACTGCTGTATAGGATTTCTGGTACAGACCAAACACGCTGTGATACAAGTGAGAAAAAGCATAACCTCAGCTAACAAGATGTCTCCTTGCCATTAGCTGATGCCAAACATACATAGCAAACAAGCATACAGTAATGCTTACCTCTGTACCTAACTAGAGTCCAAAAATCTGCAGGTCCCCTCTACCAGAGGGAACATCTTTGGATTTAATGCACCTTCATGGATTTTTTTCTCTAATTTTGTCTAATTACTTTCTGAATTCACATCAACTTCTTGTTTTCCATGCAGTGTCCTCTAGCAACGAGCTCAAAAGTTAATTAAGGAACATCTGAAAAATTATTCACTTATTTAACCTGCCACTTGATTCCTAATGATGTAATCTGGGACAATGCATAATTGTATTTTAAATTGCAAGCCACCTAGAATACTGTAAATCTCCTACCATATCCCTGTAGTCATATTTTTGGTAGGCTGAAAAATCCTATTCTAGTTGTTCCTCATACAAAATCAATACCGTGCTTTTGGTTATCTTTCTTGCCTTCTGCAGTCATGCTAAGGGGTTTTTGAGTAACAGAAGACAAAATCCATTCTATGGATTCTTTCATTACCATGAAGCTCCTGTGCTATGTACTCTGAAGATGTGTTGTTCTTACTCCAAAGATTTTATCATTTATATAGACCAAATCTGGTCGAGGGAACACTTTTCATTCAAAGAAAAAAAAAAGGAAAAAAAAATGAAAAAAAACACAGGAGGGATGGGAGACCAAAGAAGGTTAACGTCTGTCCCTCCTGCACCCCTGAAACTATCACAGAATAAAGATTTGAAGTCAGATCTCTCAGTCAGGTTATATGCTATGGGTATCAATTCAGGCCAGGTCAGAGGACTCTTTGATTCCTAACTTTGAATAGTCATGTTTGGCAGTGCTCATTTTTATTATTGTGTATTCTGAGAAAACAAAACAAAACAAAACAAAACAAAACAAAACAAAACAAACAAAAAAAAAAAACAAAAAAACCATACCTGTTAAAAATCTTAAAATCTTTGCCCGGATAAAAATGTCATTAACTGAAACAGCTTGATGAATTATGTGTTAAAGGATCTCTTTCCATCATTTTAGACCTCAGCACTTAATTTTCTACTTCAAAGGAACCTGCAGGGTTCTCTTTTAAGAAGAAAAAAAGTTGAGTTTGAGGAAAGATACAATACTCAAAAATCAGTGAAAAACTGGTCTCCCCCACCTGCCAGAAGGCACATAACCTCTGTCACAAGAAATTTGAAGAACTGCCCTCACGCCGCTGCATGTTGGAATGGAAACTGAGCTGCTTCAGAAGACATTTAAGAAATATTACAAGGAGGAAAAAGTTATGCACATTTATCTTTCTTTGGCTATACATTATCTCTAAATTCTGCCAAGACCAGAAGACAATTTCTCCTCTAATGGATCAAACTACCCTGAGGATTAGTTCTCCAAAATGGAGCTCAGAAGTGTCTCCTTAAAAAACAAACATGCACTGGAAGAGCATCCAAAACCTTGAGGAGTATAAAACATGAGCTCCCTTAGAAAAGAGCTGTTAGTTTGTGGCTCTACAAAGTCTACACCATTTTTGCTTCAGGCTATGTTTAATTCAGAAATTATGTACAGCTATTTTAAGGGACACTGGAAATAACTCTAGCCAGTTGACATTCTCTCATTCAAGAAAGTTGTATTATTTTTATTTATACATATAACTTCCTAAGATGGTAACTTTTTGGTTTGATGTTGCTTTAGCCTCTGGGAAAATATTTTTGGAAAAAATTACCCAACTTGCCTGGTTACAGAAATGATGTTTGGAAACTGATAATTATTTTAGCCACATTTAAATCTGCTGAGTGTACCTGTGAAATACAGGAGTATCTTCAGATTTTAGGCAAGGAGCACGCTAGCAATTTTATTGCTACTGAGATAGCCTGGTATCAGTAATGAAGAAGGTGCTATGCATCTGAAAATGTACTTGGTTTTAATTGATATGTTGAAAAAAATAAATTACATTTATTGTATTTTTTCCTGTTTATTTAATCTCTCTGCTTCAACGATCTGTGCAGAACTTTTGAAATGAGTTTCAAATGAAAGTTGAAATGCCATTGATGGTTGACAAGAAAATTTGAATAGCAAAATGCTGCATTTGCTTTTCAAAAATAAATAATTTGTGTAATAAATGTGCAAAGATCAGTCATAAAAGACACAATTAAAGGTGATCCAGTATGGAGTCAGCCTCCTTGTGTTTGTGTATTGCCAAGCAGTTTTTAACTAACCACTTTACTATTCACCAAACGCCAAATTCATTCAGTGTACTGTGCATTTGCCATAGGAGAGGAGAGAAAAAGCCTATTGTTTGCAGAATTCTTAATTATTTTTAATGAAGAACATGGAGTTGGCTGGAGAGTGCAAAAAGGTGTAGCAGTCCTTTGTCTATAGGAGTGAGATGCTGCCCTGAGGAAGGGGACAACTCCCTGATATCACTGTGTTATCAGCTCTGTGCACTTCATTTTCTATGAGCCTACCTTGCACCCAAGGGCATAAGTATTTGCAGCAGAGAACACTGGCCATTGCAGTGGAAACTCATGGCCTCATGCAGTATGCGCAGGTAGTACTCTAACAAAAATAAAATTGGGCTCTTACAATTACAGATACTTGTAATCTTGTCTTTTCTGCTGTAGGTTACCAGATGTACAAGAGAAAAATGATACCTAGAATTGTTATTAAGGCACTATAAAGGTAGCTAAGTCAGTGTTTGCACACAGCAAGGACCTACAATGTGTTCCACATTCCATGGAATGCCCCAGCGGGAAATAGTTTTGCCTTCACAGCAGAATTTGAGCTATGCATTGAACAGCAAAAAGTAAATCAGGTATTGAACTCACAAACTGTGTCATCTATTCTGCACACCATGCAAGACTCCAATCCTGTGCAAAAATAGCCTTTGACTGATGTACCTGTGCAAGGTGGCAAATTAATGCAGTTGGGACAATTTTGCTTGCAGTGTTTCTTAGTTTCAAGTGCTGAGCTGTGCAACCTTGATAATGTTCTTTTCACATAGTGTTTTGTGTGTTATTATTACCTATCTCAGCCCTAATTTAAAAATAGAGCACTTTTCTATTGAATGCCCCTTTTAGGACACATTTGGAGCTAACACTTGAAGGTGCCAATAACCTGCCATTCAGGCTATTGGCTCTGTGACAACAGACACCATCTGAAACTCTGAAAATTTCAAGACTTCTTTCCAAGTTTTAGAATGGGTATTCCAAAAGTGAGGCAACAGAAAATCCCTGGCTGCTTTTAAAATGTTAGAATTAATTTTGATAAAATAACGTACTTGGAAGAAGAAACTAGTTTCTAAAACAAAGTTAGCAAAGTAGGATAGCACTCCAGGCAACCAACTCCCACTCCTTTTATCATCATCATTAGTCATTTTTATTGCAGCAGCATGCGGCAACCCCTGCTGACGTCTGGGCTAGAAACCAGACAGAGACAACAAGAATGATCCTTAGTCCAATCAGATTCCAAAATTATAACAGAACGATGTATGGGAAGGTGGGGGAAATAGAGCAGAAGGTTGAAGTAATTTGCTGAAGGTCAACCTACACATTCTCAGGAGGGCCAGGCACTGACCTGTGGGAATAGCTCTCCCTTTGTCTTGCAAGAAGAGTGAGAATGGTGTGAAAGAGAGGTGAATACTTAGCCTACTAAGATCCTGGGGAAACACAGGATGGGTTTCCAGCTGGGAAGCTGCACAGCTGGGAAAACACAAGCAAGGTGAAAGCTCATCTCCACATGGTCATCTCTGTAGCACAGCAGAGAAGTGAGATTCAGGACAGAAAATGTCATGATTAACTTGCCCAATGCTTGGCCAGCACCACAACATGGCCGATATGTGGAAGGATCCCTGGAGTCATTTGGTCCCAACTCACTGCTCAAGCAGGGACACCAAGAGGTGGCTATTCAGGACCACGCTCAAATAAAATTTGTCTTGACATCCATCAAAGGAAAACATAGCAAAATTATTACATTTATCTCCCTAAATCCTTAAGAAGAATTACCAATGTGCAATCAAATATTATAAATGCAAGAAAGCAGTAAAATATTTTCAGTTTTGTGTGTGGTTATATTCTTGAAGATTTTTGAATGTCTCCAAGAATGGAGACTCCACAGCTTCTCGAGGCAGCCTCTGTCAATGATTGATTGCCCTCATAGCAAAAACATGTTTCCGGACATTCAGAGATTTCCATTTTTCAGCAAAGGATGTCACCTTGTGTATGCAGCAAAGCCATCTGTATTTTTTAATTATATATATTTTTTGCTTGAGTTAATTCCTATTTGTATTAAAAAGTTACAAATGATCTGGCTATAGATTTGAAGAGATTATTTGCATATGTCTTCTGTACAGTATGTATAACCATCTGTGTTATTTCCCTATCTGAAGTCAATACTGTACTATGTAAGGAACATGTCTGGATAGTGAATATAATGCAGCATACACATCGTGTTGCCTCAAGGTCATGATAAATTCTATCTGTTTATGTGATGCATTCTGACATCCTCTAATGTAGTGCCACTAATTTAAAACAATGACCAAATGAAAAGTGAATAAAATTGAGAACACAGCCACACATAATACTGAAAATATTTCACTGCTCTCTAACAGTGTATTCAGTAGCATATTGGTAACCTCTCCTGAAGATTTAGGGAAATAAACATATATTTTGATATATTTTTCTTTGGTGGACACTAAGCCAAGTTCTATTCACAAAACCTCACGTAAAATCACTCTTAAGAGGAAAGATAATATTTATTTATGTTCCTAGAACTGAGAGCTAAGTTTAGCCCTATTTTTTGACATTTAATAGAGTCCTTAAAGACATTGCTTGTAATAAAGAGGCTGCTGATAATAAGTAAAATATTTCTACTACATTGTACAAATTGTACAAAATTAGTCACTGGAAACAATTGTAAGTCCCACAGTCCATGTAAAGTACAGTGAGACTTCTAAGTCCCATTGAACTGGTATGATAAGTAAATGAAGAGCAACATAGCTAAGAAACAGCGGTTTGGTAAATCTCAATTTTCAAAATCAAGTATTTCAAAATGAAGAATCTTCTATTTGTTCACACAGAACTATTTTCTATTCTAACAACTGTTATGCCACACCTATAGGACTGATGCTTTCTCAGTTAAGATACTTTACTAACATTTGTAATGTATCTGTTTGGCTCTACTCATTTTTAAAAGCCAGATGGTCCTGGAAGGTGATGTTTATCCACCTTTCTTCCTATTTCATACTATAAAAAACTGCCAATGTGTACTGGGATAAGGTGGCTGGAGCAATGAGCATGCCAGCAAAAAAAAAAACCTTGTGGCCAGAGACCAGCTAAAACCCAAGGAAGCTGGCAGCTCTGCTGTAGAACAACATTCTTCAGGCTTTGGTGGGAGGATGGACTTTCACTCACAAAGCAAAACTGGGAAATGAACACTAATCATACATTCAAATATTTCCTGCTCACAGCGTAGGGAAGTTCTAGGGATAGAAAAAGATGTACAAGACTGCAAAAGTTACATATGTGGAACTAAATGATACAATAACAACATTAAAAACAAACAACCTTCCTCTCAATATGAGCAAGCAAACAAACAAACAAAAAACCAAACAGAAAACCAAAGCAGACAAACAAAGAAAAAAACTATAAAACAACGAGGGCCAAATATCTCCAAAGGTCATTTGAGAATTAATTTAAAGTACTGAAATAAATATTAGTTTCAACTGAAATTTGTGATCTGAATTTTTTTGTACTGTAAGAAATGAAGCTGGATTTCCTTCTCTAAGAAGGAAATAAATTGAGCCCTCCTTGAAGTACAAAACAGTGCTGGTTCAATTATGGACTGAGAAATTACGCATTCTACCACTCATGGACAGTGCTAAACATAACTGTCTGCACAGCGGTACCACAACATTCCTAGACTTCAGAACCTGCCTTTAACACAGATTGAACAGGCAGTTTTACTGACTAACGTTAGATGTGAAAATAAGACCACCTGGTTGAAAAACTGAGTTCAAAATACCTCCAAATACAGAGCCACTCCACCACTCATCCAGGAAAAAACTGAGACAGAGTAAGGTGAACACATTATTTAAAATCCTGGAGCTTCCCTGGCTTCAGGGAATCAAACTCTCTTTCTTGGTTTCTAAATCAATACCCTACCCTTTGGACCACATAGTCTCTCTGGACCATCTGGTTCAAACTGATGCAGTTCAGCTTCAGTTTATACCAGTTGAAGTCTTGCAGCATAAGCTTTTTAACAAGTCACTTTACGGCACCAACAATTTAATTCATCTTAACAGAAATACAGAAATAGAAACAGTAAAATGTCTTTTGACCTTTGCTGTTGGCTACAATCAAACCCATGCAATAAAAAGAGCAGAGAAGAAATTTAGGACATATGCTCAAGATGATGAAAAAAATGTTTGGACGTGTAACACAGTACATTGAAGAAACCACTCAGGAACAATTTATCCTGCTGAAAATAATATTCCTATAATTCTGCCAGGGTCAGTGTCATCTCAGATTATGCATTGTACAAGTGTCAGCCATAAAAGAAGACCCACCCACAGGCCCTGCACTCTTGAGCAGGAGTCACTAAACACTGCAATTGATCTGTAGCTCTGGAGACATCAAGGAGGAGCACACACAAAAAAATCCTTTATTGGTTATCATTCATATTATTTTGCTAATTAAGAAGACGTCAATGCAGTGTTAATCAGTATCAGAGTTGAATGAAAATAAACTAACACAACTCAGAAAAAAATCCTCTTAATACAGAGGAAACCTTCAAAAGATTCCCATTTGCTTGAAGCCATTTTTTTCCAAAGACTTCCTAGTTAGCTAAAAGCATTTGTACAAGCCTGCATAACTTAAGAATTCAAACTAAGTCCAATTATGCATGTCCTATCAGTTCAAAGCTACTCCCAAATGCCACTGATATGGTTAACATAGCTGACTCTTGTTCTTCTCATCCTCTAAAACCACTCTTTCATGTTGAACCTGGAAGCCATGCTGCACATGCGTTGGATCTGACAGGAGATATCCTTTTGTCACCGAGAGACTAATTTCTGTTGAGTTCAGTATGGGCATTGCTTTGCTGCAACCACAATCAGGTCATTGTTACGCCTGGCTATGCATCTGAAGAACCTTTCAAGTTGCAGTCAGACCTTAGAACCATACTTTTCAACTCCTTAGACTTCTAGATACTGAACACAGCCCAGTAATTCATGTAGAAACTCTGTGAAGACATTGGTGACTGAAACATAGCCAGCTCTGGACTGAGTTACAAATGAAATAGCCATGTCATATAGTCCAGAGGAGAGAATTGTTTTTTTTTTTTTCTTAAGAGAAAGTGTATGACAGTGTTATATAGCAAAATATCTCATGAATCAAAAGACATAACCATTTTTTGACAAAAATTGGAGGATGTGAAATTTTATTACTCCACATTAGTACAGAAATTATATTAGTTTTCCCATGCTTTAAAAACCCTAGACAAAAGCTCAATGCTCTTGATATTTCTTTTTAAGTAGAAACTAAGATTTACACTAGACAAATTCCAATTTAAAATCTCCAAAGGGTTGACAGCTGTGTCAAAGAAGAAAGGTTTCTCACGGTATACGCTTGTGGGTTGATTTTAGTAGTAAGTATTTTATTTCCAAAAGTCCAATATTTATATTCATTTTATTATTCAAAAATCTGTCTATGGGAAAAAAAAAAAAAAAAATCTGCCTGCATCTCAATTGCATTTGCTTATATTTTCTTGCCCATAGTTCATAGTTCTTTCTTTGAATTGATTCCAATTCTTTCCCTTCTTCCCCAGTCCACTGGGGATTGCTTGGAGAGTGCAAGCCTGAGTAGGAATTAGCCACAGGCAGGGGTGCTGTAGGTAACTTCAGAGCAAAAAGCACTGCTGAAGGTCCCTGTGTCTGGAGAGGAAAGGAAGACAGATACAGGCTGGTAGAGATATTTCAAGAGGGCTTTACAACTCAGAGCTCTATTCAAACCCCCACAGACAATCCAAGAAACAAGCTTTTTATGAAAACCCACTGGCAGTGTTTTACTCTGAATAGCACTTCTTGGACTACAAATGTCAAAAGTATCTCTGCAGAAATGCATTTGGAGGCTGGCCTTGGGAAAATCTTCATAAATATCTGTCAGTAAGGCTGGATAACTTCCCTCCTCTGATGAAGTCATCCACTATGGTCACAGCTGCACTTCCCCTGGGGCTAAAGTAAGCATTACTGAGGAGAAGTGCACGACTTACAAATGCACAGCACTATGACACATGCAGGTATCTGCAAGTAAAGAAGAACAGAATAGATTTCTCATAAACATCTGCACACACACCGTGCTCAGCCATCATGATGGCTATGTCACCCTCAACACGCTTCACAGCCAGGTAGGGAGAAACTCTCCCACGCCACACATGCAGTAACATCTTTTGTACATGCACTTCCTGACAGGTGGTAATTGCTAAATCTGCAAAATTGACTGCTTCTCATAGGTGTCACATTGCATGGTCTCAAAAGCCACAACCCCTCCATTAGCAAAGTCTCTGTTGCCTTTCTTCTGTTTCCTAATTCTTTATTTCTTGTAATTGCTAATATTTTCTTGTTGTCCTTTGTTACATTATGGTCCAAATTGTAGTGCTAGGACATTAGTAGGCTTCTTATCTAAGAGACATTTACATCTACTTGGACTTAATTGTTTCATTATAATTTTACCTTCTATTTTTTAACAATGCCGTAAACAAGGTAATCTCCCAAGCTTGGCTTATAAATTATTCCTACTCCAACTTGCAGTCATTTATAAATGACATGGGCTACATCTCTGCTGCAGTCACGGCACTGCTGCATACTAAACTATGCTCAAGTTAGCTTCAGCAAAGCCAGGTGAGAGTAAGAGTCTCTCAGAGAGTACAAAGGGCCTGCGTCTGTCTGAGGAGCAGCCACCATCCTGCAACAACTCTTAAATGCAACCCAAAGGCCACGTCCTACCATCTTTCCTCTACTTGTCATTTAAAACCGCTGGACTGATACAGGCTGTGTGCATTTATGTGGGCTTTTGTTACTCCAAAGCAATAAAACAAAAAACAAATAAGGAAAGAGATTTTTGAGTAAAGATAGCCAGAGCCTGTTCATGTTTGCTGTTATGGCAATCATGTAGACTTTGCTGGGGTGAAAGCTGTTGTGGAAAAAAACAGCCACACAGTTCTCACCAATTCCAAAAGGAATCGGATCAGGCCTTAAAAGCAAAAGTTCCTTGCACGAACAACACTGAGAAAAACAAAAAAACTACTTTTCATAACTGCTTTTGAATATTTCAACACCATATCTCTACGTTAGTCCCAGAAAATGACCCACACATTGAGATTCTAGCTCTAGTAGCCTCAAAGAGGATCACAAAGCAACAAAGATTCACAGAAAGTTCCTTCCTTTTAGATATCCTGATTTCACTCAGTGACAACCTGTGCTGATAACAGCTCCTAAACTATTCAGCAGCATTGTTATCTATACAGCTTGCTCTGAAAGTAATGCTTCCTATTTATTTTAATGGAAACTACAACAGATACAAAGATCATAATAACAGTATTTAATAGAGCAAATTCTCAACTAAAACACATTATCTTTCAACACAGTCACCACCATTAGCTATGCACTTTCACTGGGAATGAACAAGACCATGCATTTCACACTTGTGGCTTGTCTTTCAAGTTGCTGTTGAAACTGTTGAAACACAACACCAACCACCTCACTGCTTGCATTCACTGTTTGGTCTCCATAAACATTCAGCAAGTGTCAGCAAATGTCAATGGTACAGTTTTTTTCTGCATGGAGCATGGAGGTATTCAATTCCACATCTTTGCCTGATATACACTTCCACATCAGATGACACTTTGTCAGATTGCCCCTTTGCTGCCATCGATTGTATGGCAAAAAAAAAATGGAACAGAATATTGGTGAGAATGTTCAGCCTTTACTTTCATATCACCGATATCCACCTCTGATATTGTGGGCAAACATAATAAAACAAGGAGGCATTACTTTTGGAGCAGCCCTCATAGACTGGGAAAACTTAAATATACCCATAAAGACATCAGCAAAGATCAGTGGCAAATGACCTTCACTGCAAAAATCATGAAAGGTGATCAAAGTATTATGCATTCATACAAAAAAAATCAACATAAAAATCCTTGTGTAACGCTAATAACGAGGATCCAGTGCCTGGTCATTTAACCAGTGAAATGAGCTACTGATCCTTGCCTACAGTTAAAAGAAATTACTACTGCTACCTTCCTGCCCACAACTAAACAGGGGACTGAGCTCCAGCTTCCTTCCTCACTTTCCATGTGTTCTTCAGGAGAACTAAAGTGTCCTGAGTGTTAAGGTCCTGCAGAAGCATACAATGATGTATTTACTGCATTCAAATTTATTTGGAAAAGCAGCAGCCTTGCATATTTGTGCTGTATCACCTATCAGCAGGCTAAGGAGGGCCAAATCCTGAGAGGGTTGAGCCAGTCAAGATAGATCAGTGAACATCAGTTGAAAGCACAGACATTGTTTGGCATATATCTTACACTGCCAGGAGAAGCAGTCAGTGAGCAATGCAGTGCTTGACCTGTCAGCATGATACAGAGCATTTACATAGCTTTTTACAAACATTAACAGATTAATCCTCATCTTGGGACACACAAGCAAGGTTCAGTGGCCCCGCTGAACAGATCTGGAAGCTGAATCACACAGTGATTGTAACCTGATTTCTGGGAGAACTCAGCATCTTTACATGTTATATAAGCAGAATAAGGGATGAGATATTGCACTTCCAGACTGGGGAGACGTAGGTGTGAAGCAGATAGCAGCATCAGTCCAGCCATGTGCATCTGCAGAGAGCTGGGCGACAATCTGAAGGGCAGATTTTCTGGCTCCTAAATTCACTCCAGCTGTGACAGTACCCAGTAGGATGGTAGTGCTCACCCCAGCAGGGTGGACACATGCTCGTGTGCAATGCACTGTGGAAAAGTCCTACCTTGTTGCAAATCTCTTATGAAATCAACTATCCATAGCATCTTACTTCATTGCATGACAGTAGTTTCTATTTCTCAGTGCAGAAGCAGCTATCCTGTGCTAATGCTCGTGTGAAAGTTGAGTCCTATGCACAGATCTTGGACTTAGCAGTGGGGAGTAGAGAGGATCTATAACAGATACAGGCTTCAAAACCATACTGGCAGAGCTTGTAAACCAAGGCAGAAAGTGAGACATGGCAGTGGCTGGCAAGGAGCACTGTCTATTTTATTTAGCCTCCCAGGAGACATCATATTTGCACTCATCACTTATACAGTTGAGGGACCTGTTCTTAGCAGTGCCACCCAAGGCTGAGGAATACTCCACTGTAAATCACAGGGGAGCAAAGATCAGGATCTTAGGGGATCCTCTCTTAAAGCAAAGATCCTCTCTTAGGGGAGCACAACAGACAACATAATCACAGTTGTGCTGAACTTGCAGGTGGGATGGATGCACGACCACAAGAGAGAGAGGCTCAGCTCATACATACTTGCAATGGACAGATGTATCCAGATACACTGTCATGGGTATTAGGGATATGTGCCTGCATGGGCTGAGGTAGACACAGGAAGGGCCAATGGAGGATGAGTCTGGACAGGTTCCTGATGAGGATGTGTGAGCAAGGAGTGTATGCCATTGGATTCTTAAGATACATGGTAACCCATGCAACTTTATAAAAACACTTGGCATTTACCACTAAAGAACTGATGTCAAGAAGGTTGTCCTTGTCTTACAAAGGAAATTGCTTATTGATTCTATTTGCATCAGCTACTAATCCCCTGCTTAACCTGCAGGGATCAAGAAAGACTCTTTCCCTCTTCATGCAAAACTTGATTTCTGCAGGTGAACTGCATCTCCAGGTGAGGCTCCAGAGAAGGGCCATGAGTGGGAACGAGGAGCAAAGCAGAGTGCAGTGCAGTTTCTGATGCTAAAATCTCTCTGATATCCAACTGATGTGCCTTCTGCACATACTCATATATACACTGAAATCCAGGTTAGAAACTGGAAAGGAATCTGATTGTAGGGTCTTCTTTATAATATCTGTCATGTCTGCTTTATTAATATTACTATTGTTTATAAGAGCATGAAGCTTTAACGATGCTTTTCATCTATCTCCTCTGCAGAAACATTGCATATGTAACTTCTGGTCTTTTACTAGCTTTCTAAAATTCAATGAGTAGGATTGGAATTATTTTGTATTGAGCATGCACGGATGGAGCAGATGGGTCTTTGTGCATTAAACATCTTTTGCATTGATTTTGGGGCTGGAGTTGAGAAACCACTAGAGCCAAAGATTCCAGCAATCCCTTACAATTCATTAAGAAAGTGCAAGGAAAGATGCAAGACCTGAGGAATCACAGTCATGAGTCAAAGTAATGGACCAACTTTCCTCAGCAGACTCATATATAATAGTGCTATTAAAACCATAATAAAAAGGAAGGAACATCGGATTTTTCCACACTCAGGATGCTCTCAGTGATATGACACATTAAAACACCCTGAGCATTGTAGGAAGTCATGTCAGAAACACTGTTCCCTTTATAATATGCATTGAGTTAACAATACCTTGGGGTGGCTCCAGCATAATATAGATTGTTGCACATTTTCATAACAGTGTTTTGAGGAATCAGAGAAAACATCCAGCTATGCTAAACTCCAGAGCACTTTGATGTAACAAAAACCAACTGCTACTTAATCAAAATACAGGAACCCAGCATAAACAGAAATGACATTGGCAGAATGAATGGCTCTTCCAAGGGAAATCTTGGAATTCCAACTTTGATAAATACAGATATACAGCACAGAAACAGTATATGCTAAGTGTCATAGAGGTCATCCATTAAAAAGAACTTTTACAAATACTTTAAAATCTCTTCCAAAATCCTGTCTTTTACTAAGTATTTTACTGATTCTATAGTCAGTTTTTTGTTGTTGTTGTTTTGCTATGAATATCTGAACCAAAACTTTTCAACCAATTTTTGCTTTTGATGTAAAGTAAAAAACAAATCCCAACAATACACAGGCCACAGAATTCAACAAAAAGCCTTGTCATCTATTTTCTGAATTGAACAGCTTAAATGACTTGGTTTTAAAGCATTGAATTGGCCTTCCCTAAAGGAACTTTCTGATGCTCTTAACATATTTCTGTATCACCTCTCTTTGCACAGTATTGTTAGATTTTGGCACATGTCAAAGTGAAGTCCTTATTTCTCTTAACTACAACATGGTATTACCTGAAGTAGAATGAGATGATTTTCAATATCCTATGTTATTTATTGTAAAGTGATGAGTCCCAAATTTTTAGAAGTCAGAGGTTGAAGATATGCACTTCAATAATTTCCATATTGAACAAGTAACTGACTATGCAAAGACTGTTTTCTAGTCAGACCACTGCTTGCTGTCTAGCTTAAATAAGGAAGGGACAGGCACTGCCCCATTCTTTGTCTCAGAAAGAGCTGCAATAGACATTCTTGACTCAATTTGCAATCAAATTGCATCAATATCTACTGATCCCTTTAGCTTATCAACTTTTCTCACCAAGCCTCTTCTTTTTGAGGATCTTATTTTGAATAAAAATTGTATATATGAGCATCTCTAATGTTTCTTAGCCAGCTAAAATCCACCTTTCCTGTCAATGTTCAAAAATTACCTTATCATAATCATTAGATTTATTTTCCTCATCTATTAATATTGCAGGAAATGTGTAAACACTGTAAACACCATGCTTATATCCTAACAAGTATTTGGATCCTCTGTCATTTAAAAAAGAATTATGGTACATGTGAAAAGTTCTTAAAGATCTGTGTGTTTGAACTTAAAACACGTTTATATAGTTCAATATCCAAATCAAAATGCAAAACATTTCTGTCCTGAATGGGAGCGCCTTTCAGAATCTCTTTTATTGTATTTGCAGATAAGAATGAGAGCTAAGGTTGGCTGGGGATGCTGTCCCTGTGGACCGTTGCTGCTGATGATAAGGGAATGCAGGTGCTCCTCCTGGCTGCCCTGTATCTCATTCATTTACCAATAGTCCTCAAAGCTATCATTAAATCCAGGCAGCATAAACAAATACACACACATGTACACACCCTAGTATACATGGGGTGTTTAGGACATTACTATTTAGAATTTGCTGTTTAATTTAGGATGCATTTCCCCCAAGTAGTAAACCAATTACATAATTAAAGGTTACATTCAAACAGAACAGCTCAGGAGAGAAAAAATAATTTTTTAGGACAACTGTCTCGCACTGGAAAGGAAGTATGCATCAGTAATTCCCTTTCAGATTTGATACTTCAACTAGTATTAACTTAAAAGTCCAAACGCAAGTCATTAAGCAAAAAAATGAAGAAAATGAAGAACAACCTTGCAGGGACAGTGATGAACAGAGAATGAGGACATTTGGGTTCAGTTGAGAACTCTTCCCTGACGGTTTAGCCCTCGGCAGTCTTTTGTTCCTCAGTTCCTTATCTATTTAATAAAGATATTAATACTTGACTAATTCAACTCCTTGCCTGCATGCACTTGGAAGGCCTCACAAAGCCTTTTGTAGTAGAATCTACCTCCTCTGGTATCTGTAAAACTTACAGCATAATAGAGGCCTGTTTTTTTCTGAAGACACAAAAATAGTTAAAACAGGGAATTGCAATCAGAACTTACATCTACCATAGAGCTGGTAGGAACTGCTGTTCAGTATCAACAATATAGGGCTATGCAATGGGTAGTGCTGAAGTTGGCCTTTCAGGGAGCTTGCAATTAAAGAGCTGACCTGTAAGAGACAATAAATATTGGGACAGCTATGACAAATCTAGTATTAAATATATATATATATATTTCCCTGAAGAAAAAAAAAAAAAGAAATTTTAAATACTGCAATTCATCACTGAGAAAAACAGTTTTGGAATTTCCTATTAAAAATATGAAAGAGTCTGAATAACAATGCTGAAAAGAAACGTGTCATATATTTACATATATGAGTTTTTAGGGTTTTTTTTTTAATACCTTTGCCTTTTCAATTTCTTATCCAGGTTTCTGGAAAAGAACGATGCTGATCAATTGAAATTTCTCGTTAGATGTGTGTATTCTTCCCGTGTTTATGTTTAAACAGTAAAACCTTAAGATTCAGATTTTTAAATTATTTTTGTGTGCCTAGCAAAACCTCGGATTTTTTCCTGGTTCTCGAATCAAAAACACTCAAGGCATTGCAGGTACAGGAACTTCTTATGTGTTCTATTTTTTAAGTACTTTTTTCTCAACTAGGAATAGTTGTTGCAAATATGGAAAGTATTTCCATTACTCAGCGTAACTGCTGTGATAATGTAGACACTTCAAGCTCTAATTCACATACTTTATCTAATGAAAGAGTTCCATGGATTGAAATTAAACACATATGTTTTCAACATCAGAGCCCTATTGAATAGTAATCTAAAAGGAAGGGAAATTACGTTCACTTCCTTTAGAATTCACAGACAACTAATTAAAGCTGTTATATGACTGTTTAAATGATGAGAAATGGCACTAAAGAAAGAGCTCTGTCCCAGTACATCATTGATAGAAATGTCTGCTAAAAACAATGATCATCATGAACAAAAGCCTCTTTCTCAAAGCTACACCTCCCTTAGAAAAGAATCAAATCTTCACACTATGTATGTGTTGTTATTTTGGGGATTAATGAAACAAACCTATTGCTGCTTTAGAGTACTGGATACATACTAAAGGTTATTATTCTCACACTTTCTAATATTTTCATTTCTTCCATAATGCACAAGCTAGTGAAAAAAAAAAAAAAAAAAACTTGTACATTGTATTCTAAAAATGGACTGTTCTTTATAATGTTCAATGAAGGAAATATTACTTCTTATGTAACACATATCCTAATAATATAGACATTTATAAGCAGAAAATATTGCATGGTGTAATAAAACTCACAAGTTCTAATGGCTCCTGTGACAATATATATCTATATTCTCTAGGAAGTTTGTTATAATTATCACTTCATCTTGCTTCTATACCCTGAAGATAAACATGTTTCTGGATCTAGTAAAGAGCTGAACATGATGTATTACTAAAAGAATGAAAATATGTAATGTATTAGGTAGTTTGGTAAGTCTCCTTGTACTTAATAATAGTGAATGCTTCTTTATGTTCAGTCATAATTTAAATGATGTTTGTTTTTGGTGAGTTTCCAGAGTTGTTGACAAGAATACCTAATAATATTAACAGAGTCGCATAAATAAATAAGGCAATGAATGTTTCTAGTAAAAATACACTCATCTTGGATTTAGAGACCACAAATAAAAGTAAACTTTGCATACTCTGATAATTCTTCCCTAACCATGTGTCTGTACAGTTGTATGATCTTCAAGAATGTAATTGACCTATTTTTCTTGTCCTAATTGCAAGACGAAAGGATACACATGGGTAAAACAAAAAATGATTTTGTTTAGAAGAGAAATACAAATTGTGCCTGAAGCCTAATAAATCTGTTGCCATGGCAATCAAAGGGACTGGTCTTACAAAATCTTTCCTAATTTATTCACATGAGTAGTTCTTACTCATATGAGTTGTCCCATTGATTGAAGTAGACCTGCTGATGTGAGGGGAGATTTGCAATAGGAAATTTGAGTTTAGTATGCAGTCCTTGTTCACATAAAGAGCTGGGAGACCATTTCCACAACTAAGAGCTTCTTCCACAAGGGAGGATTGGAAGATGACATCTACAAGTTATGTTATCCTTCCTCAGTTTTTCTTATTGGTTCTTATAATATTTGTGCACTTTAAATAGCACAATATAGAAAAAAATCTAATTTATTGTATGTGTATATATACTTTGAACCCTTATTCTTAAAATCAAGTCTAGCTTTTCTGAATGCTACCTGAAAACTGCTACACTATAGGAGCATATTTGCATCATCTCAGTTTCCTCCTGCTGTAGTGACATGAAAAGACTGCATTTCCATTCTCTCTTTAGAAATTACCTCATGAGGTCCCTTCACTACAAGGGAAGTATCAGTATCTCAGACAAAACTCAATTTTTGAATAGAATTTAAGCTCTTATACTAAGTCCATGGGAGCTGGTTTGGGCTGGCCGGTCTCAGAGTTTTGCTTTGGCTCTTTGCACCTGTCCCACTCTCTGAACCTGCAGTCAGGACTTCATCACCTCTTTCCACAGCTGGAGAGCCCATGACAACTGCCACTCAAACCTGCTCCTCAGCATTTCATCTCCTGTCAAATCCAGTAGGACTTGATGGAGATCACCTCAGGGCAGGGGCAGGCCTTCACCTTGGTTTGCTCCTCAAGGGGCAGCCACCCCTCTTCAAACTCACTGATCAACCAAAACAGAGAAGAAAATATACATATATTTACCATCAGCACTCTTTTATTTTTCATTCTATCCTACGCTTTTGAAACAGGAATCCAAAGAAACTAGGCTTTCTTGAAAGCTAAGATGTTCTTCTGTCTCAGTACACTCACTTTATAATTCCTGATCTGCTTGGCAATTTCCAGATAATGGCCATAAGTTATAGTGAGTTGAGTATTTAGTTAATACTATCACTTTGCACTTACTTACCACCTCTCATCCATATTACAAGCAAAATCTTACAACATTCACTGAATTCATTTATAATTGTTCCCAATACGCAAGCTAGTAAATGACAGAAATTACCTGATACAAGACCACATCACAGTAGGTTTTCTTACTTTTACTGTGACTTAGGTCATCAAAAGTAACATTGTCAAAATTCATATTGGTCATTTTTTTGGCGTTCTGGTGTGTAAAAGGATTTTCCTCCCTGTGTATTTAAAACAGCATCCAATTCTGCATCTGATACCTGTTCCCCACAGAGGGTAAATATTTTGTACCTGCAGATCTCACCTTAGGTAGCAGACATTGTAAAGCCTTCTATAGCTTCTTACCCAGATAATATAAATTCATTAATGTTTCTGTGTTTCTACAGGACCTATTTTCCTTATTTTTCCCTTCTAGCAGTCAGTACACAACTGAGGTGCAGGGAAAGTGTAGCACCATAACCCCAGAGAGACAGAGACAGAGAGGAAGGGGAGGCAGAAGAAGGGGAATAGAGGGAGGAAAAGAGAAATATCAGAGCAAATTCCAAAACATCCCCTTTAGCCTGGAAATATACCAGTGCTCCAGTGCAAGTGCAGCTGATAACATAGGTATGCACAAACACGCACACGCAAACACACAGAGCCAAAAAGCAAGAAAAATGACAGAAATGATCTTACAAAGCTACTGCAGTAATCAGGACACTTGCTCCTGGAAAACAACCACACTAACAAGCCTTCTTTTGTTAGCTTTTTATATTTTTTCAATTTTCGTTTGGTTATTGGTGGCATTTTCAGCTCTCACCGTTGCAGAAATATTATTATTAAGGAAAAAAAAAAGGCCTTACCATGCAGTGCATCAGGAAGAGATGAGAAGCACAGAGCATGCTGCAGAGATCAAGCTCAGCATGGCACTCAGATATCCTGTGGAACTGAAGAAAATTGTCCAACCCATTCTTCCAAACAAAGCAGACAAGTTTTCTCTAGGCTTGAATTTTTCACCAGAAGTCAGATCTTTAAAGTGCATTATATTTCCTTCTTTGGGAGATATATTTCCTCCAGTTAAGTTTCAGCTCCGCAATGCCATTTCCAATCAGCTTGAAGAAGTTCTTCATTCCCAGATTCGTGGCGTCATCAGAGGGACTCCAAAGACAATCAAATAAATAAAGAAAGAAAGAAAAAGAAAAAGAAAAGAATACCTTATTGAAGTCCTGAAATTGCTATGCTGAAAAAGGAAAAAAAGACCAGCTCCTCATTTATTCTATTGTCTATGTGTTTCACAACCACCAGTACTATCTCCTCAGTCTCAGATATGCAGTGCTGATTACCTGTAATAAAGGAGAGACGAAAACTTTCCCAATTCACACATGATGCCTTTTCAATACCACCACTCAACTGTGTGTTACCAAGCAACTCTCCTCATCCAGAAGAATCATTTTAACCATCTGACTAAAGCATCATCTGTCCCTTTCCCTCCCCAACAAGCACAAATGTTAAACTAGAAGAGCGCTGGAAAAAGATTGACAAATAACCCCATAATACAGATGAGATCTAAAGGCAAAACCCTCGAAGCAGTGGAGTTCTGAAGCAAGGAGCTGCTTTGCCTGAAGGATTTGGGAAGCCAAAAAAAAAAAAAAAAAAGATAACAATAGCTAACGGGAGGTTGAAGGGGATGAGGTGGCAGTGAAGGGGTGTCAGACTCGGGTGGGATCCTGAATTACCCTCAGCCTTCTGCCTTCTCGCTGACAGCAGCTCGGGCTTCCCCTGCACTTTCTGCAAAGCATATTAATTGATCCTTGTTGCTGAGCAACTAACTCTGGGGAGCCACACCGACAGCTCTGCACGGCTTCAGCGGCGGCAGCGGAGAGGGGATGCTCTCCTCGCCCGCCTCCTCCTGCCGCTCCTTCCGGGCACTCTGCTCTCCTCAGGAATCTCCCAGCCGCCCCCCGGGGACGCTCTGCTAGGAGAGGGCGAAACCCGCTAATGCAGCAAGGAGCAGAGGGTGGCTGTCCCCGCCTTGCGCAGACCCGAGCCGGGCCGGGGCAGCCCTGGGAACCCCCGGCACAGCTGGAGCGGGCGGTGCTTCCCTGCTGGAAAGCGACGCTGGTTAACCCTCTGGTTCTCCAGGCGGAGATGGAATTACAGTGAGCGGCTCCCAGAGTTGTGCCAGTGGATGGGTCTAACAACGCCCGCATAAGCACTGTGACAGCAGGGCGAATGCGCTACTGTTTCTGACCTCTTCAGCATTTTGTCTTCAGACAGAGCAGATGTTCCTGTGACCAAAAGGGTACAGGTTAAGCCCGAGCTGCTATCCAGAGGAATTGCCTGGATGTGTGTCTCTGAGGCTGCGAAATGGAGCTCTCTGACACAACACTTTCCACTGCTTTCTCTGATGTTGTGTTTAATTTGCTCATAGGAGAGAAAAGTAGCAATGACACCATTTAGTTTTGTCCTATAAAAGAGACAGAATAACAGGTGCTGGCTCTGAGGGACTCCTCTTAGAGCTCTAAAGAATTCCTGCAATGCCAAGTAGACAGATCCTGACCACTGCAGTTTGTGGCAGGGTTTCAGCTTACTGCTGTGCTTGAGAGCCTGAAAAAATCTCTGAAACAACAGTTTCCAAAGCAAGCCATTGCTCTTGTGCTTTCATATTGGATAAATCCTTAGACAGATCATGGCATTTGCTCAGCACCAACTAAGCTGTCTTCTCATTGACCAAGTAAGATGTAAGAAATGAAAAGACCTCAAAATTTCTCTCCCTGGGATTTGGTACTAAGTGTAACATCAGATCCTGGCCAAACTACTCAAGTGTGATTACTGTCAAAGAACTGAGCTACATCAGCTCTTTATTTCGGTTATAGTGATAGGACAAGCTAAAGGGCAAGGTCCTGAGAAATGTCTTAGCTGGCAGTCACATAAATAGATGACTCTCCCCTTGAAAAATTCAACCTGCATCTTGTGTGCTATCCAAATGGCAATAGCTGGGTCTTGGTGAAAGGGGAACAAGTTATCTCAGGCAAAAGAGTAACATTTCTGATAGTAGTTTAACCCCACCATGCTGCTTTCATACTGCTTTCATACATTATAAAGCAAGATCTATAGTTTGGCTGCATTTTCTCAGAAGTACAAGATGTTTTCTTGAATATTCAAATCTCAGAAAGGGCCATTAGATCAGTTAGCAGAGCTGCTATATGATGCAGATCACAGAACATTTTGAGTTTATTCAATATGTCTACGTATACAAGTATTAATTTCATCCTCCCTGGCACAGCTTACAGAGAAATATGGGAATTTCAGTATTGATTTATTAAATGAAGGTCATTCAGACTCCTAGCAAGAAGATACAGAAGGGTAAGGAAAAGATCCTATCGTTCACCTACACCCATGTAATTCTGTGATTCTGATTCTGTGATTCCATGATGTAAATACTTCTTCTTCTACATTACCACAGCATACTAACCACAGGTTAAAAACACTGAGTTAACATAATAAACACAGACTGTTCCTGATTTATATGATCACTGATTTAAGCGATTAATTTGGCTTCATTCACTGCCTTTTAATCACCTCTAACACTTTGGACATTACTTCTGACCATTTCTCATAGTAACTCCTCTTTGTTGCTGGGTAGGAATAAATCCAGAAAGGTTTCCCATAGCAATGGTTGATGTAAATAATGTATTTTGTTATGCGTCACTGCTCATATCTGACAATGCTTCCTTTAGCCCATAAGTTTACATGCCTGCAACGAAGGAATAGCAAAAAGGAGGGCTTGAGAGAGAGTTAACCCATCTCTGTCTCACCACAGGATCCATCAACCACGTACTAGTCTTAGGAAATGACTTTCAAACCAGTGCTTACAAGTCTCATTCTGGAATCTCCATGGTTTTGAAAGGCAATTTATTCCAGTGCCTTGCTACTGTAACTATAAAAAGAGTATTTCTAAGCTCCATTGCTGCAAAGTTAAACACAATATTTCTTGTCCTATTTGCAAAGATCAATTCCACCTGGCAACTAGTTTTTATGTATTTAAAATTCACTATCTCTTCTCAGTCTCTTCCCTTTCTAGATTAAAAACTTCAATCTGCTTTTACTCATCTGTCTCTCTTTGTAGGGAGTACTTTGTCACATACTGACAACTGGACAGTAAGTATGAAATTATTTGTTTATAGGGTTGAATGTAAATGCCTGTAAAATGAAAAGGAACCAAAGTTAGATTGTTTGGTTCAGGAACTGAGTTGTATGGTGTAGAAACAAAGGGGAACTGTTTCATCTGGCTCCTGTGGTAGGATTACAAACTGTCTCAGTGCTCCTTTTTCCTTTTCTGGTCAAAATGGGGTTACAGAACAGAGAAGGTGAAATACCTCCGTGGATCGTATACCTGACAGGACAGACAAATCCTTCCAATTTGGGGAAGAAGATCACTTAAAAGAACAAGAAAAAATAAAGAGACATTCATTTGAATTTATTTAATCGTTTTTGAAATATTAGAAAAGAGAAGTTAGCAATACCTGAGAAATAGAGAAATGCATAGAGAAGAGATTCAAGGAGAGCATATGCTCAGCAAGGTTGCAAGCCTGGAAAAGCTATGAATGTTTAGACTCAGTCAACAGAGAAAGCTGGAGAGATTTCCCAAATTCTTACAAAGAAATTGTGTTTACATAAACATTTTTTCACCATATACGTAGCAAAGACAGATTTATTTGAACATAAGCTGTGATTGTTTCTTCTTTTCCCCATTTACCATCATTCATATTAGTGCCCCTTTTATTCTCATCTGTGAAATCTTTAAAAACTCTGAAAACAAATTATCAATACCTTAATGTACCTTGTTTTGTACTTAATTTTTGACAGGAGGAATACCAAACAGTGCTGAAGTACTGTACTGGAGTACATTTCATAAAAAGTGCTAGGCAAGGGCAACTGAAGGACAAAGCAATAATATCAAACAACCAGAGATAGGAAATTAGTCAATAACTGCTGATTTCAAAACAAAAGCAAACTGGCATCAGATTAGTAACAGAAATGTTGGCAGAGGGGGGCTTGGGGGTGTAAACATTTGTGTAATTGTTTTTATGTTACTGTTTATAAAATGCAAAGTTGTTGAGATAAAATTCAGTGCATTACAGAAAGCAAGTATAACATCTCTTTCACTTATGCAAACCTTGAGTTTCATCTCATATAAGTGCTTTTATTATACATTTAAAAGTTTGACTAATGCATATGTTCAGTCCCTATTTCATTCTCTGCTTATCTTTTTCCCACTTTTCTGTCCTTTCAACTGTACTGTTACCCTCTGTGAAAATGAGTGTCCTATGAGCCTAATAATCAAAGAGAGCAAGCCAGGACCCAGTCACCCCTGGGAGCTGCTTCTTGGGGGCAGTCTTGCAGGCCGTCCTATGGGCTCTCAGCTGAGTGTCAGGGGAAGCCTCCTCCCCAATTCACTCAGATGCTGCCACTGGAAGCAAGTGAAAGAGCACTTTTACCAAAACACTGGCCTTCATCCCAATCAAATACTTGATATAAACTGTTCCTTTGCTGATTACAAGTTGCACCTTCTCCAGTAGCAGCCATCTGAGAACGGAAATACAATTTTAAAAGCAATGCTGTCTATAAAGGATACAGTAATTTTAACATAATTGCAAAGATATTAGCAGATCTTGGAAATTATTGAGTATGAAATAAAAAGCATAATTCAATTATGTTCTAAATTTTAATTAAGAGCTCATGAAGATGACTTGCTAATAAATTTTCTGGAAATTTTTCTTCAATTTCCTTTCAATTTCCTGTGTCTCAATTACTATTCAGTCAATTGCAACACAAACAATGGAATTGATTTCTTGCCTTTTTAGTTTAAATATCATGTAATGCATGCATGAGAATTTGAGCTTCTGTGAATGCAATTTCAGATCATTATCAGCAACTAATTAATCTAGCCAAAAGGAGAATACCTTATTTCAAAACTAGTCCCCAGATGCATGACAAAACAGACACATGGTTCTATTTATTTATATTATACATAGCATTCCTAAAACGTCTTTCAAGCATCCATTCAATATGATATTACAATTATCATTTTATCATTACTTGATTACTACAATCATTTTTAATATCTTATATGCAACTGATCTCATTTTTCTGTACTTCTCATCTGTGCAAATCTGACTAGGATGTCATAGCTGGCAAAACTTGTATCAGTAAGAAAATGGTACAGCCAATGGTAAGCACAGTCAGTAAAATACAAAACATTTGAATCTGTTCTTCTTCCTTTTTAAATGAATGCCATTTTACTCCAATTTAACCTCTAACAGAATAACGGAAGATAGAAGGCCACAGACTGTGGTCACTAATTGTTAGGTTTGCTCATACATTCACAAGTTATTTGGAAATAAATTTTACTGGATCTAATTCTATTGGTTAGTCTGTGATTGGACTAGGTGATCTTAGTGCCCTTTCCCACCTTAACAATTCTGTGATTCTACTTTCACTAACAGAAAAGTAAACATCCTACATTTGCTGATTTGGATTATATTTTCCATCAGCATAGCTAGTAGCAGTAGATACACAGCAATAACCCCCTGTTGCAGAGTTAGCTGCTGTTTAAATTCACCACGTACTAGTAGTGTCACACTCCCTTCCTTACGTCACCTTAGGACTAAAAATAGCATTTCAATGTATCTGTATCAAAAATGCATGCCCGTAAATGCAGATTCCTAGCAAGTAGCACAGCCATATTCACTGCAGGAAATACACACAACGAATATCCTTTTGTGCTTTAGAAAAAGCAAAACCTGTTTTGAAATGAATTTCTTACCACCCAAGTGGAATTCAAATAAGTAATCTCAACAGATATAAAAAGTGATATCTTGACCTAAAATATGGGGGGGAGAGGGGGGTCGAGAGCAAGAAACAGTGGTACCTATTACATCTTTTGGGGCGGTCATCAATACTGAACCCAGATTACACACAATAGCAAATGGCCTGGTCCTCCTTCCTCTAACATGGGTAGCAAAGCCCATGGGTTTTCTATGGAAAGAGGACCAGTTCTGTGCTGAGAACACTAGCACAACCTACAAACCACTCAGCGTGTTGCACCGAATGCATACAGACCTGTGCCTGGAATTCTGCTTAAATAAGTCGTATCCGTGTGTACATTTAATTGCTCTGAAAGACAGGTAAGGTCTTCCGAGAGGCAGTGGAACTGAATAGTGTCTCTATTCAAACAGGTATCTTGTTAGAAAAACAGTAATCTTGCTGTACAGCCGCATGCAAATAGGACATGCAATGCATGAATTCATTGAATCCCAAGGGTGATCATCTGGCAGAAATCCTTCTCTCAATAAGCATGCTCACCCACAGTAAAAACAAAAAGGAAAAAAAAAAAAGCTCTAGAGTAACTTAAGCAGCAACACTTCTTACTGCTGGATATTCACATAATTTCTCAACACGCAATATACCCACTGGGCAGAAAACATAATAGTATGCTAATGAAGGATTAGACAGGCACTGGCTAAATTAGTCTTACTACAGTTTTGTTAAGCTCTTGGGCGTGTATTACATTACTATTTCATAATGTACAACAAAAATTTCTCTCGCTCTTTTTTTTTTTAAAGCTGTATTTTGAACTTGAAGTGGAGATTTCCCTCCCTGTGTTAAATTCCAAGCATTAATAAAAGTAATGCAACCTGAATATTCATAGGATTCACACCTGGATCTTATGTACTGCACTGCACACAGGACCCAACTGGACTGAATACTGCACAGCAGCCAAAGTAGCCCTTAAATATTATCAAATACTCTAAAAAGGCAGAATGTGAGTATTGGCATGATACTGCACAGTGCTTGAATAAATGCATTTTGAGGAATTTGACACAAGCCAGGATTTTAGTAACTCCTGGCATTTCTGTTCTATTATTTGTTCGCCAGAATCCCAGAACTGGGAAGGCTGGTAGAGCCTGTTTATTTTGGTTTTCACAAAAGAGTTTTCAGCTTCTTGTTTTGCTTCTGTTTGCTGTCAGTAGAGGTACCTTTGGCTGAAAGTCCCTATACTTTGACATAAAGCACCTTAAAACTGGACAAAAGCAAACCCCATCAGCCCTGCTCTGCTATAGCTTCCTGAATCCATGCAAGTTATCACTTACTCCACTGAGATGAATACAGAGGAATAAAGCACAGCTATTAAGAATGATTCTTCAGTGCAAATAGATAAAAGCAGAATATAAAAACACAGATCCTCCGGGACTTTGAAAAGCCGTTTAAAAAAGGAAGAACAAACTTACCTTTTAAGGTATGTTTATTTCTTAAATAATCCCTCTGACTTCAGACTATTTTTGGTGCTGGTATCCTTTTAATTAATTAATTGCCGTATTTGCACATCTTGAATGCTTCATGTTAATGTTTCACTCCCTTTTGCAGATTGATCTGCTGTGAGATTTTAATGAGAGCCATTTCTCATGTTTTTATGCAGAATTATTATACGGAGGAGAAAGTGATAATAATTCAGACTTCTGTTAATTACACATCTAATTATTCTTCGAAATTTATTTAGAATTCTGTCTTCCAGCAGGCCTTGTTTCATTTATCACAGCCAGATTGGAAATACAGCTTGAATTAATTGTTTTCTGTAATCAAACATATTTTAAAACAAAAATTGAATATATTTTAGCCCCAAATACTCTCCTCTCTTATAGTCATTCAAACAAACAAATAAAACTAGTAGAAGAACATGTAATAGCTTTGTTTTTCCATAATAATAATAATTCCTAAAGCAGGTTGAATATTCTCACAGGATAGAAAAAAAAAAAAAAAAAAAAAAAAGAAAAGAAAAGAGAAAAGAAAAGAAAAGCTTCATTAAGACAAAATCTATTTATAGTCAGAGGGTCTTTTTTTTCTTTCTTTTTTTTTTTTTTCTGAATGTCAATCAGCTATTTTATATTAAAAGTTTGCAAATAGGAAGCCTCACCTCTAGAGGCATATAGCAGTGCCATTACTCAAAGAGAATAACTGTTCTTTCAAGGGTGAAAGAGAAAGAAATATCTATTTCTGATGCCATTAGATTCCCACTTGTGAACTCTGAAACCTCTTGTTTATCACTGTATTTCTACCGTGCTGCAAACTTATCTGAAACATAGTGTGCTCAAAGATCTCATCTCAGAAAATCATGTTTTCAGGGAAAACCTCTTCAATGAAAATCATCTTTAGAAAGTTACTTCTACGCATAATATCACGTCTGTCATATGGGATAACGTTGTTTTAACCACAGTAATCAATCCAGAAGCAATTTTAGGGTGACAGAAAGAGGTTTAGACATAGATACTTCACTAGGTAGGGATCATTTATCTACACGTCCTTGTTCAGATGTATATAAATGAATACAAAAATCCCGTATGTTACGGATTAGTTTGAAATGACAGGCAGATCTTGGCTGCAGAAAGCAATAATATCTTCACAGAAATATTTCCCCTGTAAGTAGTGGCTCTGTAACCTGTCTGATAGGAAATGAAAAGGTGCAGTACTGCATATTTAACATTTAAGAAATACAGTTTGTCTTCTTATCAGATACGTTTGCCTTTGACACCAGTCCCTTGTGACCCCCATTCCCTTCCCAAGGCATCAGCTGCCAGAGATGCCCTTACACTTACCTGTGTGCCTGGCAGGAGATGAAGAAGTTGAAAGCACCAAAGTTCTTGTGACAATCTGCCACTAATATTTAGCTAACATGGAAATAATTGCATTCTTCCATCTTTCAGCCTTCTCAGTAAGTAAAAGCCGGTGATGGATGCCAGCAGCCTTGTTAAAATATCACTGTAATCTCTTCAAGCTCTGGAGATTGCTCAGAAAGCTGAGTCCGTAAACATGCTGCTTCCCAGTAGATCAGCACTTTCCAAGTGGGGATATGTCTTCCTATTTCAATATTGCACTTTGAAGAGAATTCTACCTTTCTTCATTTCAGTGGAAGGATGCAGTTTTTGAAAGCAAATTCTACAGGAATAAAAGAGTTTTAAATATTCCAGCTTTCTCACATCTAGTAGTTAAGATTTTTGGAAAAGAGATAGCTGTAAGACTTGTTTTAGGTTGTTGCTTTTTCCTATTAATATAAAAAAAAACTTCAAATAGGGAAGCAAGAAGCAAAGAAGAAGATATAACAGTTCAAGAAGCAGCAGTCAAGGATGGGTGTCTTGTGATTGCTCTGAGTTAATACTCCTCAGGGGGAGATGAAAAAAGCACAAATACAGCAAAATCTGTCTTACAAAGTAAAAATCTGTTGTATAAGCCAGTCTCTAGCAAAGTAAAACAGCGTGTGTTCTTCCTCTGTTAATTTCTAGCATGCCAGAAAGCAAAGGAAATTAGGAGCTTTCTGCTGATTTGTAGCAGGTAGGGAAAGAAAATTCAGTATATGTATATATACCGTAATTATTTCTGCTCCCCCTAGAAATGCGTTAGAGAGGCCCAAAATCTCCCAAAGATATGGATGTGAAAGCTGCATTTACCAGCATCACAGAGCATTCTATCATTACCAGTATTATCAGGGGGCATATGTGGAGAATGATCATTTAATAATGTGGCATCCCATAGATAGAAATAAACATATTCAGGAGTGCTCTTTCATTAGCCAAAGCACACGTGGGCTTTGAACTTCGGAAAATATGACTATGAAGGCTGTTACAAGAATTGCAAGTGACTATTTTTGAATAGCTGAACCAATTAGTGACACCAAGTGATGGCAACTTCAGCCTAAAATGCCTAATTCAAATCCCACTGAAGCCCATGAAAATAGATTCTGGAGGCTGCTGATGAGGGCTTTTGCCAGCTGGCTTCTGTCTCTCTGGGCATCACTACGCAGAGAGACCACAAAGTCACCAAAAATATCTCAGAATGAGCTGGTTGAAAGCCTGTTGTGACCTGTAACTCACAGGCATACCAGTGTAATGCTGGCTCTGAATTTGCTCAGATAATGTATGTCACACAGACACGTGCTTGTTCCCTTCAGGGCCAAAAAGAAAACATCCCACTTATTTGTATGATTAGTCCAGTCACAGACCAAAATGCCACTCAGCCATGTGTTAGTCAAGCATAATACAAAGAAATTCCCCAGCTGCAAAAATTTGAAGTCCAGCTGTCATCTTTTATACTGACCACCTGCAATGCCACCAAATCTTGCATAACACAGAGTTCTTGAATTTAAAACTTCACAGTTATTAACACCACTGCAGCAAAGCTTGATCTAGCTCTTTTCAGTCAGTGAAAATATAACATTTTGGAGAAAAAAAAAAAAAAGTAAACCAAATTTTCCTTTAGTCCATTTGTTAGGGAGGTTGAAGCCAGTGTGCATCTGTACTGTATACTGACAATATGAAACATGGGGGAAAAAAAATCAACCCACTATATTTCACATTTGAAACACAAAGTACAGCAAATCCCTGGCTAAGAAGGAGTCTCTGGATAGCTCAGGGCTCTGCCTGAAAAATCTGTACCACTAAGCTTAATTTGCATACTCCTTCCTTTGCCATATTCACTATTCTGCATTTTGCTGCAATTCAAGTATGTGCGTGGAAAATATTCCGCCCTTTGATGATGCTTTAGCTGCTGATTCTGTGTAGGGGAAGAATTTGCTCCTATGTCCATAAGCACCAGATATGCTGACAACTCCCTCTGTCTCTTATGCCCAGGTGGAAAGGTAAGTTCCCTTTCTGGACACTCAGCAGCCCCACTCCCTCTGTAAAAGCCTCAGGTAGACAGTGGTAACAGGGCGGTTAGCATTATAGAGGAAATGCTAGCCTATTATTCAGTTCAGCAACTTTCTGTGACATCCTGAGTTGGATCAGCTCTACTTCTAGGTCCATACGAAAATCTCCCTCTTATGTGAATTGCAGTCTGGCTAGGTTACTGCTCCTTTCAGGAGCCTTTCCACTAGCACAGAGCTCCCCTCCAGCCAAACTACTAAAAATGCATCACACGCATTACCCTATGATAGAAAAAAACACTAACACCATTGCACCATCATTTATATGAAAATAAAGCGCAACATTTCTATACCAAAAGTTATCACCACGGACATATTTATCTTCCAGTGTAGTAGACTGTTACCACTCCCTGCGCTGTTGCTGCAACAGAGTTTGTGGTGTTACATGGAAGAATTCTCAATGTCCATCCTATTTTCAGCTCACATCTAATTTTTAAATATGTTCTTCAAGGTCTCTAAATTTTTAGCATGCCCATTTTGGGTTCCTTGTATGAGAAATATTTGAAGAGGTCTTGTTTTAAATGGATAGACATCTTGGACTACTGAAAGGCTGGACAGATTTAACAGTGGGCAGTAGGAGAAAGAAAAAAAGAGACTAGATATCAGTAACTTCTGTCAGAAATAAAAAGTGGTTATGAAATTTGTCACTATCGTCTTGAGCATCAAAAAATTTAATGTTTAGCCACTACAAAGCGGATCTGCCTCTAGAAATTATTTTGAATGTCTGAATTACCCCTCTTCCATAAAGTTCAACACTCCTTGCATAAAAATACTTGCCTGATATTTTGCAGCTTGAAGAAAAAATATCTTTTATATGGTACAAAATTCTCCCAGCACTCACAGATACATTTTAGGAATAGAGGTCAGTGTGTTTATGTTCAAAAGCTTAGGATATTAATAACACTACAGGATCTACAGTGTCCTGTGCAATATGACATTTCAGCTCCAGACTGCAAAAAATGAAATTTGTTCCAAAGGTCATCTTTGCATAAGAAGGTGATACTATCCTTGCAGAGAGCTTATGGGTATCTCTAACGGGTGTCACTAATCCTGTGACAGTCAATGTGTCCTGGGAAGGACTCTGAGTATCTTCAGTTCCCCTTGAAAGTCCTGAGGAACTGAACACAGCTCCTCAGAAAGACAGGATCCTAGCAAGCACATTATAGTGTTACATTGTCATTTAGGTTTTCACACATACAATTCTAACACAAAAAAAACCCTGCTTTGACAGATGAAGATAAATTCATTTTAAATATTACATGCATCTTACTGAGCACCAGAGACCTTCATATATACTTTTTCCTTGAATCCAGTTCAGAGAATCGCAGCCAAAGCAATTCTCTCCATGCATCTTGGCAAGTTATTTGCACTAAATAATACATCCTGCCCAATTTCCTTGGTGAAATTTAATCAAATGACAAAACGGTCCCAAAACCTAGAATAAAATGCTAAAAAAAAAGCATAACTACTAAAAGTTAACACTGTCCAGGGGCCACAGTTTTGAAAGAAGAAATAATAAACCTGGAACACATAGAGTAAAAGAGGGGTGAAAATCCATGTCTTTAATATTTATACTACTTTTATGTTTAATCATTTCCTATACATAAGAAGGAGCATCAGTACACCTAGGATTTGGCTTTGGCTGAAGTTCGGATGTACTTTAAAACAACTATTTATGATTACTTCTAACTGTACCAAGAGCAGAAAAAAATTCAGGAACTGTGTTTGGTTTTAATTAAGCTTGCCTGTCTGCTGAAATAATTCCACTATGTCAGATATACAAAATCAGTTCTAATGCTACAGAGCTGCCATTGGACTACCTTCAGGTAGTCACATGGAGATTAAAGTAGATCACGTTCCCTGCAAAGAGAGCAGACCGTGTACATGAGCACAGCTAGATCATGCCAATGCAAGTACAAACATCAGTCTAAACTGGCAAAAAAACTGGATAGTCCTGTGCTTACACTATGAAAGTGCCCCAACATCTAAGCCAATCTTGAAAAAGGGACAGCATTTTTCTTGACCAGCAAGAGTCAGAAGCTGCCCTACATCACCGTCACCAAAGGAAAATGACTCTGATCCCACAGCTTCTTTAAGAGAAGGCTGCAACACATTTGTTGCAGCCATCAGGCTTTTTGATTAATGGAGGTTCACTGTAATAAGACATCAGGATACTTGGACATAAAGGCATATTTTTCCTCAGGCTTTTATGAACTCTGTAAGGCCCAAGCATGAATCACATTCAGAAATGGGCTAGGTCAATCAGCTCTTGAAATAACTCTAAAGTGCTCTATCACCTCTTAGCCCCTAAAGATAAAAGATAAACTTCAAAATGCAGATAGACAGAGAAAGAAGAAACTGTTAAGGGCCAGGTCAGGGATTAAAGTATTGTTGGAAAGGCTTAGGGCAAAGAAGAAACAGAAATGTAAGAGGAAAAAAAAGCAAGAAGAAGGTATTCATGAGGAGGGTAAAACCTGACAGCATTGAAACACATGGAAAAGGACAAAGGTGTGTAGCGAATAGCCTAGAGTCCTGGCAGGAGCTGTAAGGAATTGGGTAAGAGGGAAGAAAATTGCCCAAACTGCAAATTGATCATGTTGTAGATTTAACTTCTTGGATGAAATTATCTGCCCATTCACTCTCCAGGAACCACTGATGACAACTGAAAAAAGGTAAGCATTATCTTATTTGATCATCTGTCTTTTTAAACAATCCTAGAAAACTTGTCGGGACTGAGATTTGATTGAAGAATTTCTCTGAAAGCATCTATTTCAAGGAAAGGCTGGATGTTGTGTTGAGGGACATGGTTTAGTGGGAGCTATTGGGAATAGGTGAACGGTTGGACTGGATGATCTTTTAGGTCTTTTCCAACCTTGGTGATTCTATGATTCTATGATTCAGTTCTTAAGTGTTTGCTATGTGATATAAAGGTTCCTGGGATTTGAACATTGCAGACAAAGGTGTGTTCTTGCAAACCCAGCTGAAACAATTTCAGAAAATACTGCTCCACACTTTCCACACTACTCATAAATTAAAAGTCACCACCAAGAAGCCATCAAAAGAACAATGTAAGGTTAGCCATTTTGTATCACATCACCATGGATTAGATATACTCTTATGGGGATATATCATTTCTCAGATTACAAGAATGGCAATTTACACTCATAGTTGGTCCTCAGGAGTTCATCTAGTCAACCATCAGCTATGATTTGGTTTTGCCTGCATGCCCACAACACCCAGGTTTCTCTCAAGCATAGCTGAAGGAACAGTCTTTTGTTAGTGTACGTGTCTTGAACAGATGTGATAAATTTTATTGCTCTTTCTTTTCAAATTTTTCTCCACTTTGTATCTTCAGGAAAAGACAGTGCTTAAATATGAATGTATGATAACCATTCTCACCATATGCTGTATTGCTTTTTAAATCACAGGTAAGAAAATTGCAGATATTTTGTATCATTAGTTGTTTGATATGCATTTCACTGGAAAGATGTTGAGGGTTTGCAATAAAGAGATGGCATGTAAAATACTCAGTCCATTCATCACAACATATACATTATGGACATCCTGTGACCACAACCCTCTTTTCAGCACTTTTACACAGCACACGTGATAACTCATTTGAAAAAGTTAAAACAAAAAAAAGAAGTACGTTTGCATCTAAAGTAACTCATTAAAATAAAAGAACCATCATATATCAGCCAATCTACGTATAAAAATAAAGAGTATATCACACGTCTGAACTAGACAGTGAGCATTCTATGTAAACACACTCCTGTTCCTCTCATGTTAGAAACAATCCAGAAAGGTTAAAAGGACTTCTCTACAAAATCCCTGCTATTTTTACCTCCTTTTCATCATCATAACTCAAGTTCATTTCAGCTTGCAGCTTTTGAAGGGAGCACTTGAGAGCAGTATTTGAAAACTGAGAGCTAGTATTATCATCATTACCCATATGCAAACTAGATATTTTCCACAAAGAGATATTGTGAAAGAGATATTGTGATGCTTTATTACAATTAGTAAAATGCACTGTCTGAAGTAAAAAATAATATGCATAAGAAAATTTTACCTTTTCAGTCTGCTTCTAGACTGTCATTCACATGCTTTGCTCTTTTTTATTACTACAGAATCTACTGCTGTTTAGTCTTTAGCTTGTGGAATCCACCCTTAAATACACCAAATACTTTCCAGAGAATTAAATAATATGTTTTTCTCTACCTACACTGGATCTTAAATTTCAGTTTTACTAAGGGATTGCTTAAATTCCAAACATTCCTAAATAGTTAAATTTTGCAAAGTACTTTAGCAACTGGTTTCAAAGGAATCATAAAAACTCAAGCTTTTCTATTTTCCATAAGATGTGAAAAGTACAAATTCTTGTGTGGACAAAGCATTTTTTCTAAATTCTGTATCTAACTCTGTAATATATTTTTATTTTTACATTTCTCGTACAAATGATGACAAATAATTTCTTTTAGGTCTCTTGTTAGAATCTACTCCCATATTCTTAACAGGGGGAAAGAAAGACTAATTTCTTTGTCTTTAACAGAAAAGTTCTAATAGACAATGTGTTTTCAGTTGATTACAGTAAAACTCAAGTATTTTGACAAGGACAACAGTCAAAGGCTGGATACTTTCAGCTGCTTCAAAATATAAGTGGAGCCAATGCATTACCTTGTAATGCAGTCATAAGAATGAAATTTATAGGAAAGACTAAAGCCAAGATTCTATGAATGCTTGGATTGAAGGTTTTGGAAAGACTTAGCTCAGCAAAGACACCAGAGAGCATCATCCAGTTTCACATCCGTACACTGACTGCCCCTGGCAGCCCCTAGGCAGGGACTCCTCATTTCAGGTAGCTCTGCTCTGATGCTCACTGCTGTGATAGGGGGCTTGGGTGCTTGTCTTGGTGTATGTGCATTGTCACATTAAATCCTTTTTAAAGGATTTGTTTTACAGACACATGCCTAGACCTACTGGAAATATAAATGAGTTTCGTAAACTTGGAATTATTTTGTATTAGGGGATATAATTTTTAAAAGTTACATCCCTTAAAAATACCATCCTGTTTCCATTCTGGCATCTGAATTTTCATCTATCTTAAAATAACAAATATTGGATGGAAAAGATCTTATACTCTGTGAAGAAAATATCATCTCTCATGGAAACAAAGATCTTAAAGTTCCTTTGGTCTGGATGGGTTCATTTCCTTGTAAAAGCGTGCATTTTAGTCTGCAGTTAGTTTTAGATAATAATATTATTCTTTGCTAAGCATTTTCAGTGATGTACCCAGTGCTCATTCTATCAAATGGTTTCCATAAAATAGTTTTAAGATGGCAGATTAAAAAGCCAAAATTTAGTCAGTGACAGTATTACTACTGCATATACAGTTTCAATACAGCCATGTGTATATGCTATTTTGAATATCATTTTCATATAATTTTTCCTCCTTTTCAAGGGAAACAATAGATCATATTTTCTGCTGGAAAAATTGTATTGAAGTCATTGGAGTGATAACAACAAACACTTTGACTCAGAAGGTATCAGAATTTGAATGCTGTAATACTGACCAATTACTTAGCAGAATAAGTATATATCTAGTTCAGCTCTCACTGAAAAGTAAAACAAAAACAAAAACAACAAAACCCTGTTTACCAAGGGCATATTGATATTCTTCTATGCCCCAGAAGGTGGAGGAATAGAAACCTGCTCAGATGTTGAAGTAAATAGAAAACAATGCTGTTGTGTTTTGGGTCTGGTCAAAGACAAGGTTGATGAAGCACTTTCTGGAAACCAGCAATAACTTGAAGAGCAGAGGACAGACTCGCTTGTAATGGAATTCTTTTGTCACCAAGACAGCCACAGGGAAAGGAAGGCAGCAGGAAATCATCAATGGCAAAATCTTGAAATGTTCTTGTGACATTTCTGTTTCTATAAAAGGTAAATAAAGCAAATAAAGGAAGACATCTTCTGGCTGTCCTTCTAGAAACTATGAAAGAACTGGTTGAGAATGTATGGATGAAAAGTAACTTGCAGTGAGTGACCATGAAGCAGATGTCAGAATTGACTATACTCAGTTAAAAAGGAGAACAGAAATACCATAAATCATGGACAGCAGAGTGCAATGAGATCAGGAGGTGGAAGTCCTGGATTTTTATATGATGTCACCAAAAATAAGAAAAGGAACTGGGGAGAGCTCTTACTGTTTAAAAAATAATAAGACAACTCATGGGCAAAAATTATCCTGGAGTATGAGCATTCCAGGGATAAAATCAGAAAGGCAAAATATAACTTGTGAAGTAATAAAATACATGAGAAAATACTATGTTTTTCTCTAGTTGCAGGAGATTAAGACAAATGTTGGTCTATACCTCAACAGGAGTCTTCAGAAGGTTACAGTGTTAATGATATGAATTCATGAAAATGTCAGCATAGCACCTGGGACAGAGAGATGAGTAATAAAAAAAAAGCAGTGACAAACAGATTGGAAAATAGGTAAATTAGAGGTTTTTTTGGAATTCAACCTCCATGAAAACTCTGTGGGCATTTTACTTTTGCCAGCTTTTTATCTCAGGGATGATAAATGATTACATTTTTGAAAATTTGTTCTAAATAAATAAGGCTCCGCATAATCAGGAAAAATCAAATCCCACAACTACATTTAAAAAAAAAAAAAAAGAGGAGAGAGATGTTAAAGAGGAGAAAAAGGCACTTAGCTTAATTTGAGTTCTGTAGAAATCCAGTAATAGTCAAAAATAATTCACAAACACCAAGAAACAGCAATGATACAAGGCAAGTGCCTACACAGGACTTTTGAGCACTAATCATATCAAATAGATCTAATTTTTTTATTTATTTATTTTTAAGAAAATGATTAGAACTGTACTATATGATACACTACACTATATGATGCAACAGTGGAAAATTAGTAAACAAAAATATCCATAAGAGGATAAAATTAAACTTCACTCAGATGAGTACCCTTTCTCTGAGAGTATTCACTATTAGATGCCAGGAAAGAACTTTAAAATATATGATAATGATTCACTATTTCCTGTGGTAGGCTGTCCTGACTTGGAGAAGAACACAGCTTAATGACTTTCCATGATGGAAGCTGTATCTAAATCTATATTGAACATTCCATTCAAAAAATGAAGGATATTTAAATAAAATTCCAAAGAAATGGGCTCTAGGTCTGTTATAATACTGTATTTTTGTAAATATCTTGCATGATGGTATAGATATATTTATTAAATATGAAGATCTTACCAACACAGGAGAAGTTTCAAGCACTGTTAGGGTTGGGACTACAACACCAATAAACTTGAGATAACTTCCCTGAAGAAATAGGATTCATTTTGTGGGGAAGGAAATGTAAAGTTATATTACAGACTTGGATTACACTACACAGACAGAGGGTAGGGAATGACAGAACTGCTCTGCTGTAAAAGGTTTGAGGATTAAAGCAGATCAGATCTGAGCATGTGCCAATTACATCCTGCCTAAACGAAAGGCTGTCTGCAAGGGCTGGTGCAGTATTCACTGGTAGAGTACACTGTCATTTACAAGCGTTATTCCTCAAGAATGAACTAGGCCACCTGGAAGAAGTTCAGTAGGAATGATAGAACTCATGACTACTTCATTTAGGAAAGTTTGAAGGGGTCATTTAATCTAAAGGAAAGAAATCTGAAAGGAGATTTAAAAGTTTTCAGCTGTACAAAAAGTTGCTGTAAGGAAGAGACTAAGCAATTGTCTGTGGCCACTGGGGCCAAAACAAGAAATTGCACATTTAAATACCAACAAGGGAAATTTAAAGTCAGGCACTGCAAAAACATTAGAACAACAGCAACAGCCCAAAACAGCAGCTCAGCTTCCATCACTGTAGTTTATCAAGGAAAAAGTTAGGCAAGTGTATCTAAAATGCGGCTTAGACAAAAATGACATAGCTTCAGATAAGAGGTATAGTATCCTGAATCCCTTCCTGATTTATTTTCTGTGAATCTATCACTTGTATGCTATACACTTTTGTTTAAAAGAAAATACTTACCAGCAATAGATACGTTTGATTTTCAACTACTTCTACTTGAAGATAAGAGTTGTTCCTATGAAATAGTCTGTCCTGCAACAGATAATTATTTGCACTTATGCAGAAAGTGCTGACCAAGATTTACGTTTTTTCTTCTAGGCAGAAATTAGATTACATGGTTCTAATGGCTTCTTCTGGCCCTAGCATTTCTAGCACTATGAACAGATAAATATCTGCTCGACATTTTCTCAGTATGCTATTGAAGATACTACTGAATCTTTCTTTCACAGCTTTGTACCACAATACTAAACATGAGTCCCTGAAAGGACAAGAAGTAGTTGGCTCAAATTGAAACACAATACAATACTGCAGAACATTGCATTATTGTTGTATTGTATTGTGCTGTCTGAATGTTGCAATGCATTCCCCAGAGATGTTAGGGACTTTCCATCCGTGGAGATATTCAAAACCCTGAGCAACCAACTGTACCCAGTCCTGCTTTGACCAAAGGCTTGGACAGCACAATCTCCAGAAAGCCCTTCCAACCTCAGTCTCCTGTGATTCTGTGAATTGTAGATTGCAGAACACATTTATTACAGATCAGCCAAGTGAAAACTCAGAAGCATTCAAGAATGAAAGAAAAAAAGAAAAAAACACATAACTAGCATTTTCTCTCCAGTTCAGGTCCACATGGATGTTTTTCAGCTGTGCCCTAACTATTTTTGTTCCAAGTGGATTATTTTTCTAATGAAAATTAGGCTGTTTTCTGCTCTCAGAATGTGGGAAAGGGAACAAGTGAAAGTAAAGTTACCTCCTTTGTAAGATGTCAGCACATAGAAAGTAATGTAAAAACAAGTAGATCTGGTAAAAAATTGGAGAACAATAAATTTGGAGTTATAAACATCAACTTAGTGCAATAGAATAAATATTACGAAATTATGAAACACAAAAAACTAGAAGTTGACAATGGAGCAGTGTTAAAAGTAAAATGAAGAAAATACTGGAAAACATTCAGTGCACATAGAAAGACAGAAAATGGAGATGAAAACTGAAGGAACTGGCTTCCATGGCTCCATGGGGGATGCTGTCACATTCTAGCCCATCTCCCTATTCAGGCTAATTTTTCAAAATAAAGATCTCTTACTCTTATCTGAAAAGATAAAAAGATCCTTATTCTGATCTAATCCATAAGAAGAAACCACTAACAAAGGAAACATAAACAATCCATCCCCATGATACAAGGAAGAGTTTGATGCTTCTCGAGGGGGGGAGGGGAGGAGGGGGGGGAAGGGGCAACTATCAGTAAATACAGCTAATCGTGGGAAGTTTCAGCAGGACAACGAGTAGCCCCTTCACTGACACTGTGCACAAAATTTATGCACTTACCAACTGTTCCCTGGAAGTCAGTATTTATATAATCTATTTTGGAAACAGAAAACATTCATTCATTGAAATGGATGAAAAAAAGGGAATGGTCACTGTAATTTATGTTATAGATTAGGAGTTTAGTGCTTTCATCCAGGATGCAGAAACTCTGAATAAAAAATCCTCCAGCTTGCTGTTTCAATCTCAAAATTTATATCTTTCACCAGCATAGCTTAAGATTATGGTCTAAAGGCTGGGAATCGCCTTTCTGAAGAAGCTGTGTCATTTCATAGTTAAGAATATGGCGTTCTTATACATTAACAAATTAACAACTAAAATTTACTAACAAATTGGGAATGTAATTTCATTTGGAAATGAAAAATAAAGGCAAAGTGGCTATTAAAGAGAATTCATCTGTGAATGGCAAATTGATTCCTAGAGCAAATGCACTCATTTTGCTCAAAGAAAGGATGTGATCTCTGACAGTTGGATAAAACTAGTAGGAAAAATAATTGGTTGATAAATCAGTGTAATTAAATTTCATGCACGTAAGTGAGGTGCAGTGAAGACTGCACCTCAGTCTTCAGTGTAATAAGGCCAGCCCTGGAGCACAGAAGCAGGATATAAATCTCAGCCGTTTAGTCTCTGAAAATCTATTATTGAAAGAAAAAGTGCACCTTTTCACTGAATCACAGAACTGTAGGGATTGGAAGGGACATCTGGAGATCATCTAGTCTAACCCCCTGCTAAAGAAGCTTCCCTATTGTAGGTCACACAGGAAAGCATCCAGGCAGAATTTGAATATCACTGGAGAAGGAGGCTCCACAACCTCCCTGGGCAACCTATTCCATTGCACTGTTATCCTCAAAGTAAAGAAGTTTTTCCTCGTTTGTATGGAACTTTCTGCATTCCAGTTTGTGCCCCTTGCCTCTTGTTCTGTCACTGGGTACAGTTGAAAAGAGGACTCATCCACTTGACTCCCTCCCATCAGATATTCATAATCACTGATAATATAATGTCCTTCCTCAGTTTTCTCTTTGCCAGGCTTAACAGTCACAGGTCTCTCAGCCTTTCCTCGATTGTTGGGTGGTGAACAATTGTTTTATGCATCACTTGTTTTGTGTATATATATATACACATATATATATGTATATATATATATATATTCACAAAAATTATTACTGTCATTTCTCTCTTCCTTTTCTGTTCCAGTAAATAGTTTTTATCTCAACCCATAAGTCCAATCTTTTTTTTTTTTTTTCTGATTCTCTTCTCCATCCCACTGGGCAGCAGGGAGCAAGAGAAGGTCTGTGTGGTGTTCAGCTGCTTGTCAGCTTAAACCACAATGCAGTTGTCTGAAAGTAGGTGTCCCTGTACGCACAAGTTGTTCACACTTTCTGCCATACTCTGCAGATACCTAGCCTATGCGACCCAGAGAATGATTCAATTTACCCTAGCTTAGAGAACCAGCAGCTCCTTAGCTGAGTCACTCGCTCAGCTCCAGTGACTCCATGCTAGACCTCTATTGACTCTAATAAGGGCCTACACAAAGGGAGGCAGTGACATTTGAGATGAGACAGAGCAACCTGCTGTCCTCCCACTGACAGTGGGTCTCCTAGGCCCATCAGGATGTCATGCATACCCTAAGGCATCTGAAATAACAGTAGTTCTTTGCATGCAGGTGACTGCAGAAAGCCTATAGCCCACAGATAGGCTCCTACATGCAGGCATAACAAATTTAGATATTTCAGATGACAGTTGAATGCCTGGAATTTAGAAACTTAAACAGAAGTTTTAGCTGGAAAGGCAATGTTACTGCCATAGTATATGCAACACTGGTAAGAAGTGGCTTATGATGTTTTTTTTTTGTAATTGTAATCTGTAATTGAAGAGGACACAAACCAGAGAAAACACATCACAAGCTCATTCAGATATATCCCTCAAGAGTACAAGAATACATTGCATCTGCTGTCTTCAGAACTGGCCAAGCAGAAAGCACCAGTAAACACTTTTCAAAAGGGTTACAGAAGAGTGATTCCAGGGCTTTAGAGTCATTTTGAAGGATATCATAGGATATAATCATAGAATCATTAAGATTGGAAAAGACCCCTAAGATCATTTACTCCAATCATCAAACCATCACCACCGCGCTCACTAAATCATGTCCCTCAGTGCTACGTTTCTTGAACACCTGCAGGGACAGCTACTTCACATCTCCTTGGGCAATCTGTTCCAATACCTCACCACTCTTTCTGAGAATAAATTTTTCCTAGCATCCGATCTGAACCTACACTGGCACAACTTAAGGCCATTCCTTCTCATTCTATTGCTGTTATCTGGTAGAAGAGGCCAACTCCCACCTTGCTACAATCTCCTTTCAGGTACTTGTAGGGGGCAATAATATCCCCCTGAGCCTCCTCTTCTCCAAACTAAACAATCCATTTTCCCTTGGGTGCTCCCCATAAGGCTTGTGTTCCATACCCTTTACCAGCTTTGTTGCCCTTTTCTAGACATGCTCTAGGGCCTTTTTGTCTTTCTTGTAGTGAGTGGCCCAAAAGTGAACACAGCACTCAAGGTGTGGCCTCACCGGTGCCAAGTACAGGGAGACAATCACCTTCCTCCTTCTACTGACAGCACTATTTCTGATACCAGCCAAGCTGTTGTTGTCCTTCTTGGTCATCTGAGCTCACTGCTGGCTCATGTTCAGCCAACTGTCAACTAAAACCCCAGATCCATTTCTGTGACACAGCTTTCCAGACACTCTGTCCCAAGACGGTAGTGTTACTTGGAGTTGTGACTGAAGCACAGTTCCTGGCACCTAGTCTTGTTGAACTTCATCCCATTGGCCTCAGCCCACTGATCTAGCCTGTCCTGATTCCTCTATGAGGTCTTCCTATCCTCTACCTATATGGTCACCTTTAGACAATCATGAGTTAACTCACTCCACATTTCATATCAGCTCTCATTTGAAAGCCATCCCAAGGCATTATTGCAAGATAGTATTTGAGCTAAAAAATCATGTCAGCTTCTTCGTTCAGGCTTAGTAGATGGGAAATTTGGCTACACCGCTCTAACTCTACTAACTTGTACTTGTGCTCTACTAACTCAGAGCACAGATGGAGTTTGTAAGTAACCCTTAATCATTCAGATATATTCAGACACTTTGGCGCTGACAGAATCACAGAATCACAGAATCACTAAGGTTGGAAAAGACCTTTGAGGTCATCCAGTCCAACCATCCATCTATCACTAATAGCACTCACTAAGCCATGTCCCTCAAAACAAAATCCAAATGTTCCTTGAACACCTCTAGGATCAGTGACTCCATTATCTTCCTGGGCAGCCCATTCCTGTGACTGACCACTCTTTCAGAAAAGTAGTACTTCCTAACATCCAAGCTAAATCTCCCTGGCCGCCAATCTTCCACTTATGGAAGAATGAAGAAGAATATTGGCAACAAAATAAAGAGACTTCAGGCAACAAAACGACAAGACCCATGAGGGACCCTTGAGATCTGAGGCACTGTATCCAGACAGAACAATATCAGTCCATATTTGTCAAAGAAAAAAAAGAAGAGAAAAATAAAACTGAAGTTGTCTTTGCTTCAAAGATAATTAAAGCAAAAAATAGTAGTTTTTATCAATTATCTAATATGGAAAACATCATCTTCCTAAACCAAATTCCCTATAGATCTTCAGATAAAGTTATTACCCAAGTGGTTTAGTGACCTCCTAACTTTACCATCAGAGTCTTTTTGTGGGTATTAACCACAGTACATGTGATTATGGAGGCAGGTTTACATGGGTATACTTGCAAATAAATTTATTCATTAAGTGGTTAGCTATTCTATTAGATTCAATTCTTCTAGACAAATTAGTAAGGTTTTTGAGCTTCTTTCCATCCTGCATCTTGTAAGCCTGCCTTGTCTGGCAAAACCTGTAGTGTCCATCAAGAGAAAGAAGATGCACTGCAGACACTTGATTGCATCCTTTTTCTTGCTTGACTGCAGTGACTGCTCTGAGAAGTAAACAGTCACTCAGAAAAATAAACTGCTGCAAATGTTCAACTTTGTTATAAACTTGTTCACCTTCTTTCCCTAAATAAGCTTGTCCAAATTTGCCTTCCAATCCATATAATCCCAAGTGTTTTTCAGAGATCTCTCTCCTCTCCAGGCAGAGAAAACATTTCAATTTTGCTCCAAAACTGTTTTCTCTCTCTTCCAAAACTGTTCTCAGTGTTTATATTCGAGATAATTTGTTTTTTTGATGTTTGTTTGTTTGTTTTTGATGAGGCATTTATTCTTTATATTATTTCCTGCTTTTGTTGTTTTTTGTTTGTTTGGGGTTTTTTTTGTTTTTTTTGTTTTTTTTTTACTAAAGTTTTCAATCTCTAAAATAGTGTGAGAAAAAAAACTGTATCTCCTGTTTTCAGAGTCAAAAGAGTAGCTGGTGTTAAAAAGCAACTACTTTTTTTTATTATTATTTTTTTTAAGTTTCTCTAAAAGAATACAGTTCTCAAGAACACTGCCTTTCAGGGTCAATACCGAATTTATCTTAGGGCACATGCAGGTTAGGACTGCAAGGGAAGACTAATGAGCAGAGCAGAAACATACCCTGTAATTTGTCATTGCAACAAAGCATAGCACAGTTATCAGGAATTTCAGGTGCATGTAGGCTTAACACAGTTACATAGAAATAAATTCCTTGGTTTCTTCAGTTAGAACTGAAAGAATGCTGGATCAAATAGTGAAAAGGGGTTGTTGTCACCTGTTTATGAAAATTGCCATTTTAATATATAATATATGTACAGTTTGGCTTTCTTTTGTGGTTGCATACTGAAATTCATTCAGTGCCTGCCCAAATGAGTTTCTGTGTTCTGTGTTATAGAAGACACAAGAAGACGAGGCATTTGGTTGTAGGTGTGGAGAGGTTAAACTACAACACTTTTTGCATGCTTGCCATGAAAAAAAAAGGGAAACTTTTAATTACGTGGAATTTACTTACTTGAAGGAAAAAAAAAAAATGTTCTGTTTGTTTTTCCTTCCTGAGAAAAGACTAACATCAGCATCATCTTGTGAATAATTGGGCCATTGTCCCATTCTTGGTTTCCAGCTATCTGGAGTACAGTTAAGGCTGCTTTTTATTTGACTTTCCTCCCAGAGGGCCACTTCTCTACAGGAGAATTAAAGATATGCTGTGCTTACACATACATTTCTTGCAGTTCTGATAGCAGAGGAACAAGACCTGTTCTGAGTAAGCACGAATAATAAACAACACTGCAAGTTGCTACTGGGGACTCACATGTCTGAGAGACATAACACCAAAGGCCAACTCCCTGCTGAGGGAAACAGATAGATTGCACAGGTTATTAGAGATCTCCACTGCATTCTGAGGATCTTACCACGTAGTTAACAGGGGACTTTGAGAGCAAAATTCTAATTAAAATAAGTGGGCATTACATAACCAAGCTTGAAAGGCAAATTTTCTGCAATATATCCCCGAGTGGCCAGAAACTGCCTTTATGTAAAACATTTATGCAGCCCGACCTCAGGAATTTAATGGTTGGGAGATGATAAGAAAATAACATAGATTTTGGTATAAGGTGGTCAAATTAATTTCAAGGGTATATATATCAGTATTTAGAACCCTTGACTTCATCTTAATTCATATCAACATCAAGTCTCAGCTTTTCAAGAGAGGATAGATAAGACACGTCACTCAGCTGAAGGGAAAAACGTCACTGATCCATCTTTAGGTCTATCTTTAGTGTCACAGATGTGCTGATAATCTGTCATACTGCTGCAAAGTCCAGGAAAAGTGCAGCCCCATGCACCAGAAGTACTTCCCCAGTGAAGGCGAACTGTGGAAGGACCAACATATGGTGCAAAAGTATACAGGGTGAAAAAGCTGGGGCTTTTCAGTCTGGAGAAGTCTCCAGCAAGACCTGATAGCAGCTTTTCAGTATTTAAAGGGAATATAAGAAAGAAGGGACAGACTCTCTGGTAGGGTCTGCTGTAATATTACAAGGGAAAATGGTTGCAAATTAAAAGAGGAGAGATTTAGATTGGATATAAACAAAAAGGTTTTTACAATAATGGATGGAACTCTGGCACAGGTTGCCCAGAGAGGTGGTGGAAGATCTGCTCTTGGAGATGTTCAAGGTCAGCATAAATGGGGGTCTGAGCATCTGACATAACTGTAGGTGTCCCTGTTCAATGCAAGGGAATTTGACAAGATGAATTTAAGAGTCCCTTCCAACTCAAAGGATTCTATGATTCTGTTTGTACACCCTATGTCTGAGACTGCTTTGCCAGCTTCACTTTCAGGAGGGCCAACTTTCTAAGGAAAATATATCAACCATTAAAAACTAATTTCACTGGGTGGGTGAATTCCACCAAGTTCTTTTAATTCTCACAAAGACAGTTTCATCTGTCCTTAATTTACCAATCTAACTTTCTAAAGCACAGAGTTTCATATAAGATGTTATTTTTATTGAATTTTTTATTACTAACTCATGTATTATGTGGTACTATGTATAGTAAATCTTTATGACAATATCTCAAATTGCTATTCTCATATTATCTTCCTCTTGTACTCTCCTTTTTCTTATTCTTTATTATAGCGATTTATTATTATTTATTCCAGTATAAATAGAAGATACATCTCAATCACATGAACAGAAATATTTTAAAGAAATATTTATCTGCTTTTTTCAACTGCTTGTGCCAGCTCACGCAGACCATAGCACTGGCTCTGTGAAAGTATCCATCTACTTTATCTTTCCTTCTGCCTACCATAGAGCTTACTTCCCCAGGAATTGTACTGGACCTCATCTGCAGAGCTCAGGCACTCATTCAAAAATCAACTTGTCGAAAGTTGCTCATGGAAACAGGCTGAAAAGTTGTGAATTTTGTTGTTGTTGTTCTGGTATTGCTGATGGGCACCTATAAGCTAGAGTTCATGTTTGTGAGCTCTTCAAACAGCAGGTTAATCATTAAGGCACACAGCAGGCTTATATTCGGTTTGAACAACAAAGAGGAAGGCCATATCTTTACAATCTTTTTAAATAATAACACAGTTTGATAAGTTGACTAATTACAGAGTTTCACCAATACTATTCAAAATTAGGTGGAGCCCTATTAAACCTTCGTTTGTCGATATCAACTGAGAAACTGAGCTCCTGGAAGTGATCAATTATAGATGGAAGAGAAAAAATTCTCCACAATAATAACTATGCTAACCTGAAGAAAGACACAGACAAATCCATTTCATTTTATCATTTGAGTAGAAGGAATAAATTCAACACAGTAAGTCTCGTTTTTCTGATATAGATTTAAGAATGCATATAACACGAATGTAGAACTTACAAGGAGAAAAGCAGAAAAATCTAGAAGGGAAGAAAGAGGTGTCAAAAAGCCATGCAAGCAAGGGAGATTTGAAGCTTATCCTGCATTTTAGTTCTTCTTTATCACATCAGTAGAAGCCTGCAAATGTTAGCATTCAATAAAGAAACCTACTTAAATATTGGTGAAAAAATTCAGGAAAGGACAATTCAACTATTAGAAGAAGTAACAGAGTGAATGCTTATTTTCCACAGAACATTCTCTGCTCACATGTCCCTAGAAAGCAAACCCCAGAATGAAAACAACAAATGAATATATAAAACGAATAATATTTTTGAGATAGCCCAGCCTAGGCCTGGCACTAGGAAACTATATCATCCCACAACAAGAAATAGAATCTAAAAGATAATTGTTAAGAGAATTAAGGGCACAACTTGTCAGAGGATGACTGTTTTTAAAATAGTGTAAGCAACATTTTATAGCTTAGCTCTAATTTCATAACTTTTTTTTTTCCTATTCTTTGCTTTTAAAGACTGAACTTGGTTTTTTGTGACTTTTGCTACTCTTCACTTACAGGTTCTATAGATACAACAGAATAATAACACCTTATATTAACTGAGTATAAGAGTATGAATACTCAATCAGTAAAACTGCAGCCTCAAGAGCTGCCAGTCACTGGCCCAGAAAAAGCCTTAATCTTTTACATAGCAACCTGACCTCCTGTTCTTCACTCTTATTACTCCTACAGACTAAGCACCCCTGGGGACATCTCCAGATAAAGTCTTCCTCCTCACTGCCAAGGTCTCTTCTGGAAGTTTGTAGATGTTTACCTATTCCTCATCAGTAAGACAAAACACATTTTATTGTCTTTTGTACTTCCCCATCTAATAATGTTTTCTTCTGAATTGCCTCCAGTTCACTGCAATGTTAATTAGCTTTTATGTATTGCCGGAGATTGATGCATCTCAGCAGTGACTTAAGTGACTTCTCTACAGTTGTTTTAGTTTCTATTCATAAGACCTTTCAACCTATATTAGTCAAATTATTTCCCCCTTGTACTACATTAGCATTTACATAACATCTCTCATTCTGAAGTAGCACAGTGAGAATTAAAAACAGGCAGAGCAGCTCAGAAAAATAAAAGGCCAGCTACTAAGATTTGTCTTTGCTTGAAATATTCAAGTTGGTCAGGACAATATAACAACAGATGAGTATTTGTCAATGTAGAATTTTCCACATCATTTAGATTACTAAACAGGAATAGCTGAATCTTCTCATAAATCCCAGTGTAATGGGATCTTAAGTGTTTAGCAAACTTAAATCAAATTTTCCTACTTAAAAAATAACCCAAATCTATAAACATTACAATTCCTATGTAAGAGCCGTGTTACTGCAGCAAGGATTCCTTCAGTAGACTGTAAGCGGCACACAACTTTTCATGTACATTTTAAGCACATTTTTATAGTTGACATATACTTTCATTTTTTATTACCTAATTACTAGAGACAATTTGCATTAGTAAACAGTTCACATAATGTCTGAATTAGAATGAACATGGTCATAAAATTGTTTAGCTACATATTATCATATGAAGAATGAGTCTGAATTACACAAACGTTGAATCATCTAGCGGTCTGAAGCAAACATTTCCCAAACTGATGGCCTATAGAATCCTATCAGAGGTCTACAGCTTAAGGTTTATCGCTGCTTGATAACATGATGCTGATTCACCCTGGGCAGTGGGAACAGAGCAAACTAATGAATAAAAAACACTGACTCAGAAATACACTTTAGCTAAAGAGTGTGGCCCTGTGTAATAACCTTCTGGTAATAACCTTGTTTGTTTGATTTTAGTTTTGTCAAACAGATTGTTTGCACTTCAGTTTTCTCTTTCAGAATATTCTCTCTTTTCAAATCCATCCATTTCTGAGGAAAAAGAAGAAGAAGAAGAAAAAAAGACTAGAGAAGATGGTGTTTTAAGGTATTTTTAACAGGAGAGCCTATTCACAGAGTAGAACAGAAGTATCACCTGGCTTAGGAAGAACCCAGCTGTTCACTAAAATGCAAAAAAAAATGAAAGTACAAGAAAATAAAACAAGGAGAGGTAATGAAATAAGAGTATAAATGCATGATTTTGGAAAAGGCGAAAAGCAATCTGAAGCTGAAATTATGAAGGAAGCTTAAATTATGGAGGCTAGCAGAAAGAGAGTGATATCCACTTAGAGTACTAAGCAAAATAAACCGTATATTTTTGCAGTCCATTTTGGGCCTAAAAAAAGGTTAGTTTAAGAATAATCACAGGTATGTTTTTTAAGAAAGCAAAAAGTTCAACACTTTTGCTCTTCTCCAGAGAAATGTGTCATTATTTCTGTGTACATTATTTCCATAAGCAGTTCCTGAATTTGGCACAGGATTATATATGTAGAAGATCCAGGGACGTGACTTTGCTATAACTGTCTATGCAGTTTTAGTTCTTTATTTCTCTGCCATTGTCTGTTCATCTTATTTAATATCATTACTGTTAATTCTCAACCTAACAAACTCACAGTGAGAAACTCAGATTAAAAAAGGGTCAGAAACAATGAATACTACTTCACAGGAAGTTAAGCTATGGGTTACTGTGCTCAAAAACTCATCTCAAATGACCTCAATTTTATTTTTTAAACAATGATGTCTAAAATGTAGTTCAGGGATGCAATCAAGAATGCTTGTTTATTTAAAAAAAAAAAAAAAAAAAAAAAAAAAAAAAAAACTTTTCAATAACAGAAAATGTGAATGCAGTTGCTCAAAGATAATGAGCAATTCCAAACTTTCCGAGGTTTAATGAAAACTACTCTAACTGCATTAGTTAATCAACTATTACTACTTGCACTGCAGGACATAAAAGATTCATGTCAGTAGAGATTTAAGCTCACAAAAGTAGAACGATACTTAATGGTTAGTGAACTGCACTGGAATATTCCTTAAAGCAATTTTTCTTCTTCTATGTCTACGTTACAGTGTGCTTTATTTCACTGAAGCCTTGTGACAACTGTAAATGGTTAAGCAGTTTAGATCGACATTTACTGCTACCCTAAAATTCAAGCAAAACTGGTGGGCGTCCACATGTAGAACTGTAGAGCAAACTGGCTTTAGAAAAGGATTTTGTGAATCACTGAATTGCACTAAGCCTATAAGCAATATTGCCAAAGAGCAACTGTAACAAAAGCAGCAAATTCAGTAGGTAGAACTTTTCCAGAAATGTAATTTTGAATATTGAACTACACTGTAGTAAGATGCAGACTTACATAAAAGGCACACTACAGGTCTTTCTGGTATCTTTGCTTTGGTTGTCTCCTAGTGAGACATCAGTGAACATAATTATATTGGTTTCCTGTGTTCCTGTATTCCTGCATTCCAAAAACATAATGCTACAGCTATATTCCATATATTTTCAGGTTGATTATAGAGCTCCTGTAACCTGTTTTCTACTGCATATGCCAGACAATAACCCAAAAGAATAAAAACAGGCTAACATTTGGAGAGATGCTGTGAGCATAGCTTCCAAGCCACATGCACATAATCAGGTTTCCCAGTGCTATCTGTGAAATCTCCTACTAGTCTAATGCTTGGGAAAGTACAAAAAGCTTAATTTAATCATCATTGTTTGGATGAATTTACCAAACTTTATTTTTTCTGGAAACCAAAATGTCAGAAGAAAAAAGCACATGTTTGATTGCTCAATTGCTCTACTGCTCTCCTACTTTTTAAAGCCATTTAGAGTATCGCTCAAGTTCTTGTCTAACAAAGAGTGGGTCAGGGTTGCAAAATTGTTTTTTAGTTTTGTTTTTCAAGGTTTGACAGACTAAATAATTCCTTTCAAAGCAAAAACATCTGTCTTCCCTAGGTTTCCTTTTTGTTGCCTGTCATCACGCTTTTCACATAACTCACGTGTACATTTTCACTTGAGAATACTTGGCTAGGCAACAGGTATGTGTCCTGCTTTAACCTCATCCTACCTTTACCCCTATAGCATATTGTCAAAACTCTTCTCTTGGAATCACTACTCCTACTGTAATTCTAAACCTGATTTGGTACACCCAGCTTTTCCCTTTTGTCTTTGCCACCTCCAGAAAGTCAGCTAACCTGGCAGAAGGCAGCATGTCCCTTTGCTACACTACACTGCCACAAATACTTGCAAAACTTCTCACCAAACTATTTCAGGGACAGATGCAAATTAAAGACAGTAAAAAAAAACAGACAAATAGTGAGCATCCTTCTTCAGCAGTGTTGCATTATGTTATCTTCAATTATATGTATCACTTTGCAATAAGTAGTAGGAATTCCAGATTCAGAAAGTCTTGTCAGCCCTTCAGTATGAACAAGTAATACTTAAAATACCTCTTAACATATTGATCTTGTTAGAAAACACAGTCTCTGAATCAGGAAAGCCTCCAGCTCCCAGACAGCAGTCTGATTTCAAGACATATCTGAGAACTATAACACCTCATTAGCTCAAAGCTAGTGACCTGTGTTCTGACAGATCCTTCTCCAAACGGGAGGATGCTGTGTCCAAGACATGAGATCTCTGTAAGGTGAAAACTGATCAGGATTTATTTATTTATTTGTACTTTTCCTTGTGTCTCTTAGATTGTGTGTTTGTTTTCTGCAGTCTTCCAGGAAAGCAGACAACACAGATCATTTTATTTTTTGAGACACTGGGCAGGGACAGAAGAGAGATTTTTATTGTGGTCTTCTTATGGACTTCACTTCTGTTCTTTAACATTTTAACCTCTTAATTTAAATAAATAAATAGGTAATTAAAATTTGGAGCATGTTTTTGCTTCTGTCTTGCAGAAAAATGTGTAAACATCACGTCACGTGTAGTAATCCATGCAAAGCCTTACACTTTGAATGGTTCGCATAACAAAAAGTTAATTAACAGATACAGTCCATTTCCATATATCTTCCTCTAAAGGTTGCTGCAAAAAAATTTCCTGAATATCCCTTCACAAGTTAATGGCAGCCTGGCAGTGGTATAATGACAAATATATTTAAGTGACATGCATGTTGCAGCGGCAGAATGCAAAGTATAATGAGGCAATGCATTTCTTATAGAGATGTGACATGAAAAACATTGACCTGTGGTCCCAAGTCTTTTTCATAAGACAAAAGCTTTCTTGGTAATAAAAACAAATCAGTCAATGTTCTGAAAAACTAATAAACCATCAGGGAAGCAATTCAGCTGTGTTCCCCTTTTAGTGAAAAAGGACCCATTATTATTCCTCCTTTGTACTTAAAGTTTGGTGATAACATTAGCTGCACTATGACAAAGTAGCCTTCTTGATTAATGGGAGATACCTCCAGAAATGGCAGTGGGACTTAGCTTGGAAACATATGCTGCCTTGCTGGTCATATTAAACAAAGCCAGCCTAACATTAGAAACACAGGGCTGGGCTTAACAGACAGGACAGAAAATTAATTGCAGAGAAGCTGAAGATAGTGCAGTGCCCCCGCAAGAAATGTTGCCAGCTCAGAGACTATTTATATTAAGACAAGCAACTAGAACATGAAGTGGATGAAAGAGGGGTCAGGAGGTGCACATATTTTGCATAGGAAGGAGAAAAAAACAAAAAAGAAAAGTGATGCCTTCAGTCCATGAATCTCAAAGTGTTTCCCAACAAATAGATCTTAAGCTGCTTTGCAGGAGAAACAAAGACGTGCCTCATAATTACCTTTGTAAGGTAAGGTAGTTGCACTTCTTCCTTTTCTACAGGCACAAAAGGTAGGAAAAGAAATGAAGTGATTTGCAAGAATTTTGCCATGCAGATAGAAAAGAATCACAGGGTATGACTGCAAACTCTGCTTTCTCTATGACTGTAAGCACATCACTACACACAGATAGCAGCCATCATTTCCAGAGGAGGAGATGGGTTGCAATTATTCTTTTTTTTATAAGCCATGAGATCATTTACAAGTATCTTTGTACTTGTATTGTCTTCTGGTTTCCAAATGAGACAGCATTTGGAAATATAAAAGCACCAGGGAGATGTCATTGAAGTAATTCTGATTGGAACTGGAAATAATTTGCTGGTACTTCTGCAAGAAAACTGGGAGACTGCCTTTCATTTTCGTGACATATTTTTTTGGATGCTCTACACTATTAACAAACTAGTTCTGTCCTAATCTATGCCACAGTCAACAGCAGTATATCCAATCTGAATTTTGTCCAGTTGCACAAGGTCCAGTTGAATAAGTAATGCTGCCCACTTAGAATTTGTTGAAAATGCCATAGAAAACAGTACACTACTTGCTTGAGAGTGGATAAAATGACAGAATGAAAGAAAAAAGGAATGGAGCTGAGAAGATTTAGGAGGTCTAAGGTAGACCATCTATGATTGAAAGGGCTGTATCAAGCAAGAGTGTTTGAAAATTCAGTACAAATTTGGTAGAGTTGTTCTTGCTGATGCAATGTGAATGGTTATTTGTAACGGACATAATACAAAGAGATCCTGCTTGAATTCAAGTCTACCTGGCATTGCTCAAGCAAATTAGTAGACAAATTCATGCTTGATCTGTTTAAGATATAAATGATATGGGTAGACAATGAAACAAAACTGAGCAAAAGAAAATCAGACAATGCCCTTGTTATTAAATCTGTGTGTAAAAGTAAATTATGAATCATTCTACCAAGACAAGCAGTAGGTGCTGCATCAAAATATATCATGATAAGAAAACCAAGAACTCTGTTTTCATAGTATACAGAGAATTCAAAAGATGAAAAAATTACTATTCATCTTTAACTGAAAGTAATGTGACTCCTCCTTAAAACTTTAACTGCTTCTCAAACAGAAAATTGAAACACCATGGCACTTTTTATTACTACACGTCCTTAAAAAACAAACAAACAAACAAACAAACAAAACATATTTCCAGTGGAAAACTGAATTTACATAATTGAGATAACAACTGCACTCCCAGCATGGATTACTGATGAAAAGAAAAACTATGATCACAAAAGAAATTTGCTTTAAAAATTTGTCACTCATACTAGAATTATAGCATTTTATGTACTTATGTCTGTTACTACCCTTTGGATATGTTTAAGTTACCCTGGGCTTGTTTTCAGCCATTATTGAACATTTCATAAAAGACACATACCATTCAGAAGCTTACAATCAATTAACTTTCTTAGACTTTCATAGGGCCTCGTGGTTTATAAAAACAGCATACATACTTAAGTTTTAATTGTCAGTTTGTTCTTACTGAAATGAAATTTCTACCAAAAGAAGAATAGCTCCTGATTTTACAGACTAAATTCAATCTTTGCTACAGCAAAATTCAGTTTTTGCTTATAGCATTGAGAAACTTTGGACCAACTGTTTAGGAAGGTTACATGATAACTTTCTCCAAAGGGCACAAAGTTTGTGTGGGGTAGCACAAAAATGTTACATAGATCTCCTGTTTTGGCACTTATAATAAATTAGGGAGTCTGCATAGACAAACTGAATGTAGACGCAAAGTGAATCACTTTGCTTTGGCAGGATTTATTCTCTATTGACACCAGCCGAAATTATCTTGAATGGAAGGAGAGGCAAAAAGTCTTAAAATGTCAGATAATCAGAAATAAATTTAGTAAAATAAAGCAGATGAATGTGTGTCTTGTCCTTTTATTGATTTAAGTTTAACTTCTGTATCTTCATAAAACCTCAGAAAAACTCAGAAAAAAAGGTTGTATAGTGGTTGGCCCTAATAAGGGAGTACCAGGATTGTAAGTGCTGAAGTATCTCAATTCCCCAACCTCCTAGATGATTTGCGGATAGGGAGGGAGGAGTGAGAGAATCCTCTCCCTAGGCATTAGCTCCTCTTAGAAGCAGGATCATAGGAACACTGTCCCAACCACCATCATTCTGCAGAGATGACTTCTATTGCTTCTTCAAGAAGAAATTTCAAAAATTATTTCTCTTTGTCCATAACATAATCTTTGGTAAGAATACATTAGAGAATTAATCAAACAGTTTTTAGGTATAGCATAGGCCCTCTGGACCTGTGTGAAGTGCAATAGGAAAGAATAACCACTATCATAATTAATAGATGGATCTAATGTATGCTCCAACTGCAGGAGAGCTCTGATCTCCGCAACACTCCTTCACATACAAAATTCTACCCACCTAGGACAAAGAAAGAGTCTCATAATGTCTTAGAAAAAAACCATAAGACACCTTCATCCCACCTACTTCGTGCTCAAGTCCAAAATGTAAAATGTCTAAACATTTTATAAAGAAAAAAATTGATCTCTGATGTCGCACTGAGCAATTTGACCCAACAGCAGCCTGATTTATTACCTTTCCAAAAGTGTTTGTGATATTAATTGCTGTCTCTTAGATGTTTTGACTTGCTCATATTTTATATGAAATGACTGTTTACAGGATATTATGTATATGAGCAGTTTTGCTCTTTCAAGTCCTAGCTCTGTGAACAGGGCTAGCCCTAGGCAAAGCCTAAGGCAGAAAGTGAAATACATTTTTTAAAGGCTGTTTGTTAATTGAGCCCTAAACTGCTTCCTTATTTTTTGCCAGTTTTATCCCAACATAAAAACAATTCAATGTTAGGGCATTCTGCCAGATGCTGGGCAACTAAAACCACTCTGAGTCTCCTCTTGCTTCCTTGGCAGCTTAGATATCTCAGCACTATCAAAATTTTCTTCAGCATCTAAATGGGATTCAAATCTAAATGGTCCATAATCTACATATGAATATTTTAATTACATGCTGCTATGAAGAATTAAAACAATCGGCAAAGCACAAAGAGCTTAACTAAGAATTTGTAAACTGTGATAGCAACAGTTTTATAATTTCAGTCTGTTTATTATGCTTTGGGCATCTCTCTTTAAAAGGCTGAGAGTAAAGTCACTGCCAGTTACATTGTTCACAAAAAAAATGGTGGTGGTTTTACCAGAACATTGCTACCTTCCTGCACTCATTGCAGAAAATGATGAAAAAAATTAAGAGATTTCTCAAACCACCAGCTTGGAATTCAGACATGCATGAATGTCACTAATTTGAAGGAAGATGATCAGTTTGCTTTCATGACAGTCTCCATCTAGCAGCAAGAGGAAGATGAGGGGAAAGAAGAGGTTGAGGGCCAGCCAGTCACTGCTCTCAGACCTTCATCAGATGCACTGGACTGACATGAAAGACTCAACTCTTGCCTCCTTTCCATGATAACAGTGCCTAGACGAGTCAAAAACAGACTCTGCTGGGGATTAAGCCAGCTCGCAAAAGCAGAAACTCTCCAGGCATTGTCTTTTGGCATTTCACTTCCCAGTTACGATGTTGTGATCTACTATCTAGATCAAGAGACAGGTTTCAGAGCGTCCAGTGACATAATACCTTTTGGCAACTGATATCTCCTGTGTCACACCTGTTGCACTCTTGTCCCTCAGTGTCCATGCTGCCATAGTGCTTCACTGTTGACATCTTACATGTTAATATGCATATGTATTTTATTACATTCTGGGCTTTCAATACACTCCTCAGATTTCTAATGTACTTTGGTAGCAGATTTTTCCCAGTTGCATATTCCTGTCCATGTAGTGCTTTAGCAATCTTAGTATTTCACCATCTCCATTTCAGCAGTGTCTTGTTGTCACTCTAGAACAGCTGCTGCTGCTGAGGACAAGAATCCACGATTATGTCTCTGACCAGTGACAACTAAAACCTGTGCCTCCTATCACCAAATATCACCAAAGCTCCAGTATTCAGTAGCTATTTATTTATTGTAATGAGTAGAATGTAAATATTCTATAGGTACGCTCAGTGACAGCCCATCTTTTGCTAATAAAGTGAGTATATGCAATGAGCATCAAATACAACAAAAGGCTTAGTTTCTCCTTCTACTTCTGTGATGGCAGAATAGTTGGACATGAAACATCCATGGTCATGATGATGAATTACTTGCATGTAGCATTAACGGTGTCTTTTTGAATCAACAAAAGGCTGATCAAACGTCACAGATGGGTGAGAACTGAAATCAGACATCAGCTGATGGTGCAATCAATGAAAGACAGCAAAATGATCAGACAGCTAAGGGATAGGGTACTGACGGATGCAGGGCAGCCCAGAATGGAGTCAATGGGATGTAAATAAGAGGAGAAAAGAGGAAAGGAATCAAATAGTGCAGACTATCTTCTTCGAACAGACATGAGACATAAGAATAAGGAATAGGTAGCTATGGGAAGCCTAGTCAGAAATTTGAGCTACAGTAAGATGAAAAAAAAAGATGACGAAACTGTTAGAATGAATATAGAAGTAGAATGACGTAACCTGGTTAAGTCTTGATGCTGTGGGTAAGTGGATACTAAGAAAGAGCGTGATTAACTATAGTTCAAATAGCTGCAGTGAAAAAAAAGAATTTCATTAATCACATGAAGTAGCTTAGAAGAAATTTTTAGTATTTTCTACAGGTGCAAGACTCTGTAGAAATAATATTTTAAGCATCATTTGTCTCTTTACCAGTCTACCTGGCAAACAGCCTGGTAAACAGCCTGGCAAAGTTGTGGGGAAAAAAGCCTTTTTGGAATAGGAAACATCAAGGTGATAGGAGAAGGAGAGTGATAATTGCTTGACTATTTTTTGTTGTTCTAATTTTTGCTTCTTATGTGAAAGAGAGGAAAAGTTACTTGGTAATCAAAATAAAAACACCCATACCTTTCAAACACATTATCACCTTCCAAAAAGAGGTAAGGCAGAGTGGAGATAAAAGTTGCAGTTTCTGTACATTTATGTACGCATTATCATAACACTCTGGTCAGCTCTGGGCCAAGTATTTCACAAGTGAGGAAGGCAAAAAGAATGTCAGCCCTCAGGTCTCCTCTTAAACCTGTTTGGTTTTGAGAAAAGTTCTTTGGGAAACTTCTTCCTTTTGATTTTTTTGGAGGGATTATGGTTGATAAATAGAGTCGGGTGCTATAACTAGCATAATCATCCACTATTCTTGTTAGATTTCACTGAAAGGCAAATGTCATAGTCACAGACCACACAGCCATTTTTGTTTCAGGTGGAGTTCAAGCCACTGAAGGAACCTCCTGGGTACACACTACAGTGTCACAAAAGGAGCTGAGACAGCAAAAATAAATCAACCAAGATCAATAAAGCCAACTTCTTGAAAGCAGGTTCTGCTCATACAGTCTAAATACAACACCAATCCAGCCTGAGAGCAGGGACAAATTTTTAGGTGACAAAGAGAAGTAATACACAGGAGCATAACTTTCCGGAGTATAAGTAGCCCAATTTCATTGAGACTCCAAGATGCAGCAGGGTCAGGGATCAGGCCAAAGAAACAGTGGGGAGAAGAAATGTTAGCAAATAGACCTCTTGATCCTTATAGAAAAAGTCACATGAAGTGCCTTGTCATGGTGAACAGGTAAGTCTGAGTTCTGAAGGAATTGGCTGGCACATTTGAACAGTCATGGCAGTCAGGTGAAGCCCCTGCAGACTGGAAAAAAAGGCAGATCTCCCCTAGGACTCACTTTGAGAACTGTGTTTAGATGTGGAGTCCTCAGTACAGGAGCAGGGTCTTCTGTAATATGACAGTGGAAAAATGGCTTCAAACTAAAAGGGGAGATTTAGGGAGATTTTTATTGGATATAAGGAAAAAGTATTTTACAGTAAGGGTGGTGAGGCATTAGAACACATTGCCCAGAGAGGTGGTGGATGCCCCCATCTCTGAAGACATTCAAGGTCAGGCCAGATCGGGCTCTGAGCACCTGATTGGGGTGTTGGTTCCCTGTAAACTGTAAGGGATCTGGACTAGATGACCTTTAAGGGTCACTTCCAACTCAAAGGATTCTACGATTCTAAGCATCCTTACAACACAAATGTCATTAAAATATTAGGTTGTTGATACATTCCAGAATGTTCCTGCACTTCCTGTTACGAGTGGGGCATCCCAACTCTTTATTTCATTTTGCATTGTCCTGTCTCCCCTAGGAAAACCACTCTGAATCCCACTCTGCAGTCCATACAACTCAGCAGGTGTGTTCTGCCACACCCACACTTTAAGTGGATGTAGCTAAAATTTCATCTGGGAACAGAACTGTCCATCACTGACTCTTTGAAAACAAGACATACCACATTAAGGACTCAGGAACTTCTTTTAGTAGGTAAACAAATAACATTTCAATTTTTATTCCTATATTCTTTTCTCACTCACAATATACTTAAGTATTCCCTGGAGCGTGTTATTAGATAGACAGGAAACCAAAACAGATTATAATGATGAGTGATGAGAGAGAAGTGTACTGGCAGGTGTCTAATAGAACGTAATGACTCGACAGGAAATGTCTGGTACCATTCAGTAACAATATCTCTCAACCTCAGTACTTTTTTCTGATTTTAATATCCAGGAGTCACCCATCCCGTTTTCTTTCAGTTAATAAATTGTTGCTTCCTTTTCTCCACAATTATTGACAAGACTATTATCTAAATGAATATTAGCTTTCTTAATTAGCAGGCAATTCAGCTGTGGATCGCACAAAAGCCTTGTCTATTTTAATAAATGGTTACATTGCTTTACCAGTACTGAGCAATTAATTACTCAGAAGCTGCACTTCATTTTCCATGCAATATTTTCCTAGAATTTGCACTGTGTTCTAACCTATGCAATTGTCAAATAGACCGAGGGTTTTTATTCCAAATCTAGGTTTCTTATAAAGAATCAGAAAACAGAGGCAGTTAATGGCTTGGAACAGAAATCCTTCTGTGCCTCTTATTTTCCGTTCTCTCCAAGAGCAGTCATCTGAAATGTGACTGCTTCAGTGAATCCAGTTACCTGCATGTATCTCTGCAAATCTCTACCTCTCAAAATAATATTTGAAGACCTTTAATTACAGGTCATTCCCCCTGCTTTCTTATGGCTTTTTAACATGTATAAACAAGATCTGAGACCTCAGGCCTGATTCTTCTTCACAGTCATTCAAACCAGTGAGTGTAAAGCAGGACTAAACCCTTTATAGAAGCTGCCCTGGACACATTCATCAACTTCAACGGGATTATACTAATTTATACCAGCTCCAAACCTTGCTTGTAGTCTTTTACATTCACTTGATCATGGCACACATGACTACACAAGCAGTAGTGCACATAAGTGAATAATTCAGCCCTCTTCCCTTCTTTACTACCATCTTTTATTTGTGTGTAAAACACTCAGAGATACATAGATGCACAGTATAGGTAAGCTAATGAGTCATAGCCTTGAGAGAAGTCAACTCTATGTTGACTCTACCTTTGGAAATACTGCAAAGCATTCTGCTTTTAATTAGTAAGAAAAAGAACTGGTTTGCAACGAGATGTACTAATCCTCTTGCAACACAATATGCAAATGATGTCAGAGGCTCTGACTCAAGCTCATGCTAAAAATGGAGCATTGCAACACAAATAATTCTGATTCATGTCAAGCCACTTTTTCCGAGCCTTTCAGATATCTCAGCTGTGACCTCCTCTTTTATCACTGTGGCCATCTTTGTCCTTTGTCCTCTGTCACATGGCTTCCCAAAACTGTAAGATCTGCTCTCTGCCTCTCTATACACTCTGTTGGGCTAGAAGCTTGCTTGTTCTGAATCCTTCTGTCTTCTCAACCAGGAGAAATTTACCCAAATTTACACACCACTTCATAAGACTTATTTCAATTCAAGTTCCATCCCTTTGTGTTCCATCCCTAACCGAGAGCATCAACGTTTTCCCTATGAAAGATTGAATGAGACATACTCATGCATATGCAAACACCATCCCACCAGTATGAGCTACCTTGCGATGGCAAATACTGTATGTTTATATCACACACGATATCACACAACAAATGTATACCAGAAAACCAATAACAAAGATTAGAATTGTGCCTTCCACTAGGCATTTAAGGGTATTCCATAAAACATTGCTTACATATGGATACAAAAAACTTTCCCATGAGAATTTGTTATTTTCAGATAACAGCTTAGATAAGAGATTTAATGATACCTTTAAAGTTACATAGCAAGCCCATAGCAGAGCTGGAAAGAGAGGACTTATATTTAACCTCCAAAATTTCTTACTCTCCCTCTGAGAGGTAACTTGCCTAGAACAGGAGCAGGATGCAAGTTCAGTGCTCAGGTCCTGTTTTGTTCTGGCCCATGTTCCCTTTTATCCATTAGTAAATTGCCAAGAAATCTGGTTCAGGAAAAGAATAGTGGTACATCTTCAGCAGGTATGAACCAGCTGATCTCTACTACCAATAGTAGTCAATAGCCAAGTTAGTTAATAGAAAAATGAATTTAAAAAATCTTTTTTTTTTTTTTTTTTTTTTTTAATCAGCCCTATAGTATTTTTTAAGTATTTTGTAGAATTCCTCCTTTTATTAATGTGATACCTACTTGCTGTAGAGGAAGTCTCCTTCCCTGTGGCTTTGCTAGTTATTACAGGCATTCTTATCTGAGCAATAGAAGGTTGATAAAATATTATTTTTATTTGATCAGCCTGCTTTTATTCATAAGTTAAATACTGCTTCATTGACCATTTACCTCACAGATAGAGAAAACACTATTCACCACTAGAATATGCTCTGCTATTAGATTTCCATGCTATAGTTTCAGAACTAGTAGGTTAGATAGCTGATAAAGTGAATAACCTTACAAATTTACAGATGTTTGCACTGGCAAAGCATTGGCATCAGCATGCATGAACAAGGCTTCAGGCCGAGGTTCCACCCAGCTGCAATTGTGTTGAAATAACTGCAGTCACAGCATTTCATCAAAATGTAAATTGCATGACAAAACACAGCTGTGATAAATGGCACAAACCAAACAGGAAAGACCATAGCAACATCAGGCTAAGGAACAATGACATTTTCGTCTGCAGTTATTATCAGTATTTAAGGAACGCTGGAGAGGTTTATTAGTCTTGTTGTTAGGACTGACCAACAGAGGCAAGTCAGTTACCTCACTCAAAGGTAGACTGGCACTGTGGGTTTGGATACAGATCTGCAGCTCCTAGCCCAGCATTTAAATAAACATTTTCCTTTGGGTCAGAAGCTTTGAACCCTCTTTCCATTTCTGAAGCAATCGCACCGTTTCATTCGCACGTGCTCTTTCAGTCTCGGGTGTGGATGCCATTGTGAAGATGGCCAAGAGAGGGCACCCGGCCCTTTGCTACACAGCCCGTCATTGAGAGTTCCAACCAACTGCCCAGTTCCAACCAGCTTTGCAGCAGCGCCCCTCACTTGCAGAAGAAGACCAACCTGTCCACTGACTTCAGTGAATCAGCCAGCAAGCACGCAGCAAATGCTTCAAATGCTCTACAGAAGGGAATTGCTGGGCCTGTGTTCCTTATGAGCTGGGTCCCACGCAGAGCTCTGTGTGTGATATACAGATGAACCAATGAATGCACAAAGTATTTCTCCATGAATAACATTTTTTATTTTAAAGACAGGTGAATCAGAAACAGCCCTGATGATTTTCATGCCTCAGATATTCCTGAAAGCAAGCGTGCATGCTGTGTTGAGGCTGGCAGGACAGCTTATTTTTGCTTGCCCTTCCTGATATCAGAAGTGGCATTTGGTAAATTGTTGTTAGACCACTGAAATCTAATAACATGGATCACTACAAGACCATTATAGTCCCTGAACACTATTGGCACTATATGAGCGAATAATGACTATGCCAACTTTGACAAGGGGATACGTAACCCTCAGGGTATTCAGGGACGAAGTGTGGTTTCCAAAGCCTGGTCAAGAAAGGTGTTCAAAATTACAGTGCCATTGGCTGACGCACCTTCTCTATGAATTTTAAAGATTTGCAACAGTGATAAATAAAATCATTTTCTCAGCCAGCTCTTTTCAAAATCATTTATGAATACACTGTTCAAAAAGGCATATCATTACAGTACAGAAAAATGCTGGTGTAGAGAGATATCTACTTTGATGCATACATACATATTAAAATAGATATTGCCACTTGAGAGATGAGATGAAAAAATCTGCATTAAAATCATCCACTTAATGGCACTTTAAAAATACAATTTCTTAACACAATATACCTGCCAAAGTATTCAAGTGATTTTACATCATGTCAGGGAATAGCAGGCAATCCTTTTGGCTGCACAAGAAAGCTAGTAATCAATGAGAAGAAATGCAATTCACCATGCTTGATAGGTGAGCTAGTGGAGCAGCAATACTTATGAGAAAATGTTGAGTGACATGTGGGCACTTACTTTCTGTCTTCAGTTCTGCAGCCAGAGCTGACACCAAATTACAGGACATTTCTATTGATCTCAGCACAAATTATCAATCACAGTTCAGCAGATAGTAGGTATGACTGCCTAATAAATGTACATTTCCTCATATTTTGAGCTGCAAAAAGGGGTGTTAAATTAAGATGGTCTTTCATATCTCAAAATTTTTTCACCATTTGCAAATAAAGGACTTACACCTATAAAGATATCTCTTTCAAAAAATTCTTAACGCAAATAAGTCCTATAATTTTTAAATTCAGTTTATAGTAGAGTGCTATAATTGCAACACATATAAATAAGAGCTAGAATAATCACTAATGTGTACAAGTTCAAGTGAGAAATCATTGATGCAAAACCTCAGCTATGAGGTTAAGATTTTGCCTGGAGCAGTACCTGCCAGTAGTCCCACTGAAAACAGAGCATACTGCCAGAGGAATACTGTTAGTGCAATGACGGGCAAAAAAACAAGAAAAATATATCCAACTTTAAAGCATCAATTTCAAAATTCTTATCACAGCTTTCACAAATAACTGATTTCTGCAGCAGTCTTCTCTAATCACATTTTCCTGCACCTCTCACCCTTGTTACCAATGCTCCCCCACATCTGAACAGCTTATTTTCCCAAAGATCAAAGACTTGCTCAAGTTACAATTCCATTCAACCTAAAATGAAACTCCACCACAGGAAGGCAGAGGAAGGGGCAGAAGTGTGACCTACTGCCCAGGACTGCAGCCACAGAAACACCACTACAGACTGAGGCAGATGCTGTTCATCCAGGGGGCATCCCAGGAAGAGGAGGGCCAGCAGTGCCCAAGACACTTCCCAGCTCCGCATGAGGCCACTCACACAGCACCATTAGCAGGGCTTGCATGGATCTTTAAAAATAAAAACAAATTCAAAAATCACACAACTATTCCACAGGGAATGTCTCAGTCTTACTCAGTGCTCAAGTCAGAGCATGTGGATCTGAAATGCCAAATCAGGGAACAGTTGTAGCTGTTGGGAAGTTGAGATGGGTGAGGATGTTATGTTTATAAGTAGGAACTAGTTGTTAATTTTGGTAGGAGGCTGGACAGGAAAAAGGGTATTTAGTGGACCTTTGGAAGACTAGATCCAGATTAAGGTGACTGCTGGGAAACACCAGCATTTACAATGTAGTTGCCCCACTGGGTGTGCAAGGGCTGGTGCTGGTTGGAGTACTGTTCACAGATTGATAGTGTGTCTTGAGTTAGAAAGGACACCCAGAGACCATTCAGTTCCAGTCATTTTGCTATGGCCAGAGACACCTTGTCTTTGCACCTCTGCCTCCACATTTCCTGACAATAAATTGCAGTCTAACAGTGTTTCATTTCTTCAGAAAAATGGTAAACTTCAGTGTAGTTGGAGCTTCACTTTGCACTTGTGCAGTTTGCTGCTGCACTGCCTACCTGCACTCTGGGGTCACATCAGTGTCTTATTTTGAGGACAAGAAAGGAGAAAAAATCTTCTAGAAATTATGTACCTGCAGCAACAGAGCAGATTACTGCAATGGCAATGATAAAGGAAGACAGTCACGATTGGAAACATTCATGGCCAGTTATAGCCTCTATCTCGAGCCTTGTAAACCTCTCCCCCCCAAGAAGCTGCTGCCCTCCAGCACATGTAGGGGAAATGTGGTGTGGGCAACTCTGTGCTTCTGACCTGTGCTGCAGCTGAACTCTAACAGACTGTAGTGTGAATACCTTCCAAAATTCTCAGAGCTAAACTGCTGTGCTCAAGCCAGAGAGGATGGGGATCTGTCTACCAAATCAATTTTAGCTGAGAGTTATTGAGAACTTCTGTGATTTATTGCAGCAGCTCTCTAGAGACAGAATAGTGGAAAATTCAGGGGATATCTACAGAGTACTTTTTTCAGGGGATTTCATTTTAAAGAGGTTCTGTTGCATAGGATAGGTCTGAAATTAGAAAACTCACCAATGTTTTACAAAGTTTAATTGGAAGAGTGTAAGGAAAAAGGAGAACAGCTTCATGTCTGATTTGAAAAACATTTCCCTGCAGTGCCTGTAACCCAGCTGAGCACTGGAACATTTTATTCAAGGACTAAGCAGAAGAAGCTGATTTATTTCTCAGAGGAAAGAAGACACCTACAAAAGAAAATCAGAAGATCTCTTGAAGATGAGAAGCAAACTATATTTGAAGTCATTTGAGTTTGAGTCATAGATAAAGTACTTCTGATAGCAAAATAGAAAATACAAGGTGTATATATGTCCTGATCCCTCGTTGTGCCCATTCTGGTCTGGTGGCTGACGTGTGAGCCTGAGGCAGCCCTTGGGTGGTGTACAAGGCTGTTCCAGCATGGGATTGCCCACATCCGGATAAGCACAACAATCCAGAGGCAGAATGGACACAAGATGATCTTTCAAGGTCCCTTCCAATCCCTGACATTCTGTGATTCTATAAGACAAAAAAAAAATGCTACCACAGCTCTGAACATCCAAAAAAAGTAAGAGAAGTGTGTGACTCATGGTTTTAGTCTGTGTCTTCTTTGTAGCTTCTGAAAAAAGGCAAGGAGCTGATCTGTAAACAGACTACCTAAATTTCGAAGTATAAAAAATCACTCCATTTTTATTTGATCCAGATTTTTACTTTGACTTAAAGTCAAGACAGAGCTCTCCTGCACATTAAAATTTTTTATCATACCAAGCAAACTGAAGTATCTGTTTATGTAGATCATCTTTTGTTCGTTCTTGAAAGCAGTGCAAAGAAGTAAATCACATGTGCAAGAAAGCAATTTGTCAGAAAGAGGATAAAGTTGTGCTTATGCCCAGTGTTGCTGCTTACAGAGTATTTATTTTCATTAAACAATACATGAGGATCTTTTATGCCTCAGTAGATCAGAGCACCTGAGTGTTGCCTGTCTATTCTATCCCTTCACTTTTCTCTTCATTCCTCTGCAAGTTTCAGGCAGCATGTCAGGCTCATTGGCAAGGCTGGGGTACAGGAATCCCAAGTGCAAGAGATCCAGCCCTCAGCTGTTGCCTCTGACTCCACACTTTACCTACCTTCCTTACACTTAATCAAAAAAACCCCTACAAATATTTCCCTTTAAGTATAGGACCAGTTATTATTCCTCTAAGCTTCCTGAGAGTTCAAGCTCAGTTTGCCAGCTGTGTGCAGTATGAAGTTTGTTTCCTGACAAAATACATTACAAATACATTACACTGACCTCAGCTTCAGTTTTAAGAGACTTTCAGCCAACTTTCTGTCCTTTAGTATATTGACATAAGGAATCCCCATTCATGCCATAAAAGCTAAATGAGGAGCTTTCCCATCTTAATGAAGTGTCAGCTTCACAACTGAATTGGACTCAAAAAATACTGAAAGGTTCACACAAGCTCTTCCTGAATTGACCTCATTCTGTTTGTCCAGCTTACTTATAAAGTTAGATTTGTAGGTCTTTCTCAGATGCTTGAATTGCAGTATAATTTATTAAAACACAGTGGGCATAGGATTTCTCAATTCAGTGCTTTAGACCCTGGTATAAAATCTGAAATTCTACTAGGGAGATGTGTCATCTACAGAGAACAGAATTATTATAACTCTCAGCACAGTACAGTATGATGAAAGCCAGCCATATTTGAAGCAACTTTTTACACAGTATCTCCTATATATTACTTGCAACTCTTACAAAATACTAATTGCTTTATAGCTGATTTTGTTCTGATTCATATGTTGCTTAATTAGAATTTTACTCAGGAGCAGATGGCTGTCTCCAATAAATCATGATACATTCTACTCAAATGGAAGCAGCTGGTTTTTTTGAAAACACTCGAATTTATTTCCTGTACGTAAGAAATCACTCTGAAGGAAATCTAAACTATAATCACTCAGTTTGTTTTCATTAGAGCTTATTTACAATAAACTCTGACAGATTTATTTTTTTTTTTAACAGAAGTTTAATATAAGTGACATTCATTAACAGCAAGGGCAAATTTCTAGTATTGGATTCCAGATATACTTCCAGATATACACGAATGATGTTTCCCTCATATATACATAATGTATACAGACGTAAGTAAAGGAAGCCAACATGAAAATAGCTTCCAAAATACATAACAAAACAGGAAAGGTCAATAAATATATTTTTTTTCTCTTCCACTTCATAATGAAAAACAGAAACTTGAAAGAAAAAGAATGTTTTCAAAGTCCCAAAGACTGGAAAACAGGAGAATGAGACTGCACCTAAAATGACCTCTCCTTTTCCTCTTGCAAGTTCACTGAAATAAATTGGTAACACAATCAGTAAATGTCACATACACTGATATATTTTGTAATTTTTTTTAAAGATCTCAAGAAAGCTTTTTCTTAAAGTTCTGGGCTCCAGTCTTCTCCTCTCCACTGAACAGAAAAGAACTGAGGCTCCCAGAAAGCATTTTTATTGCTTGCTTTAGCATGCACTGATATGCAGAAATCAAAGAGCCTGGGTGTACAGGCAGCAATTGAAAGCTCGTGCTCCCACAGAGTTCTACTCTTGGAGCAGAACATATCTGAAATTTCAGGTGGCTCTCAAAACTTCAGGGAGTACCAAAGGAGAGTAGGATTCAGATGCAGAAGTTAAAAAATTAAGTCACTGATAGATGGTTTTGAAAGAAAACATAACATCATTACTCCTCCTTCTGGATTCCTTGCTATTCTTTGTCCATTTCCCCACACCTCAGCACTTCTGCATACTACTGTATATCTTGGGATTTTTCACATCTTTTCTGACTACGAATTCAAAGAAATTCTCCTGTACACCTTTTCATATTAATATATATACTACAGAGATGGAGTAGCTACTCAATAAACACTTAAGCAGAAGTTGTGTATGTATGTGTCTGTTTGCTAAGTTTAAATATTAGAAGCACAAAATTTGCAATTATTCCAAACAGCCCTTGTTAGGATGGTGCCAGAAGGTCACATCACTTTCCAGTGATGACAGATTCACATTTTAGATTCGAAAGCAGGGTAAAGGAAATGTATTTTGTATGACCTCTAGGAAGCCATATCATGATTTGTCTTATATTCCAGAAATAAAAACACATTGTTACACAAGTTGATTTGACTTTGATGAAAGCTGTATAAAAGAGTATGTCAGAAAATCATGTACTGTGATTCAGTGGAAACATAGAGACACGTAAGTCATTTTGGAACTTGGAGACACATATCAAGGTATATTTGTCCATCAGAAAAGTTTTCTCCAAATCACATTGCCTTAGTGTACTAGCACTTTCCACTCAAATCTGCTTTAGAGAGAAAATGTTATTTCAACTTTTGTGCTTGTTGGCAGGCATTGCCTATCCCCAAGGCCAGTGACTGACTTCTAAGTCAACATTCAGAGAAAGTCTCTGAAAAGAATCAGAATTCCTTGTGGAAACCAGTTTTATTTGGAAAAGTTTACAGGACAGAAGAGCCTATTAATTTTATTTAAAAGGCCCCAATTATTTGGAGAGAAAAAGTGTAATTCTCAAAACACTGGATAACCAAGCCAGGCTCTGTGGTTTGCCTTCATCACTTTGTCAGTTGTTAGCAATATTCACACTTTATGGTTTCTTCTTTTTTTGAAATCTGAGAAGGAATTATTCACTCACATATGTATCTAGCATGTCTCTATTCCATTCTTTGCATAGAAGGGAACGGCACAGACACACCATGGCACCTCGCTTGGAGGTGAATAGGATTGACAGTAAGAGTGAGACCAAAGGATTCTGACTAAGAAATACTCCTGAGAAAAGAAGGTACATCCAATACTCAAACAAACAAATCTCCCATTCACACCCTTCTGTTTGTCTGCATTATGTCACATTTATATCAAATACTTCTACTCAGCAGGTCAGAAAATCATACTTTCCCCAACTTTTCCAAGCTATATTTTAAAACAGTTCTTAAAGGAAAGGGAAGGTATCAAATGCAGGAAATTTCTGTTCCCAAGATGATAGTTTAATATACTTACAAACAACTTAAAAGCAGAGAGCTCTGCTTTGCAGCTGTAACCATAGAAACAGATATCAGCACCTGCATTAAGAGAGAGCTGGGATCTCACCCTGCATTAATTCCCTCATCCAAAAAATGTATACCTACTGAGGCCATGAATTAAATAAGTATTTTCCCAGCCTCCCTTGCATTGGCAGTGTGGAGCAGATTCTTGCTGCCAGAGACAGAGTGGGAGCCTAATGAACTTGTAGCTTCCAGAGCACCCATTTCTGCCTAGCTCAACAGAGAGCCCAACATCTCCTAGTACCTTCACTGCCTCCTCTTTCACCTTTTATTTTGTTTCTTCTTATTTAATTTTTCCTCTTCCCTTTTATTTTTTTCAATCATGGTCTCCACACTTCACCTTCTTACATTCTCCACAAGTAACACTAAGCAGTAACCAACCCTTGATGTCAAATCCAATTGCAGATGGTGAGCTTAGAAGACAGCTGCCCTACCCACAATTGCCACAAATTTTACTATGTACACATCATGTTCACTACCCGCAGTCAGAAAGCAAAAGCTGATAGTGTGCTGCTTCCTGAGGCATGCCTCCCATCACTTTCAGCTTTCTCTTCCCTACTGCTTCCTGAGTGCTTGTTTTCATGTGTAACTACAGCTGATTATTTCATTAACAAACAATACGTATTATTCAGTACCTCTAGCATCATTTTAGACAGTAGAAAAATAGGTAATTTTATATTATCCACTTTAATTGAAGATGTATATGAAACAAAAAAAAAGAAAAAAAAGAAAAAACAGCAATTCTCTCAGAGACAGATTTGCTTGTAATTCACAGTAATAAAAAAATAACTGCTTTTTGGAATGTATCTGGAAAACAAAGCTAGAGTGATAGTAAAACTGACATGCTGAAGTAGAAGTGATATCCTAAATTTGACATCTTACTCTCCCTGATGCATCAGGACACTAGAATCAATCATTCATAAAGTCTCCTTTGAGATTTATGGAGCTCAGGGTGAAGTGACAGTCCACAGTTGCTGTTCTGCATCTACTGGAATGCAAGAACAAAAGACACAAGTATGTAATGCAGGCAATCTACTAGGTAAATTGCATTGTGCTGCTAGGACAATGCCTAAAAAAAAAAAAAAAAAAAGCTAAAGGTAATTTAAAATATCACCCTATTCCCAAGCAAGCAAAAAACCAAAACATTCATCTTTTGAGTTGATTTTCCACGTAGCATAAATAATTTCCAGATAACCATGTGGAAATAATTAGCTGATATAATTCCTTGGATTTTACTTACTGCTGGAATGAGACTCAGAGAGGGAAAGACTGATAAACAGCATATACTATCTCTAAGAATAGAGAATAATAGACATAGAAATACCAGATATAAAGAATTAATAGAATGCTGCATTCTATTAATTTACTCCAGGTTTTTCTTTTGAAGTGAACCAAATAATTAACTCCCAAGACAAAACTCAAGTGTGATTTTAGGACTATTTCACTCCAGGGATGGATTCCTATAGGGAGAGTAAAGAGGACTGTGCTTAGCTGTGGTCTCTCCATCCTGAAGAGTCATTCAGGCACCTTCCAACTTCGAACCACCAGGTACTTTGACACTGCCCCCAAGGGTAGGTAATGCACAAACTTTGTGCTTCAACATGCCTTTGACAAGCTGCAGCCATTCTTAAAGTATTTCAGGATTTTTTATAAAAGTTTCAAAGTAAAAATATCTCCATCTTCCTTCTCTGTCTTCACCTAATATTTTGGAACAACGGGATCAAAAGCTGAAGAAGGGATAGCAGCTGTTCACACAGCACCAGGAACTGTTCAGCTGAGCATCTCTCATGTTACAGTGCTAGACACATGAAATAAATATATAGATAAAAGAAAAAGAGATAAACAAAAAAGCCAACTTTGTCTTTATGTCAAATACACTCAAAGCTGGAAGCAAAATGACACAGAAGAAAGAAAAAAACACACAAAAGCAAACAAACAAAAATCCAAGTCACAGCTCAGAAAGATCAACAAATCCCATCCAAAGTGGACACCATTCTGTTCTTTGGACACACATACTGCCCTAGTACTGCCCTAACTCATATTAAGAAAACCAGAGTAATAAGGAATGACCCCAATGGGATAAAAAGATCAGAAGAGTCGCAAGAATTTTGAACTACACTTATTAAGTTGGCCATCTGAGCTCTCTGCAAGTTAATGATGTAAATATAGTCAATCATTTTGCAGTTCAGTGCAACACTGGGACTATCTCAATTGGAAGAACCTCGTTTAAAATATGCTGGCTAAGATCTTGTAGCCTTTGGTTGCATTGGGAATGCACAATTTCAAATTAGCTCCAAAAATGTTGTAGAAGAAAGCCGGAGTCATCATATTTACGCCTTCACTTTGCTGAGGCTTTGAGTAACATTGTGCTTGCTGTTGCATTTCAAGACATACCTTATGGCTTTAAGTCCTGTTTCCTGAACTATGAACATAGACTGGTAGGCATTTTCCACTGCCAGCAAACTCAAGGATCTGAGAATTAAGGCATATATATTTTTTGGGAAAACACCAAGCTTTGTTACAGGCACTTAGAGAATGAAGCTAAGACCTGAATTTCTATTGAATATTTCCAAAGGCTGCTGACCATATATTTCATATTTCTGAAAATTTTTGAAGGGTAGAAGATAAAAATAATATGTTTTCCTGCAGATCTCAATAAAAATTTGTAACAGCATCAATAACAGGAAAAAAAAAAATATGACAAGACTGAATATGGTACTGCTCAAGATGTCTTTATTTCCTTCATTACTAACAGAAAAACTTAAGACAAAAGTAAGTTCAAGTTTGGTTTGGTTGGAAAGAATGTGCTGCCCTTCCTGATTAAAGCTGCATACTTCAGGTCAGGGGTGATAGATACCTACTGTTTGCAATTACAGACAGTAATCACAAGCAATCATGTTACCACTTTCTAACAGGTACTTAATGCATTAGCAAATCTTGGTAACTGCACTTCTGAGTATGCCTTATTCACCCCAACTGCAAATGAACTCTGTTTTAATGGCTTCATGCCTTACCACTTGTCATTTGGGCTTGCATCTGGATGTGTGTGTGATCATGTGTGCATCCTAACTGTGAACCAAAGTGTACCAACTTTGATCAGCATATACCCACCACATGTTTTATGACTGCCTCAGGCCAGGAAGAGGACATTGGTATGCTCTGTGATTCTGCTGATGCGAGGTAATCCCTTAATATGATAACAGCATGTAGCTTTGGATGTTTTTTCTGTACTCCTAAGCTCTACAAAGGTATGGTAAGATTGATTCATTTCACTTAGGCTATTATATGTAATACTTGAGCTGTGTTTCAGCTCAATTTCTGAATGACAGGCACTGCTAACTCAACCCACTCAGATTCATGGAAGAGACTCAGAAAGCAAACACTTTAGAACTTATTTTCATACTTAGTTCCCCCCAGACTCTATATACCACATTTTTCCGCTTTTATTTATGGACACTGAGACTCTTGAATTCAGGAATGGGATTTTCAAAAAGCTATTCCTTTACCAAGAGGCTTTAGATAAAAGTATAGAAAGTGTAAACTCAACAAATAAGGCAACATTTCAGGAGCAAATACATCTCCAAAGCTGTAGGTGAATAGGTGTTAGAAAGAGTAGCACTTTAGTATAACAGTGTAGCAATGAACTCCACAACTAAGCATGACGTTTCCCTACCTGGATTTAAGGATCTACAAAAATGAGAGCAAGGCTGCTAGAAAAATACCAGGGATCTAATTCACAAAAATCTTGAAAAAATGACTTGGATGGTCACTCAATTCACATTTATTTATATTTCCGCAGGACAGTGAAGCAGTGCTAAAATGCAATTAACCAAAATGAAAGCCAGACTCTGACTCTAGCCAGTCTGAATTTACATCCACGGACATTCCAGAAGTCCAGCTTCAGCCTAACTTTCACTATCAAGGAACACTTGGCCCTCTAAGTTCAAATTTAGCAGTTCTTTTCAGGTACTCAGAAATCTTTTTCTATCGGATAGGAAACAAACAACCTAAAAATGTGTTTACAAGTCAATTAAGGATCATCTGCTTGTAAGTGGCGATGAGACAAACCCGTTGAAAAAGGCCATCTATTTAACATTGTTACTTTAATGGTTGTAACTGGTTAACAGTCAGCATAATAGATAGATGCCCTAACACTTTAATAGTTGTTGGAATGCATGGTGTACTTGATGTAATATTACATTAATTCTTCTTCATTATGAAGACTACCAATGTACACTCGTAAAATTTTAAGGTTGGAAATAAATAACACTGGAATGTAGCACCAGTTTTGTCTTTGGAATGCACATCAAACTAATTCATAGGAAACGAGGAATGTGTATGCTGGTTGTTGCATTTCTGAAGAAGTGTGCAATAGAAAAGTTCTTTTTGCAGAGGAGCTAGGTGCAAGACACACTGCAGTTCAGCACTGCAAGAACTAAATGTTGCAGTGATTATAGGTCTGTCACCCTTTGCACTGTAAGTGAAGGTGACCTTTTCCCATCCCTGCTCTGACCAACCAAAATCAGCATGATTATGGTGTGCTTTACCCAAGACTCCTCACTAATTCAAGCAAAGCTAGTTGTATCCAGACTTGATCACTCTAAGATCACAGCTAACTGCACTGTTCTGTAGTCTCCTGTGCCCTATAATTGGGCCACCAGACCTTAGCTACCAAGCTTCTCGCTGCAGTGCATGAGAAACAAAATCAGCCATGTACTTTAAATGTGACCCTGAAGAAGGCAGTGAGCTGAAACAGGAGACCAGGTGGGTGCTACACGAGTCTTACTGAACACCACAAATTGTTTCAGCCATAAGGACACCAGCCGTCAAGTTTCCAGGATTAAATGTAATTACTTTTATGGCAAACCAGACAGAATCAGCAGTTGTAGTATGAGGAATTGTCAGTGAGAGTATCCTTTGGAAAATCTATGTTTAATCCAGTTTCATTTGGAAAAACAGACTATGCAGAATGATTCTTATTTGAAGAGACAACCCTGTCATAGGGGATTTCAGTGGCAGCGTTGAAGAAGTGGAAGACAGGAAACAATAGGAGAAGCTTCTTGACTGAGAGATGAAAGACTTTCAGATTAATTATATTCTATTGCTAATGCTGAACTGGCTGCACTTTCCTGGCTTCTGTGTGGTAGAAAAGCAGGGAGAAGAGTGTCTTTTCACTGCCCCCTGATTCTCCCATCCCAGTGAGTCTTCCCAGTATGTAAGAAAGAGTGCAGATGACTGCTGATACAGTTAAAGGGCAGAGTAATTTTGCCTGAGAGAAGGCTGTCTCTCAAGAAAAGATGATCACACCTTTATGGAAAATGGCATGTAACAAATATATAATGGGTTCCAATCCCTTAGGTAAGGCTTTAAATAAGTTACTTGAGAATCCTGAATGATTTATCTACATCTGCTGCTCTGCAGATTACAAAAGGAGGAAAAGGCACAACTGCAGCATCTGAGGACTCCAAGGAAGCAGTCAGGCTATTTAGGTTATTAGTCCCTACCACAGCGCTACTGAAGTCCATGTTGAGTCACAGATTAAACTAAACAAAAATATATTTTTCATTCCTCCTTCCAAAATAATTGGCATATTAAATCACAGATGCAGAGAAAATATATACTATGGAGAATGTTCAGTCTTAAATGTATATATTGGTAAGTAAACAACTTCCATAAACACTGCTTTTGCACCAAAAGCCTAGGATGACTAGGCTGACAACCCTGCAAATAGCCACTCCATATGATCTTAGAATCACATACAGTAAATGGGAACATGGCTCTGTGTAATGGAATCACCAAATAGTGAATGGGAACACCACTTTGCATAGAGTAGAAGCAGACAGATAGGACAGCAGTACAGAATAAGAAAGTGTAGCATGATGGGGCTACAGGATACATGAGTACAAGAGACATAGCAGAGTGATACTAAATGCACTGCATTTGTTAGAAGCAAATCTTTCCTTTGCAGCTTGCACATCATTGCTACAAAACATTGCTGTTCTCTTACGCATTTTTAGCAGGAGATTACTAATTATTTTCAGATCACGAATATAAACTTTCATCTGTTTTAAGGAATAAACATACTTAAAGAAAACTCTTTGCAGTCTCTTTCAATGACATATATTTCACCTTTTATGACTATGAATTTGCACTAATACACAGTAGAAACACACCAGTTAACATTAATTCTTCAGACTATTTTGAGGCTTTGCCCCTCATTCCCATTTTCCTTCTAAGAGTGGACGCTAACTCAAAGTTATACTCCAAAGTTGAGTTATACTCCAAGTCAGGTTCAACTTGAGTCATGACCTTGCAACACATTGTTGGAATAACTTCTAGACTACATGATAAATTGTGGAGATAACCAGTAATTCGTGGCAACAACATAGATGCACAGATAAATGTATTTTAAAAGCCTGAAACAGCCTAACACAGTCTATGTTACATGAACTAATAGACCACAACAGATTTCAATTATTTCACAATCATTCATGACTGAATCAGAAACATGCTGCAATAAAGAATCCTTTCTTGATTTTTTGGGGGAAGAAGATTCAGCTCACATAGTCTTTTTTTTTGTAGCCATCATATTTGGGGCTACAAAGGAGCCAAGGTGAACACTCCTTCATTTCTACCCTGGTTCTCATCAAGATTATCTCAGCACATCTCATTTTGTGATATCATTTGGGCTTCTGTCCCCTGTAAAAGATTGTTTTTTCTATTGATTAGTCCACATAAGACAGAAACAGCTCAGGCCAACTGTAACATGCAGGTTTACTAAGGGTATTTGCACTACTGTGTTCAGATGACCATTAGATAATCAAATGGTCCTTTCTGAACCTCAGTGCCTGGAAGTCTTTGTGATTTTCTGAAAATGTTGGTGTTTAATTTCTGCAGAAGTAAAAAGTAAGTGTAGACCACTTCTCATTAATGTTTTAAGAGATTATCTGCTCTGGAATTCACATTGGATGCAAAACAGTTTCCAGCAGCACACTGAGCACTCACAAGTTATAATCACACTGGTGACAGACTGGATAAAAATCAACAAGAATACGTTAATGTTGTAAGAATTAAGTCGCCTCAAAAACATGTTAGTTCTATTCTAGCCAAACTTGATCCAAGAGATTTTGAAAACAAGGGGTTGTTTGAACAACTCCTCTATCGCCAAGTCAAAGCACAGTGAGCGGCTATCTAAATGTTTCATTTATTTCTAGAATTAGCATATCCCATTTAGTATTTATTACCTTAAAATGACAAATGTCATAAGAACACATGTTTATTTCCACTTTTTGTGCCCAGACAACTGTTCAGCAAATACAGAAAAAAAAAACAGTAAAGACTTTCAGCAAATTCTGGGTTCGTCAGTTGTTTTCTGTGTATGTGTATTTCTGTGCATCAGGTCCTCTTTCCCATAGCTAGGTATATGTTTTTACTTCCTAAGATCTTAATATATTTACATTGTGAATTTACAAGAGTAGCCATATAACTGACCCTGACAACTGATAATAGTGCTAAAAACTGGTAATTGACTTCAGGTTTTTGTAGTCTCCTTGTTCCACTTACTGGGTCAGTTTACAATTCCTGCATACCACGGTATTACTCAAGAAGTTAAAAACTATATCCAACTGTCTGGGAAGATTGATTCAGTGCATACAGACATCACTAGATTTACAGTGCAGGAAAATGTAAGCCCCAGATTTATCTTAATTGGATTAGGAAGTTTCCTACTTACAAAGAAAAGGTGTGATTGGAGCTAATCTTCCAAAGGAGGACCACTCAATTTTCTTGAATCACTCAAGATTGGTTCTGCAAAATATTGTTTTTAAAATTACCCTGTAGGTATAGCCTTATACAAGGAAATAGAAAGAGACAAGTATAAATGTTACAATAAATACTCATGCCTAATATAGAATGCATCATAACTACTGGAGGTGGGGTTAATTTGTACTGCATTTGTCTTTCTTTCCGCCTCCCAGAAGGTCTAATGTTGTGTGGAGGAGTCTGAGCATAGAGCCAAAATCTCTGCAAGGACTGGGCCAGTGTAAAGGCACAGGCACTAAGGGAAGCAACCTCAGAAGCACTCTCTTTTCCATACTTCAAAAGATTTTTCATTTTTTTGGAGTGGGAATTTGTCTACCAATCCAGCTTTCTAGCGTGCAGATGTACGCATAACCCTGTGATGTAGGATAAAGTGCTTCAACCAGGACTTCATGTCATTTCCTGCTGAAGGGTAAAAATCCAGTAAAACCTTGCAGCATGAGTCAAGGCTGGTTCTATAAATGCAGCTAACAAAGGAGTGAATCCCCTCTGACAAGTGCACGAGGTGTTTGTACCAGAGAAATTAGCTGTACAAAGCTGTGTATTTAATTCTGACTGAAAGTGATTGAGAGGTACAAATTGTACCAAAGGAACTTTCTGAGTAGAAGAGAACATAGGAAAGAGGGAGAGAAAAAGTAAAATAAACTGATATCTACACTATGATAGTTAAGAGATGAAAAAAAACTTGGTAATTTATAAGTGGGAGGAGAAAAGGCAGGGGGAAAAATAGAAGTAGTCTGAAAGTTTTTCACGGATAATTTGTTTTTGTGAACAGAAAATCCCTGCTGCCATGCCTTCTTGGATTATTTCCGATGTTACAGATGAACCAGTAGTTCAGTGAATACAAAATCCAGGGCTTCCACTCCCCTTCTCCCCTTCCCTCCCCCCCTCCCCCTTTTATTTATTTATTTATTTTTTTGTATTAGCACAAAGGAAGATGACAATCACATCAGGAAAGATTTGGTTGTTTTAATTGAGCTGCAGTTGTATCCTTTCCTGTGTTTTCTATCATGTCAATTTTCCAAGTGGCCATCAAGTTTTTGGCAGCTGAAGCAACCCAAGTATACAAGGCTGACATTTAGAATTGCTCCAGGATTTGCCTTCCTCCTGGCAGTACTATCAAGAGGGGCTTTAAGCATGCTTAAGTTGACTTTAAATCAAGATGTCAGCTTTGAAATCAGGCTGTCTTCGGCATTCTTGTCAATAATACTGAACTTGGCTTAAGACCTGTACACCTTTGTGCGTTAACTGGCCAGTATAAAGCTATGTTGCTTTAATATATATCACAGACCTTTGTCCTTTATTCATGATCTGGAATCTTTATAGGTTTGTTTGGACAGGCTTTTATCCTCTTTAATGATAAAGCACAAATGCTTTTGGTCCAACTGTTTTGTTGCTTTTGATTTCCATGTTTTTTTGGTTTTTTGGTTTTTTGTTTGTTTTGTTTTGGAGGGAACACAGCAAAAAACAGAGAGATGAAAGTCTTTGCATTTTTGAGATGAGGTACATTTGCATCTCTTCTGTCACTAAGATCAATGTAAAATGGCCACCTATCTCCAAGCTGCCATAGAAACCAATGTGCTCAGGACTTGCAAAACACTTGCAGGCGCACATCTCAAAGGCCAAACTGAAGAAGTCAGGGTTTGCAACAGCCAGCTGAGCTAGAGAACCAGACAAGACAAAGAAGCACAATTATGACCACTCAGATTTTCCTCTTTCATCAAGTTGGGGCTATTGCATTAGAGAAATACCAAAGCGGTTTGCTGTCACAGGATTTTTGGGAGGAAGCCCAGCATACAATGTAGATATTTAGTTTTCTAGCTCATAGCTCATTTATATAGCTAAAGTGCTGACCAGAGAGCCTCAGAGTGTTCTGCTTCACTTCATAAGAAATGAAGAAGAAATTTTGAAATTTGTTTGCTGAATTGCATCGGAGTTTAAAAAATCAGATTCCTGAAGATCTGAACTTTCCAACTGAAGTCCTTGGTTTGCTTCCATACTATTTGCAGTTAAAACTACAAGGAAATATTTCAAAGTTTCTCATATAGTATCAGTTGGCATAGAAGTCAAAGGAACCAATAAAATTCAACCTGAATACCCAAACTACTTACGACTGTTGTACGAGAAATAATTAATCCAGATTAAAGGAGGAGATGGAACACATAGTGAGTAGCACAGTGGCTACTATGGAATGTTTTCCACAAGCACACAATAAAAGTGTTAACAGAGCTATTCTAGAATGGCTGTGCCTGAATATAAAGGTATTTATATTACAGTAACTTCCCCAGTTAATCACATTGATGCATGTGAGTGCCTAAAACAAAAAAAAATTAGAAGTTATTTGGAGCAGAACTAAAATATTATTCTAGTGGTGAACTAAGAATATTTAAATTTATCTATTTTCTGTGCAGTAGGTCTCAATCCAGAATACTAATCCTCAGAACTATTAAACAATATACAGAATGTTAGGAATGGATGTGAACACTGACAAAAATTTTAGAAGGAAAAGAACTTCAAAACTGAGGAAAGAAAATTTAATACGATTAAAATCTCAGAGCAAGATTGAGCCAAAATTATATATTAATAATAATAATAATAATAAAAATTTTACTCAGTAATGAAAGTACGGGAAATTCCAGCCTTTCATCAGCATAAAACAAGATATGAACAAGAGTAACCAGTGAAAGTGGCTGAGATACAGAACAGAGAAAAGACTTTTAAATGGTAAACTTAGCATAGCTCTGACAGAAGAGATTCATCACAGTTTCATGGAAACATTAGATGACTGCTTCAGACACAGTATTCAGTAAATTCCCATTAATGTCACTTTTCTCATTACCACTATTTATGGCAGCCTTTTCTAAAATGATCTCTTTTTTTCTTTTTTTTTTTTTTTTTTTTCCCAGCAGGATTTATTATTTAACTGTTATGCCAAATCAAGCCTGAAATAACACACACAACTCAAAATGCTGTTATTAGTAGGAAAATACATTTGAAAGAAATAATTTTTATCCAACAGCCTAAAATTACAAAACAAAATTAAAAAAAAAAAAAAAAGAAAAACACCACAAAGAACAACCCAAAAACAAAAGAAGAGGAATGAAAGTTTAAGTCATATTCTAAATCTGTACAGCACAATTCAGCATACAGAACTTCATACAGTACTCAAGGTTAGGTCTCACCAGAAGTAAAGATAGCAGGAGAATCACTTCTTTTGACCACCTGGCTGTTCTGTGTTTAGTACATCTCACAATGCAGTGTGCCCCCTTGCCTGCCAGGGCACACTGATGACTCAGTGTTGAGCTGCTGTCTGAGCACCCTCAAATCCCTTCCTTCTCTCCAGCCACTCCTCTGCCAGCTGTACCTGTGTCCAGCATTACTCTATCCCAGGTACAAACCTGTTTGGTTTTTTTTTGGTCACTTCTCAAGCTATTGATTATCGCTCAATGCTTAAATGTTTCTAGGTCCCTTTGCAAGTTCTCTCCTCTCTCCACGGAGTCAAACGCTTCTCCAAGTTTAGTGTCATCAGCAAATTAATTCCAATTATACATCCAGATCACTAATAAAAACATGAAATAGGATTGGTCCTAGAATTGAGCTCTTGTTGCCTTGTTACTGAGTTAATGTCACTTCCACAAGAACATCTGTAAAATGAAGTTCAGTACGGATGGGAATCTGGGTGAGGCGGGAGCAGCTGAACCTCTGGAGAGGCTGGAGTGCAGTTGCTGTGTGTTGTTATTTGCCAACAAACTCTGAAGGAAATTGTTTGGCATCAACTACTGTACAGGAAACCCTCCTTTGTGGTACAATAAAACAGAGCAGCTTGCACCAAGAGCTTGCAATCTCCTTGCCTCTTATTAGCCAAAAATCATACAGCACCACAAACAAACATTCTTTTTTCTGTTACAAAAATTGTAAATCTTCACTAAAGCAGCTTTATAGTCTACCTCTAAAGCCAAATATCACTCACTTTAGTGATGCAGGTTTTTTTGATGGTCAGACAGTGCTTAAAGTCCTGCTGAGCTCTGAAGACACCATCAACCTGAAAGTTTTGCAGGTCTGAACACTGTCTCTTGAAGTGCAAGGAAAGGCAGCACAAAATCTTCATAGAATTAGTGAAGAGTAAAGCCAGAAGTGTGCATGAAGCAGGCACTCACATTTTATATGATCAAAAAAAGTTGGCAGGCAAAGGCCTCAAGAGGTTGCCAAGAACACACAAGGGCAGGATGTAGTACAACTATTAGATTAAAACAAACAACAGTTTGTCTACTTGGTACCTGAAGTTCTCCAGAGATGGAGACTCTGTTGTGCTCAGCCACCTTCTTCATTATTTTTGCATTTAAAGGTCTTCCCTAAAGACCATCTTCAATTTCCCTTTCCCATTCAAAACCTACTGCATTTTTTTCTTGTCCCTCAGACACATCATCTCTTTTCCTGAAATCTTTGGAGCTCATTTCTGTTGTTCAGCAGAGCTCTGCCAACCTTCCTGACAGAAGTCCTCTCTCCTCTTTCTGTTTGAACTGATGTCCCACATGCTACAGATTTACCATATTGCATGATCTCAAGGGCAGGAGTTTGGCTTTTTTGCTAATTGCAAGGCATCATGTGAGCTCTTGGTTCTCTTCCAGGTAATAACAATGCATTCTCTTGTCATTCCCTTTAGTAATTTAGCTTTTAACAGACACACAAAATGTCTGGTGTCCTTTGGAACCATATCATCTGTAACAGAGTGAAAACCTTCCAGCTATAAGAATATAAAGTTTTGTTTTAATTCCAGTGTAATTTTCACTATAAAGTACTGCAAATGCCTCTGCATTCTACCACACTACTGGGAAAAGTAGATATCTATTTTTAATGTGTTTCATTTGAATGATGTGAGCAGTCCTATTGTAATCTCTTGCATGCATATGAGTCCTTTTAAGTGCATTAACTTGATTTGCAATAAGCAATAATATGATCTTGATTTAAGATTCTGATCTTAAAGTTTTTAGGTTTTTTGTTTTTTTAATTAAGGCAAATAGTCACTCAGATTATAAGTAGGGAAAACTGAAGCATAAGATACTTCATCCAAATTGACATAGCAGATGCAAGTTTTGAAGAACTGTGTAATTCTCTAGACTATTGCTTGTGTATCTCCCATTTTAAAGCAAGAAAATAACCTGACATTCTTAGAAAAAAAACTAAGTAATTGAAGCAGCTTACTTTAGCATGATAAAAGTTTCAAGTACACTTCAAAAGAAAATAAAAAACAGCTGAAGTGTTCTCATAGATTTTTCCTCCCCCCAAAAAGAATTTATTTAAAAGCATCCATTTTCATTAGATGAGATCCATTTTGTTTGATAATCAAATGTTTATGTGACCCTTGAAAATGCAGAAGGTTTCAAGATCACACTGTCATTTAAGCTTATGACTATACAGATGAGATAGTAAGAACCAAGCACAGAACAGAAGATACTTCCATGAGGTTGGGTAAATCTAAGTAATATTAGAAGGTATCTCTGCCTGGTTAGACAAATATTAGCAGTTACAGCATCCCAGGAATGAACACAGAAGCGAAGTATTGAATTCTTATCTGCCCCAGCTATTCATTAGGGCACAATCTTATTTGTCAGTTCCTAAAGAAAGACACCACATCCTCTCTATGGTCCCTTCTTGCAGCATTTTATATTGGATCCATGGAAAAGTGTGCAGAGCACCCCTCTGCACACCTCGGTGTGAATGATTGCCCTGTCCTCTTGGACTGAAAACAATTAACCATCTTGCTAAACATGTCCCATAAGGTTCCAACAACACATCCCCCAGCATGAATGAATCCCTTCTTATTCCTCCCCTTTTATCGAAAGCTAAGATATCTCAATGGAAGTTGGAGATGAACTGACCAATGCAGAACTGCAGAACTGCAGAACTGGATTTCTAAGAGAAAAAAAAGTGATGTTTCTGAGGAGAAACACCTCAAAAGTCAAATTAGTTGGCAAATTAATTTATTTGGAGCTAGGAGCTGTGTGTGCCCCAGAAAAGAGCTATTAAGAAGCCAGTCTGTGGCAATACCTGTTGGTATTGCTGAAGTCAGAGATAGTTAGAAAGAATTAAGGGGATTCCTTGGTCTCAAGCCATGGAAGAGGATGGCCTGATAGAGAGGCAACTCAGATTAAAGTATTAGTAGTGTTTATCTCCATTTTAAAAATGGGGGGAAAAACATCATTTTACTATGAAAAAAAAAAAAAAATCATGAGTTAAGAACAATCAGAATATCAGACTGCTTCTGACCCAAATCTATCCTGCAGAACAGGAAATTAACTTTGTGACCTTTTCCAATCAGCAGACAGATGTCCCTGTCCTGGAACATCTCTGCTGACAATACCAAAAGGAATAAAACAGGTATTTGCTTCTAGAAGCAGAAAACCTGCCAAATGTCACCTGCCTGTGAGATATTATAATGTAAAGCATCACCAGGCTCCAAAAGTTGGGGAAGAGCAGATGATTCATGTTGGCCACATGTACAATACATGGTGTGGTCTAAAAGGTGCTGTGAATAAGATCTGCTGCAAGATTAGATTTTGTAAAACAAAATGATGTTAATGAGGATCCATTTTCTATGCAATTAACAAAAACAAATTTTTTGCTCAACTCCCATCCCAGCATGCTCATTAAAGACAGAACTGCCCCAGAGGCTCTGAGGGCTGCTTTCTGTCTACAAACAACAACATGAGCAAACGCCTTGGTTGTATCCGAAGCTGCTCCCATCATGAATACATATGCAAGAAATGTTTTATATCACACAACTGGGGAATAAACTTTCGAAAGCTAAACTTGACAACATCCAAATTCTCTGAGCTAATGAACACAAAAGTTGGGATATGTTTATCTGTACTCACAGATTTACAGCGGCATTTCTACTGATGTATGAAATGAGAAATCCCTCCTTGTACATAACGGCAATTATGCAGACATTGCTAGTCAGACAGCAGTGCCACACTCAGGCTTGCTTCACACATACTGTTCAGCATATAGAAATGTAGAGACATGCAGACACAGAAGTTTCTGAATGTAGACAAAAATAAGAACTACCTTTGGAAGACTTTAAAAAAATATACAATTTTTTTTAAAAGTTTTTCATATTCCTTCCATTTTTTTAATGTTCTTTTAAGACACTTGCACCTTGTGCTGGCTCAGAATGGACTTTGCAAAAAAATTAAGTAGATAAATAAATAAATTAAACCAATAGTTACTCAAAAAACAAAAACAAAACAAAACCCAAACCTCTCAATGTTAAAAAAAAGCTACTTACAGTTGAAAATAAATAATTATAACTTGATGTTGTCATAATTTAATGCTTGATTTAGCGGTTGGCAAGGACCCATAGCAGGGGGGGATGGAACCAGATGATCTATAAGGCCTGTTCCAGTCCAAGCTATTCTATGATTCTGTGATACTCTCCAAGAGCCACATGCCCTTTTTCAGTGAGAAAACTTGAAAGGTTGGTTTCTGATGCCAGCCATCAGTATCTGCCATTGCGCTGGAGCCAAAGGACAGATATGGGGAAGGCACAGAGAGCCTTCATCTACAGGTTACCTTTGAGCAGGCAGGAGTTACTTTGCCAATCAGTCACAGGAATTTATCAGAGCCTTGATGTGGTAGCATGTGGAAAGGACCAGGAACACTGAACATCAGCTATTCTTGGGAACTATTAGCTAAGTTTTACTTGTTTGTGATGAAACTTTGAAATGCTGAGGGCTTGCTCTTCTGTGTGGGCAATAGAGGAGCATTCTCTGCCTCTCGTAAGATAAAATCTTGCCCCCAATTCCTTGTATCTTACTGTAGCTTACTTGTATGTACCCTGAACACAAACAGATTTCATGTGAACTCGATTACCTGTGAAGGATTCAATTCTCAATTTTCCTGTAAGTTGTAGTCCTTTATGCCAGCACAAAGTTATTGAAAGGTAGAATTGGTGTAGCCATTTCCCTCAGTTTGCATTACTACCAACAGCTAGCTCCATCTTGTGCTACCATTTTCACTCACGCTGCCTGGATTTAAATTTTCCTCTTTCTTTATTCTGTCCCAGAAATATATTTGCTGTTCCACTTTCCCTCTAGTTCCTATGTTTCCCCTTCTTCTTACAATTCTGTATCAGAGGTGGGTGATGCTGTTCACTCCAATATTTTTTCCACCAAAAGATCATGCTAGTAACATCCCCAGAATGCTTAAATTCAACTTGTCTCCTCAAACACCTTGCTTTTAAAGTAAAGGACAAACATTTTAAGAGTCAACACATTTCATTTCGACCTTCTCAAATTTCTCTGTTCATTTCTGAGCCAGCAAAGGTCTGGACAAGCTCAGCCCACTGTGCAGAGCTACCAAGCTCCTGTTTTGAGCAGGACTTATCAGTGCTGGCAGAGACAGCGCTGTCTGTGGCACAAACACATCTATGCCAGTTCCAGTCCCCAGATGGCAAACACTCTGCGCTGACTTTTAAATGATTAGCAAGTTCTCTCTGAAAAGCAGAGCTTATTGGTAAAACTTCCAAGTATGTTGTGATGGTCTGGATGCTCTGAGTGTTTACAGAGCTTTGCTTGACAGGCAGTGTTTGCCGTTATGCATGTACCACTGTTATCTGATTCAAGCCCTTTTCAGACAGAGCCTTTTTTCAGGTGGAAATCCCAGCAGGTCAGACGTCAATGTTTTGAATTATACAACTAGTTTCTCCTCTCCACAGCAAGGGGTCAGCTCCCTGCCAGCAAACTCATTTGTAACGCTGCACTTGTAAACTCCCAATAAAAGGCTCTGATGGAACTACGCTTCGCTGGGTAGTGGCAATAAAACTGCATGGCCTCCTTTTCATTATAAAAAGGTTCCAAAAACACCACTTCTAGCCAATGCTTCAGTGTGCGCATGGAGATGAACCCATCCAGGTGAGATTTACCACAAAACCTGAGCTTTATCAGCCTAAGGGAATCCTCTTTAAAAGTCAGTCTACAGAAAAATCTCAGTGATAACAGGAAATTTTAACTTCACCTTTCTTTCCATGTTTCTCATGGGATTTTAGTGTCTTCACTGATTCTGACCACAGGAGTCAAGAATATCAGAACAGTATAAGAAAAGGAGGAGAAAAAAAAAAGGGGGGGGGGGCGGGAAATAATCAAACCGTGTCTTGTTCCAGGGGCTTGCCTTAAATACACGACAGATGTTATCACAAATAATTAGGCTGATATTTGCTTCGAGTTACAATTGCCTTTTTAAAATTTCTAGTCTTGTTGGAGACTGTTTAACAGGGTGACATATACCACAGTCCTGCCCCCAGGATAAGCAAGATTGTTTACACTCAGGTGCCAATGCCACCCTGGAAGCATCCAAACTATACATAAAGACTGATCTGCTTTTAGGTTAATAAAAATAAATAAATAAGGAAATAACTCCAGCAAAAATAAATGAATCATTGAGGGCAGCAAGGAATCAATGAATAAATGATTTCAGAGCATCCTGTCTGCACAGGATGCAAGGGAGGCCCTCAAGATATGCTTCAAGACTGGATGCCAAAGATTTGTAAGAGCAGCCTTGGGAGCCATTGAAGCAGGGCTCCCAAGTACACAGCATCACCAGGCACGCCTGCAGTTCCTATACCAGTGCAGATGGGCCAGTGGCTGCTTGGATTTGCAGACCTCTGCTTTGGTTGTTACTACTTGTGCTAAAAGCTTGATTTGGTAATTATATGGATTAGCAGAGCATACCCTTTTCTCGTGGACATCAGTGTTATTTCTACACCAGAGAGTTTGACTGGTTCTTCTGAGCAGCCAAGTAATTTTCAGGCAGATCACTGTTCCCTGAGTGCAGGGAACTGGTACAATTTTATATGAAAAAGAAAAATAGGAGGTAAGAAATACAGCCACAGAAGACATTTATAGCATATATTTTGCTTCATGAAGCACTTTTTATGGCAGAAAAGGGATAATAGACACACTTAAGAGACAAAATCTCCCTATTCCTTATTTGTAAGCACACGTCCCTACAGAGATGCTCAGAAATCTCAGTTTTCAGCTACAATGAATCCTAAATGGATGAATGTTCAGACCAAGTGTTTATCTTGTTCCCAGAGAAACATCCTCATAAATCTCCCACTCTAGCCTAACCAAAGAACTTCATCACATTTCCAAATTGTCCTTAGCATCACTGCCACCCACAAATACCCTTATGTTGGGCCAACTAACTGTGGAGTCCTCGTAGTCACAGATCTATTAGCTACAGAACTACTATGCTAGTAGTTTCTGTGAAGAGCAAGCACCTCAGAAGACATACAACAGAGTGTGTGTCCTTTGGCTGCCCAGATCCCAATCCAAGTCCAAGATGACTCCTTTGCAATAGGTTCTCACCACACATAGGTGCAATCCACAGTACCACAATGGCAAAGGACTGCTCATCTTTCTAACCCGAGATGACAACACAACTAATTACATGAGTAGCTTTCACATCCAGCTCCACGTGGCATGCAAAGATCTAGTCTGCGTCAGTACACTGAGGCACATAAAATATTTACTAATACCAGCTGCCTCAAGATCTATTAAAGGTTTTCCTTTTAGGGGTATTCCTGTATGCATTTAGAGCTTGTGCATTTTCAAATGATCAGGATTCGTTTGGAAGACCCCAATGGGAGAGCTTATTCATTTATGCAGGACATGAAGGTCCCCAGCAGTGCATGTGCGTTGTAAAAGCCCCATTTCCTGGATATGAACTTGCATCTTGCAGAGAGACTCAAACCAACTGATGATCCATACATCTTCAGAAGCACTATCAACACTGTATAAGCAGTGTTTGTTGTACTGCCCATCTCTCTTAATGTCCCTCTGCAGAAACTATTTTGTACACCTATTAGGGCCATCAGAATTTCTTCTGATAGGTGTCTGCCTTGACCTGAATTTTGGAAAGTGTCCTGAAAAATCATATGGCTTGTTCTGATGCATTTTTTTTCCATTTTTAACAAAAAAAAAAAAGCACAGCACAACAAGTGCACTCCTTCAAGGTGACACAATCAGAATATCTCATTTTTCAAATAAAGCCCTGCTCACTTTTGAGAAACAGCATGATTTTGGAGAGGTATTGAATTCTTCTGTTTCCAGGAAAAGCTGCCAAAAATTTCCAGTTTCCAAATCTAAAAGAATTCCTATTTTACACGTGCACACTAAAAGCTGATTTGAGCTTGGCATCTGAGTGGTTTGCAGATTCCATCTGGACTGAGCATTCCCAGCCCAGAGCCACAAAAGAAGAGCAGAGCTTCTGCCGAAATCTATCCCACCAGCTGTTCAGGGTCACTTGTAAAACTGGCAGATTTCCTGCAGGCATTCAGGATGCAGCCTTTTGCCTAAAAAAGGAAGGTATTTGATCTAAAAAAGTGGCAATATGACACACCATTGCTTATTGCCATGCCTCCAGCAGTGACTTTAAAGCAGTACAGAACAAGTAAGTTTGTGCCTAGCAGGAATTAGAGCTATTTATTAGTACATCACAAGATCTTTGTGGTATTAAGATAACAAAAAAAGGAATCTGTGGCTTAGATCATGTATAGAATTGAAAAGAAGTTGAAGGAAAGTTTGCAAAATATTAGTCTATGACATTGTTTTAACACAGATATATACCAATCTACAAGGACGACTTTAACTGGGTCAGATAACTAAGCTTTCCAAATCAGGGTTTGTTCTTCCAACAGGGATAAAGATGATGGACATCTTGGCTTCCACTATAGTCAAGAATGGGAAACAAGTGGTGCTAGGACACAGCTCATCTCACCTATAGGCAGATGGGCAAAGGCTTGATCCTGTGTACTGCAGAAATCTTTGGGCAATCAGCTAAGGTGTAGCTTATAATACATGCATCTGAAACTAGGAAAAAGAGTTGAACTGAAGAAGCCAGAAGAAATAGGGAAATTTCTTTCAATGCTTTTGTGTGTGCATGTGTGTGTGTGCACGTGTGTGTGTGCTTGCCTAGGTTTCTTTGGTGGAGTTTTTTTGTTTGTTTATTTCTGAGGGTAGGAAAATTCACTGACTTTTGACTGAGAGAGCAAGTATTGATGCAGATCTCTTAAGTGATCAAGTATCCCCAGAAATTTCCCCTTTGGTGCTGTTAGCAAGCACTGAGAATTGTTGGCTCAGAGAAGTTGGGTTTTTTTGTTTTGTTTTGTTTTTTTGTGGGTTTGTTTTGTTTTTTTTTTTTTTGTTTTTTTTTTTGTTTTTTTTTTTGAGTACATGAGTACCTAGCTGAGAAAAATCTTGCTCAGGGTTTTGTAAACATCTACATCCCACAGGGTACACTTAGAAGATCAGCAATGTATTAACATAATCATCCCTCATACTGGTAATTTGATACTTTTCTCCACAGCTTCTCTAATTCCTTTCAAAAGCATTTGAAGCTTTATAACAGAAGCTGAAAACAGACAAAGGATTATTGTAAAACTTTTCAATTACTTGTCTACCTGTGTGCATATGTCTGACTTCTATCACGATTCACGCCATCTCGTCTGGCCACCACCTGGTATCAGACAGCTGCTGTGCAGACTCATTGCTGCATGAGTACTCTAGACACCAAGTCTGAAATATGGCCAAGATGTGAGGAGGGAGGTGGTAGAGTCACTGACCCTGGAGGTGTTCAAGGAACATTTGGACACTGTGTTGAGGGACATGGTTTAGTGAGAACTATTGGTGATGGGTGAATGGTGGACTGGGTGATATCATTGGTCTTTTCCAACTTTGGTGATTCTGTGAAGCACTGGTCCTCTCCACCATCCAAACCCAAGAATGCTCTTGATCCCACAGTGCTGCAGGGAATGGGAGTCCTTGCCTTGGAATAAATCCCCCTCACTCCCCATTATAAGGGATTGTGCAAGGCATGAGTTTGGCTGAAGAAAAATATTTAGGATGGATTGCATTTTATTTTTAGAGACTAATCATGTAGGCTTCCCCAAAACTCAACACTGAATGATAAACTTCCCCAGGAATATTTCATATGCTCCATTAAGACCAGCCAAATTTCTCAGTCTACAATAGCTCTAGAAGTCTATATAAAAAATTGAATTAGTCTTAGCGACTTCAGAATTTGAGGTATGTATAAAAAGTATGCATGTATAAAAAGCCTTCAAGATTCATGTTTTATCTTATATATATTACTGAACATCCTTGAAAACAAACTTTTAGTCTGCAACATTTCAGGGTTAGAGAAAGTTTATAGTTCCTGTATTTTTTTAATAATTTCATTACTGCAATGTCACTGAAATATAGATTTAAAGTTAGAATCCCACCTTTGGTGAATACTTTTAAGCTTTACACTCAGCTCTTAGCTCATGAGTATCAGTAGAACCTATACTTCTAGTATAAATCAGCTAGTGTTGTAAGTGGCATAACAGCTGAGATACTTACATATCCCCTGGACCTGATGAAACCAGACAGGCATGAAAGCCCCAGAGGAATGTTCTTTGTGAACCAAAAAAAAAAAAAAAAAGTAATTTCTGGCATACCATATCAATTCACACATTCATATTCATATGACAAGTTCAGCACCAGCAAAACTGTCAGCAAGAGCTGGGTGTATTCAACAGGTGTTGATTTGTTTTGACTTGCAGACTCTTCATACCTTACAGTAAAGCTTCAAATATTAACTATGCACTGAATTAAAAAATTAGGACTGTGAGACTGGATAAATCAGAGAATATATTGAAAGCATCATATACTTGGAAGTTCTCACAGCCCAAAGGTCATGTTAGATTTAACGACCACTTCAGAAATCAACATTTAAGTGGTAAGTGGCATGCATTCAAAACTTGATAATAAATTCAATATATAATGAAGTCCAAGTTTCATGAAGTGAGTTTGAGGAATTATAAAACATATGTGATCCAGAGATTTTCCACATACACAGTTTCCTCAACGATGTCTCTCAAAGACCACTGACAAAGAAAAAAATTGTGGAAGTATTTGGATGAAGTGATAGAAGCCAAGTTCTGCTGATGAGAGGACAGTTACATCACAGCTAGCATGAAAATAGAGGACAACCCTAATCTTGATACTGATCCCTTAATACTGGGATCACAGACCAACTTCTGTACACTGAGTAATACCTGTGTAGTTAACCATAAGTTGAAATAAATCAGTGAGTCTTTAGCAGCTGTCAGAACCTTTGTTATTTACCATAGACAATGAACATAGTATATAATGGAGTAGAGCATTCTAGTCAGCCTACAGCCACTAATCTATCATGAACTACTGAATATTGCTATCTATTAATTTGACAGAACAAGTTACAATCAAATGCTACCTTTGCAATTCATAGTTAAGTCACAAATTAATTTCTATTTAAGCAACTAATAATACTAAATTAAAAAAAAATGTTTTTGCTAAGAATTTACGTGCCAGCTTAGAAAAGAAGGCATAGACCAGGTATGTTGTTGCAGCTAATTCCATTGATCCAGACTGATGCTGTACTTGCACAGAAATATGGTCACATCCCACTACTTTCATCCTTTTGCTACTTTTTTTTTTTGTCTCAATAAAAATATTTAATATTTCAAAATAAATTTTGTTACTTACAAACATGATCTATTTTACATATTTTGTGAGTTCTGTTCCAAAAGCAATGACTCCTATTTTATCATTGGCCCGCAACCTCAGAGACAGATGTTGGTGGTATGGTAGTGGAGGTTGAACCTTCCCAACACCATTCCATTACATTTTGTTGCCTAGTGACAGATGTCAGCAGAGGGACCATCTGATAGAATGCTGTCTGACATGGAAGTGCAAATGAAGAAAAGGTGTGGAATTTAAAGACACAGGAAGCATTAATTTCAGAGTAACCTACGTATACACAACCCAAGAAAATTCCTCTTCACTCAGTGTGGCCCATGCAAGCCAAAGGTTGAGCACCTATGGCACAGATAATATGTAGTACAGGAGATAATAGCTAAGACACAAAAGAACCAATTCTTCAGAACTTCATAAGTTAGCAAGAGAAGGATGCTTCAAAGAGCAAATATTACCTTATTTGTTAGTCTGTGTTTGCACTTCAGAAGTGAGCGCTTCCTGGCTAATAGCTGATAGTTTCTGTCCTTAGTTACTTCTGTGAGCAAGTTCATTCAGGTAGATATTATCTTTTTTGGATTTATGTAGTGGTTTTACTTACTTTCATGAGTGTGTTTGTGTATATGTTTTTTTACTATCTGAAAGAATAAGTGATAAATCACATAGTAATCAAAGATGTGCAAGCACAGTATTCCAGGATTTTGGTAGAGGGAGATACTGTGAACAGATCAGTAATTTATTTCCTAATATTCACATGGTATTTTTCACCATACACTGGAGCCTGCAAAAATTAATTTAATAACTGGAGACCAGAAGAGCTATCATTTAATAATTCCATCTTACAGAAGAAGATTTTTTAAATTAAATTTTCCCAGAATTCCCTAAACTTCAAATTCATCACAATTCTCTAGACTGCTCCCTAAACTTCTGTCTATACTAAGACAGTATACACACAGATCTCTTTAGTCACTTAAATTTAGCCAGATTCACCACTTTCTTCACAGAAGTGGTATATATATTAAAAGTAGAAAAAATATTAGAGCAATTGTATTCTGTCAGCTGAATTCCACGTGTCCACACATGCTAGAGGAATACTAAGGACAATTAAATAAAAAAACTGGATGAAGTATTTTACAAAAACAATTTATTAAGTCCAATTTGTATATTGCCCTCTCCACAGAAGTCAGTGCTGCCCTCTTCAAGAGAAGAGAAACTTTCTCTTGTGACATGATAGAGCCATGCCCCATGCTAGTTTGAAGATCATGGAGCATATTGCCAATCTTGGCTGGATTGTCCTACTCCACTCACTGCACTGTCCAGATTTGTGCTTTCTGACTTCCATCTGTTTGGGTTGCTGAAAGATGGACTGTGTGGACAACATTTTCATAGCAATGACACCACCATAGCAACTGTGAAATGGTGGGTCACCTCCATTGGTACAGATTTCTATGAACACAGCATGTTCACTGCTGGTGAAAACGCATAGTGGTGACTATGTTGAAAAATAGCATTTTGTAGCTGAGAATTCACTCTATCAAATAGTGCTACTGTGCTCTTTGTATATGTTGTAGCTTCCGTTGAAAAAATAGGAGGCATTACTTTCAGAGTGAAGTATGTAAAACAGCATATGACCACATTTAACATGTATGCCTTAAACACAACTGAAGCACAAAAGAGCCCTACAATTTTTACTTGAGATATCTAGAAGAAAATCCCTGGTTTGCACATACAAAGGCTATTCCCTCAGCAGTTAATGAAGCAGAAATAAAGACTCTAGAAGAACGCTCTACTCTTTTCCTGGCACAGGCTGTACTTCAAATAGGAATTCATTTGTATCATTTATCTATTCTCTGCCTGGTTTTATTAAGTCTACCTTGGCTTTTTGGAGAGTAAGCTCAGCATAGTTATAATAGCTTTAAATTATTAAACGTCATGGCAAACATTTCAGGAGGCAAATATTTACTAAAAACAGAAAAGGTTGACTAAAAAACACTTTTATTTTGCCACACACAAATTATTTGGCATTTATATTTATGGATGTGTATGCACTTCATTTATTTATCGCAAAAGGTTTCATCTGTCAAAAAGTACACAGTTACAAATATGGGAGCAGCAGACTTCATTGCTTTGTTGATAAAGTATCTCTCATGACAGCTATTTTTATGGCTTTACCCCCAGCTACCCCCAGCCCACTGTGTCCTTGAAGTTAATGCTTCATTTTTTCTTTGCTGGGTTTATAAAGAGCTTAAGAACATAGGAGTACTATGTTCTTCCCTACTGTTTATACACTCTTCCTTCTTATACGAGAAAGGCTTGAAGTTAGTCTTTTCTTACATATAAGAGACAAAGAAGCTATTTAAACTTCCGTTGCACCGTTCTGTAATTCCAAGCGTTTAACCATGCTTTTCAAAGTTATTTATAATGACCAGGTTTATTGACACAAAATGAGCTTTCCTTTAAGGTAATATGGTCTCCCTTTGAACAAACATAAACTACATTTACTTACCAGCACAGTGCATTCTCCCATTCTTGAAAACAAGGGAGGCACAGTCCCAGCACCTCCAGTGATGAGCATAAGAACCAGACCATTTTATTACCAGGATCAAACATTGTTATTCAGATTAACTATTCTGCTGACCATTACTAATGAGGCAAATCTGATACAGATCCTCCACGAAGTTTACTGGCTTTTTGATCAAATGAAAACCATAATCCCCTGATTTCCACCAAAATCCCAGTATCTCAGAACATCACAGCCAGGCATAAGAGGAGATTGCAGACATGGGAAAAACCTACTCCGAGAGGAAAAGATGAGAAGATTAAAGAACTTGCACTCAAATTTGGTGTGAAAGCTATAGCAAAAGGAAATAGTAACATAATAATAATCAAAAAGAAAATAAGCAAACATGACACGTTCCTAGTGAGGGGAAGCAAGGGACAATGAAGTCAAGACCCACATAGCACAATGATGAATGACCAGAAAATATATTCTGATAAGTTTGACCCTATATCACTCTGATTCAAGATAGTTTCCATATCAAAATTGAACTCTTACGGGGAAAACAGGAAAAAAATTAATTGGCTTTTGTGAAAGTGGCCAATTTTAGCAGATTGCAATTGTTTCTGGAATGTAAATCTATTTCTCCCTTCAGATAACACAGAAAAAAATTACTCATTCAGAGAACATTTTTAAACACCTATTTTGGTAGGATAGATCTCAAGAATAGCTTATTGCATCGATTCTCAGAGGTTAGAGAAGATAATTATTTCCAGTATAAATCTGTAGGATGATAAACTGACTCTTTATTTAGTAATAAGCATGAAAAATTCAAGAGAATACAAAAAATAAAAGAAGGTAATTTGTATCTAGTTCAGCTGAACTTAACAATCATGATAGAAAAGTTAGTCTGACATCAGAATAACTTTGAACACTGCTGGCCTGACATTTCATCTGTTCCAGTATTCAAGACAAGCATGGTGAAGAAAAGTCTACTATATGCTGAGTTCAGGTGTAAAATCATTAACCTGAAATGCAATTGTGAAAGAAATGGACACAAATTCAAACAAACTTCAAGAGGAAAAAAATCAATGCGCAGCTGTGATGTGCTCTGAGGCTTAATAAATGGAGAAGTTTCTGGTTCATCACTTACTTTAAAAGATGCTGACCATATATGCTGCTGTGAGGTATGGAACATGTCCCTTAACGTTTATCATTTGATCACAGTCTTATTAAGCATGGATTTATTACTATTATTATTTCTTTTTTGAGCTTTATTATTAGGATGGGGAAAAAATGAAAAGAAAAAAAAAGGCAAAACAACTATGGCACAACTGCGCCATAGGCATTTGCCACAAAGACAGAGGAAATCAGCCTGTCAAACTGGCTCACTAAAATACAAATATGCAGAGTTCCTGCTGCAGTTACCACCACTTTTGCCACTGTGTGACCAAAGTACATCCCATTCCCCTGCAGCAGCTCTAAGGCTGCCAAAGATTCTGTCTAGAAACAAGAAGTCAATGATTTACTGCCAGCATTTGGCAGGAGACTGCTCTTCTATATAGTCTTATACTCCACTTTCCATAATGCTTTTCTTTGCAATAATAATAATAATAATAATAACAACAACAACAACTTCTGGCTGTCTCAGCAGCTCAGAAGTAAAACCATGAAATAGCCACTGCACATCAGCAGTCTTGAGTTCCTTAGCTTACTTTCCATCACTACTTAGTTACTTTGTCTCCAGGAAAATCTATGTATTGGAGAGTCTCTGGCAAAATAAAAGTCTGGGAATGGATTACTCGAGTTTGCATTGTCCCAGACATGTCATTTGATTTTCAGGTAATTCCTTTCTTTAGCACTCTCCAATTCCAGCTCTTTAGTACTCTCAGAGGGGTCATGGAGACACTTCACAGTAAGCTCACACTACAGCCAGATGATATGAGATGTGAACAAATGTAGCATAAGGAATAACCACTCTCCCCCTGCCCCAGAAAAGCAAGTCTGTGCTTGGATTTTCAGTATGAGGGAATCTCTCATGAGTACAGTGGAAAAGCAAACCTATAAAAACATCAGATTTGATAAAAGATGTAAAAAGCTGTTTCATTGCCTTAAACAATGTTTTACAGGATAGTTGACTGACACAAAAACATGGTACTAACTGCAGATGCATCTTTTCTTTGCAATACCAGCTTACTGCATGATTACAGGCAATTAGTAGCAGAGATAATAGCACTGGAAAACCTGGAGATACCTTAAGACATCTCAGACACTTTCCACCAGTGGATTAGGTCAGAAGTAAGGAGTTCAGGTTCTCCTCATCACCCCAGTAAGAGTTTCTGTTGTTCTGTATGTCCTATTACAAGACAATTACCAGAACAAAACTTTGGGTAGTTTTAGAAAACTTATTCAATTTACTACAAGTCATTCCTTAACCCCAGGAGATTACTAAAGCCATGCTTAACTTCAGATTTCATTGCATTGCTGAGCACAGGCTTTAATGTAGTCGCAAATATATAATTCAACTGAACATTTAATGTACAAGAATGCCCTAAGCATGTACTTAGATTATTTAGTCACCTCTTTATGTTTATCCATCAAGAATATGGATATTCTTGAGACAAGATGTCAGCAATTAAGAGCTTTTATGTAGGTTTTATAAGCAACTGCACTTTCTTATGGTTATTTTTTATCAGATATTTTGGTTTCCAAGAAAGAAAATTAGAGACCAAAGAGTTCAAGCATTGTAACACTTTGTTCTGCTCCTCAGGAAGCAGTGGAGGGCCCTGAACTTATCTTACTTCCTACTTAGCAGCTAAAAAGTCCTGAATTTCTATGTTTTGAATTGCAGCCCATAGTATATTCATGTGTGTCTGATGAGGAGCACGGGGTCTGTACGTAGAAGCACACTAGTTTAGAAGAGAAATATTCTCTGATGGAAGAAAGAGCAGCATTTGTTTTCATTACTTTGTCAGACTACTTTTCTCTACTATATAAAAATAAATTCTTGCAAGTGGAGGAGAACAAATTAAGAGAGAAGAAATCCTGGTGCAAAGAACAACACTTAAAGAAGACAAAAAGAAAATGACACGTGCAGCAGATCTAAATGGGGATGTGGAATACTCAAAACTTAAGGAAAAAATGACAGAACAGAAGATAAGGTTTAATAAAAGATCATTTTCAGCATAACTGAAAGATAAAGAGTAAAGAAAAAAAGATTTTACTATTCCTTGATATGCATCTAATCATGCATATAAACATGCTTTTAATTTGTAACACTATAGCATTGCAAATGTTTCATGAGTTGTGAAATTTAACAAGGGCTGTGTTGCTTCAGGCAGAATCTGTTTTGTTTTGCTTAAATTACTGAGCCAAACACAATGTGTGGAGTTTCAACTCAATGCAGCGTTCATGTGCTAACATTTTCCCTGGATAATGTTTTCTTCTGTATTGACTCACTAACAGTTGGAAGGTTTAAATAAGCCTACTATTTTTTGGTTACATTTGACTGTTCCTCTTCACACTTCAGGAACAAAGTGAAGTACGGCACAGCCTCTCTCCTATAAAATACTTTAGTTATACATATTTATTTTTTTTTCAGTAGACAAATACAAGAGAGAGTTCAAATTAATCCAGCTTTACAGCTGATGTTTTAGACTAATGCCTATCAGCAGGCAATTGATATATTGCCTTCAACTCATACAAGATACAGCTAGAAAGCACTATTCTTGGTTCGGGACTCAGAGAAGAAGCTTGCCTGGAAACCCAAACAGTTCTAGAAATAAATGCTGGTGAAGCAGTATTCTTAACTGTTGAGTATAAATATAGTAACACAGCACTCTTGCAGAGAGAACAGAACAAGCTGGGGACCATGAAATTGCAGAGCAGTATCACTGCCAGAAAGCCCAGGGAACTGCTCAAACATAGCCACGTTGGTAACTCTGATGCTATAGTCTATTTTAAAACATGGTCTTAATATTATTCCACCAGTGGCATTGCTGCGAAAGCCACAGAGGTTAAGGACTGAATTTACTGGAAGGTTTGGTTTTGTTACATTCAATACATTGAGACAACATAAAGCCAGATTCTGATTGGAGAAGTGTTGTACACAAGCATTAACTCCACTGACTTCAGAGTAATTACACAAGGTTACTAAAATTAACATCTTGCCCGTAGCACTGAGCAAATTAGAAATGCATGGACACAGATGATAGGAGAGGCAGGAGCTGACAGAAGACACTGCCCTCGTGAATGTTTTGCAGTGCTGCTGAAAAATAAAAGGAATTTGGGAGGAAAAGCCATTCTAATCTAGCCACTCATTGGGAACCAGAGAAGGAAGGTGCAAGAAAAAAAAGCACATCTTGCAGAAAAAAAGAAAAAAAAAGAAAAAAAAGAAGAGAGATTGTATTTGCCTGCTAGGCAGGTTTTTGCAAGATCTCATCGTTCTATTTATAACACCACATGCCATGTTGCATTACATCACACGACGGGAAATGCACAGCACATGCAACAAAAGGCATTAGAAACACTGTGGGTTATCTTCAGAATAAATACCCACGGTGTGTGGTGTGCAGTAGCAGCTCACAGGGAAGTTTTCTGGGAAGGGTATGAAATTCCTTGGCAATTATTTGTGACCTACTGAGTTCACTTCCACATTCTACAAGCTCGGCACTTTAAAACACACATCACCTACCAAAAAAAAAAACCCAAAAACATACACACACAAAAACAAAAGTGGGGATGGAAACGAGGCTTTTTTCATTTGTTTAGGATTTATTTGTGGTTTTTTTTTTTCCTCCAAAAGCAAATTGCAGTATAGCCTTTCCTGCATTTGTCTGTTTTGACCCCCTGTATCTTCACTAAACCCATTAAGGCATACTGTTTCACCCCACCAACACAGAGGGTAGCAGATAACTCTTCAGAAAATCTGGAGTGTCCAAGAAATTCTGGAGCAATCCACAGGCTTCAATACACGCAGGATCATGACCATACACAACCTCGAGCAATCTGTTCTAGACAGAGCTACTTTGCACAGAGGATTAGAGTGGCCGACTTCTGGAGGTTCTTTTGAACCCAAATCATGATTCTCTGTATGTTCCCTAGCGAGAGAGACACCATCTGCCTTATCAAACATCTAAGATAAGAACCAAGTGTACCACCCATATGTTTATTTGTTTTACTTTGATTTTAAAGTAGAAATGGTAAAAGTAGCTCAGTTTAACTTCTGCAAGTGCTTACTTCCTAGAAGATGACAACAGCACTAAATAGAGAATGAGTCCAAACATTCATTTTGACTTCTGACACCTGTAAATATCAATTGCAAAACACTAACACCAGAAATTGTGTGGAGTCAGGGGGACACAGCATAAAAAAAATCTCCCTAAAAATGCTTTAGGAGCTCTGGATTGGTATAGAAGGGAGGCAGGTTTGGGACCAGTGACTGAAAGAGGATGAAAAGTTCAGGCCAAGGAAATGAGAACATAGCTGATAAGACAGGGTGAGAACATCAGTGCCCATGCCTGTTGGAGGCAGAAGTCATAATCTCCATCTCTCACTGATTCTTTTCAGTCTCCAAGCAGCAATGTGTGCCATTTCATTCTGAGGCTTGTCCACAGGCAACTTTGCATTTCTAACCATAACTCCTTTAGCAAAAATGGAAGATAATCATACAATTACAAAATAAAAAATTGATAATTTCAAAATCTGTAAGTAATATACAAAAACCCTTATTAAATGAGAAAAACAAAGTTCTTGTTTTTCTTAGCACAAAATTAAATGAAAACTTGATAGCAGCAGAAGCACACAGTTGTGCTTAACAGAGACTGCATTGGGCCTTGATTGTTTTTGTTTCTTAAATTCTGAAGGTCTGACACTGGGACCTCATTAGTATTTTTTTGTAATACATAATTTCTCAAAGGAATATTTGAATATTATTTCCTGAAAAGTAATAGAGCTCATGACAGAGAAGAGTCTCTTTTATGTTGAGATTGAAAACAGAAGTGGAAGCATTTATATGAGTTGGGCAAATAGAACACTGTTGCTAATACTGAAGCACAAAGAAAACTTAAGCATGAAAAAAAAATGCAAGCAGGCCTGGGTTTGTGGAAGGGAAACAACTAGATTTTAGTGATTCTTTGATGAAAGGCAGCAGCAGGATTTCACTGGCAGTTTCAGAGTATGTGGCATTATTTGTGTTTACTTGGTGAGTCAGGGAGCCAACTATCAGATTCAGTTCTCATTGCTATTTAGTTAGCTGTTCGAGATAAGCAAGATTTAGTCTGCAGCGTTTGTTGATTCTGAGCATAAAAGGACCTCATCTCTCCACTTCCATTAATAGGATTATATACGCTGGGCAATTTGCAGCGTGTCAGATGGCACACTGAAATCTTTGCTGCAGTAATTGTTTAGTCTCTAGGTTTTGAAGCCACAATCCTAGACAGTTTTTGCCAGGAGCTTTTATAATAGAATTATAAATAATGCCTTAGATTGCCAAACAGGGAAAATGAAAGCTTTGTAATCAGTTTAAATATCAACCATCTGAAGCTACACCTGCTTACATCACATATTGCTCAGATACATATCCAAAGAAAAATAAGTGGTGTCCCCATAGCAACACATAAACAGATAGGATCATGGCAGCTTCGGTGAGGAAGCACGCTGGCTCAGTGCCAATTGCCCAGACATTTCCATTGCACGAGGCATCGTGCTACAAGGTCACTGAAGTGGAAAGGCCCTAAGCAAGGGCTGATCCAATGCTGGGTAAGTGTTAAACAGTAGCGAAGATACAGAGAATCAAGTAAAGGCTAATGCTTTTTCTTTCTCTTGTGCTCCATATTCTATTAGTATTCTGGAATAACACAAGGGAGACCCATAAGTGTTTTTGACCAAAGGCTAATATCTGAACTGAAGGCTCAAATATCTCATTATTTGGGCAGAAAATGCTATAGGAGGTGGGTTACGTCGGAAATAATATTCTGGACTCACTACCTCTGTTTTTTGTGCACATCAACTCAACAGTCCTGACAAAGACCCTTTCAAAATAATAAACCTACAACCTTCAAGTATACAAAGACATATCATTAGTCTATCACATTTTCAGATCTGCGCTGTGTCACTTCACTAACAGGTGGAGGGATGCAGACAGTGGTGGATGGATGGAGAATTCTAAAGTCAGACGATGGCAATGGTAGCATCCAGAGAGCACTGCTTCTCAGCCCACACAGGTACACTTCCAGAGGACAGTGAAGTGTGTGAAGGACCTACAGATGGTTGAACGGGGTCCTTAGTTTGAATATTTGAGGAAAAAGGCAAGCGTTCAGAAGAACACACTGTAGTTCCCTACTGACTGATCTTTCCCATGGCTTGCAGAAAAGAACAATTAAAAAAAAAATAAAAAAACTAAACCAATTACCACAACTGAATTTAGAGCAGGATGCCCTACAAGTTCACATATTTCTCTGTTCACATCCCTCAGATACATCTAATCCTTTCTCTGGGACATGTCTGGCAGCAGTAAAGGATAGGATTTAGCTGGCAGTTGGGCTGTCTCAAACACTGGCCAGGCAGAGCCCTGAATCAAGAAACTCCACTTTCATACATAAGTAATTTAACTTGTCAGCCACATCCTCCCTCCAACAGTGCTGATAAGAAGCAACAGTGTAGATAAGTAGAATAAAATACAACACTTGCATTCCAAAAATATAACATTATTCCAGAATCCTTTCATCTAGATAGTTAAAAACTAGGTCTACCAGTTTCATCTTACCCTTCATATATTCACACTGAACTGAATGTTAGTCTGTCACTCAGGTCACACTGAGTTTTAGCCTGTTGAGACTTGCTGGGTGGCAATGTCATATGCATGCTGGCATCAGCTTGGCAACCTCAAGTGACAGTGAGACACACATACAAAAACGTGAAAGGATTAACCCCTTAGCTTGCACCCAGACCAAATCAGAACTGGCATCTACCAGCCCTCAGTTACAGTAAGTGCCCTGAGTGCCGCCCACCTGTGCATGGCACCAGGGAAAAGACTCCTCCTTCAGAAGAGGGTCCTATAATGTAGGACGTAGACTTGCTTTAGTTCATTTTGTTCTGGTGAAACAAATATTTAGGCAGAGAGCTACATGGAAAGGGGACTAATAGCCAGCTGAACCTGAGCAAGAAGATATTCCACATGAATAAGTGTTATTTCAATAGGAAAACAAATCTTTATCCAGAACCACCAAAAACATTTTTCCCTGATGTAATATGGCACCCATTCAAGACTACAAGTATTTTGCAGTGGGAAATGGAGAGGAAATATCATCCCTGTTTTGGGATCCAGCTGAGATACCATTATTTAACAAGGTCCCATTTATCAGCAGAGCTGCAAGCACTGACTTCACCCATCACACATGTAAAATAAAATAGATAAATCACGAGTGCTTTGGCTGGAGCTGATATGGCTAATTATCCACAAGAGTAAAGTGAGAAGTGTGCATGCAGTTTGTAAGCAAGGATCTGCTTTGCAGAGCAGAGATACAGCTGCATATCCACACCAGCATGCAGAGCTACAAAGACACAGGTCACGGGTCATGAAGAAAACATCCACAGCCAGGCAAATAACTGAACATAAATTTATAATACCTTAAGTCATTATTCTAACTATGTGGTCTTGGTTTCAGGCTCGAAGGCACCTTTTAAACAATTAAGCCACTGACAGTTTTTATTATGTTGTTTATTACTCTGAGGGTTTTATGCTACACATTTTACTGAATAAGTGCTGCAAATATTGTTCTTCTAGACAGCAACTGATGATTTCATAGCCAACAATAGCTTTTAAAGTCTCTTAAAAGCCTAAGTATTTATTGATACATAAAGTTGCAGTTGCCTAGTATTTTTTAAGTAGTCTTTCATGATCTAGATATCCTCTAAGCTTTTTCTTATTTGTCAAAATACAACATTACAGTATAAACATCAAATATATTTGGAGAATTTTTGGAATGAACATCATTTCATTACTTTTATGTTATTTAATTCCAGTGCATTTTGTTCAGATTTAATTCTACTGTAAGCATAAGTAGTATGTGCTTGTACCCTGCTATAGATTCCATTTAGTACTCATAAAAGCCTAGCCTTGCTACCTCTTACATAACTCTTGTCATTTTATCAAGGTTGTCACTTAAACCTCCTTTTATTGAAACAAAGAACTTAATAGACAAGGAAAAAAAACATTAGCCTGGATTTTTAACCCTCTTGAAGCACTGAAATGAATGCAGATACCACAGAAAGTTTTCAGCAGTACATAATGAACTACACAAAGTAGGGTCAAAAGTCCAATGCCATAGGTACTATGTAAATGGTTGAAAGGAATATACTTATAGAAAATCTGAGGTGAACTGGCTGTGTAAAACCTTAGAAACCGTATATCTGTACACATAGATAACTTTACTTTTATTTTTGCCATCACTTTTCCCTGCAAACTTTTACCCTTTTATACCAATGACCTACCAGAGAAGAAATCTCAATTAGCACAAGTGTGAAACAAATATTTAGGATGGTATGTTCAGGCATTTTCACAACCTCTTTGCATTGTGAGTTTGGTTTTATTTTGTTGGTTATGATTATTTATTTTTGTCTGTTCGTTTTGTGTTCTAAACCTGGAGTCTTCAACTGAGAGCAGAGATTGCGTAAGAGGCACCAATGGGGATACTTGGCTCAATTCAAGAGGCAACATACAACTCTTTGTAGATACCAAGACTGTACCAGACCTATCACATTCAACAATTTCTCTGTTGTCTTAATTGAGGATGCCGTTTCTGCAAGTGGCAAACACATCAGAGGAACAGTAAAAAGCTCTATTCCGGACTTACACACTGTCTCAAGTCTTTGCATCATTACACCAAGGAGTACAAATTAGATAAAAAGATGGCTAAAGGCAAGAAAGGAAGCTTTATGAATATTTCAGAACTCTTAAATACTTTTGAAGTGTCAAGTGTTTTGAAGTGTTCAGAATTGGGTACTGGCACAATCTAAATACTAATGGAATTACGAGTTTTATTCTAATAAAAGCATTAAGCACACAGTGAAAAGAAACGATAAGATAGCTTCAGTGTGAGACAGGCTTATTTGCTGATCTGACCCCCCAGATGCATGCCCTTGCAATATTCTGCACATTAGTTTGGAGGAGAGATGGAAAAATCACCCACATACCAACTCATCCCAACAGCAATCCCCATGCTGACTTTATGTCGGCTGATCAAACATGGGACAATCTCATCTACTGTGGCACTGAAACAAGTCCTGCTTAGCGTGACTCTCCAGTCATTTGCTAATGAAGCAGTTGTTTTTGCTGTGAGATCACACAGGGTATTTGACCTAAACAGGCTCCAGTTGGAGCTTGCTTTTAATTAGGCTACAAAGACTTAGTAGCTCAGTATCTATGCTACTAATGATTTGTTCCGCAGTCAGACCTTAACAAGTTTGTGAAACAAAGTTCCCCAGTGCAGAAAGAAATAAAGATTATTCGTAAGCTTTGAAGAACTCCATAAGGAAGACTCAAAAAAAAATTCATACCCTGCGGAAATTCTGTCAGAGAATTAACTGTAAGGTGAATAATAACTACACTCTGTTCAGGATTTAAAGGTTGAATATGACTCTAGGGCTGTATTTAAGATGTTCAGAAAAAGTGAGTGCTGACAGTAAGGAGGTATAATTCAGATGAGATAGTTTCAAAGGGACATCTGGCCAACAGAGCAACATGTGTGCTGATTGGAAAACCTGAAAACACCTCATTATGGCACATTACTACTAAGGCAGTGAGTATTTCAAGCTTTCCTCAAGCAAACTTGCCATAAATACAGAGCCTGGCTGACAAATACGCTAACTTGATGCCAATCTGTGAAGGATTTGTTTTCAGCTGCCTGCACCATTTCCCAGCAGGGTAAGATCTTGCAACATGAAGGAGGCAGCTGTCATGGCGGAATGCATCAGGGTTCTGCCTGCTGCTACCAGAGTCCTCCCATGCAGCTTGGAGCTGACGTGGGCCTCCAGGCACCAACTCAGCAACACTAGAAAAGCATCTGCTGCCTGCTGCAGAGGTATTTGTACAGGCAGAGGTTTCTTAACCTCTCCTTGCTGAACTCAGTGCTTACAGAGAGTTACCAATGCTTCCATTCACAGAAAACATTTTTTTTTTCTTTCCTTTCCACGTCCCCTTTCATACTACAAAGATGCCAACAAGGAAGGTAGAAGGAAAACATTCAAGTGAGCTCAAAGCCACGTCTGTGACAGAATTCACTGTATTGTTTACACCAGGAAGGAATTAAAATAGAGTTATCTAAAGGCTTACAGCACACATCCTCTGCTACACTGAAGATTCCTTAACATCAGATACATTCACGGTCTTCAATAACACAATATGGATTTTTTCCTCTATTCCTTTTCAGCTCTGATATCTAGCAATCAAACTTAAGCCTCTAGTGTACACACTGCAAATAGCTTAATGTTAAACTTTTGCAAGGCAAAAGTTTTTTCCAGAGGATATAAAACCCTGCATCAGTTATATACTTCAGCTTTAGCTATCTGTTAGCCTGCCTTTGGGGACACTGTTCTATTTAGCTGCAATCAGAAAAGCTTTATTCTATCATTCAGAGGGGTGGGAGAGAAAAGGACAGGGAATCATTAAAACCCAAGGTCTTCTGTTGTGACATCACAAAAACCCATAGTGCTCTATGCATACACAAAACAGCCTGGAGGCTGGAAATGTAAAAGCTTGCCATTGCATGATAACTAATAAGATGTAGACTAATTCCTTTTCGTTCATCATTAAGAACCAGTTTGTAGCAATATTGAGTTGTTTCCCGTGTTTAACAAATATATCAGAGTTCTATGCTCCAGTCCTCTCTGAAACATAAATAAACCCTTTAAAGAATTTAGATAAGGCTGCGTTTCAATGATTGCCCCTCCCAAGTCCTCTCACAATGGGAACAAGGAAGATGGGAGAGCAATTTGTACTGGACCTGGGGCAAACTAGTTTAGGGCTGGACTTGATAGTTTATCTTGTCCAACCTAAAGGCTTATATGACGATGCCTTCACAAGTCTATTCTCTCCCAGCTGAGAACCCACAGCAGGCAACTCCATGCAGGGGGCATTAGCACTCTTCCTCCATTTCAGAAGTCATGATGTACACCTTGACATTTATCAATAACAGACTGGAATCACTGAGCCACTGGCTTTCACTACTTTTGGCTTCCTGTGGGTTGATGGTTTAACTTTTGCCTTGCACATTAACTTTAGTCAGTGCAAAAAATATGGTCTGAATGACCTTAGAAATCTTATGATGAAATTTCCCATGTATTCCTATTTGCAAAGAAAGAACAGTCAAGACAACAGAAAGTACAGATTCCATCTCCTTAAATGTTCTTCACACTTTTCAGGTCCAAGATTTCCTACTTCTCCATCAATTTTTGCTATGCATAGGATTTATACTTTTTCTGTCCAATATATGCAATAATGAATTAGGTTGGCCAAAAACTTTGAGTTCTCCAAGATTGCAAAATGTTTTAAATAAACTGATTTTCCACACTGGTCACCCAAGCAAATTTAATGCCTCAAGCACTGCAACTAGATAACTTTAAATAAGTTGCTGAAATATTAATCTTAACATTCGTTATTCACTCACTCTGCCTTTATTTTTTGATGTTTCTTCTTAGGCCATCAGATGTTCTCTCTCTCTGTGCTTCAGTATCCTCTGGACAGCAACACATCTATAGGATGACTCACATGCCTGGATATCCGTATATCCAAGAGGATACACTGTGTTCCAGATGAACAGATTCCTTATTCTTTAGATGGAGCCAGTTTTCTTTGAAGTATCTGATCCACCTTCCAAGAATTTCTTCTTCAAGTTTAAAAACTTATATTAAAGTTCATAATACCGTAGGGAACGTAGATGATCAAAGTGTAGCTTTTTCATTTCTCTTTGGGCTTGATATTTCTCTAGCCATTCTGTCAAGTCACCAAAAAAAATAAAAAAAATAAAAAAATAAAAAAGAAGAAAGGAAAATCGGCCCTTCAGCAACTCCCTTGCTGAGGGCAAATTGAAGTGACAGACACTGTGAAATGGTAGCAAGCGTAAACAGAAATACTGGACTGTAGCACAGTAAATGAAGAAAGATACTGCTTAAAGGAGGCAATATTTTGTAAGAGTTTTTATTATATCCCAAGAATTTAGCGGCATTCAAGTTGAGCTTTAATTTAGTTATTTATATATTAAAGGCAAATCTGTGCATGGAGTTGTTATGTATGTAGCATAAAAACTTTTCTCACTGTGGTTTTATATTATCCATTTGGTTTAATCAAAGGGTTATAAACTCATTTCTAGCTTTAATATACTAATATGCAGAGGTCTTCAAAACCATCCAAGGAGACACTATTTAGAAAAAATTCACACTTGAAGTAATGAGAGGAAAAACTTTCAGTAGCTAAGTTAAAGACCAAGACACTTGTCTGATAAAACAGCAGTGGCCTCCAGAAGGACCCTCAGAGCCAATTATACTTAGTAATGCAGAGCCAGTAGGTGCAACACACCATGGCCCTTTGATACATCACATATGTATTATTCCATGTATTTATTACAGGTTTGAGTGAGGCAGGAAAAGGAGTTTCTAGGATATTCTTCTATATATTATTCTATTCAGAATAATATTCCATAACTTAGTAATTACTATCAGAATTTTTTTTCTCCCTTAAATATGCAACTAATATTAACAATAGCTGCAGCCATTACCTGAAACTAAACGTATACAGTTGAACCAAGGTGAGATATGTAAGGCAATACATAACACCACCACTTCCTTCTCACTCCCTCTGCTACAAAGCCTGGAAGCCCAAGACACTCTCACAAACACTTGTCTAATTCTAAGGGAAATGCTGGGCTACGGAAAAAAAGATCAGCCAACTATATACATAAACTGATTCTACATGACCAACAAGGCCACAAAGATGATCAGATAAGTACATGATCATTCACCAGAAGAACACAGGTTAGCTCTTAATCCCCAAAGGAGGAGTTCAGCCCCAGGAGAGCCTCCTAAACTCTCTAAAAATTAAATGAAGAAATTGTGCTGTATTGTAACACTGATTGACATCCATGTTTTCTTCAAAGCAAATTTATTCTCAGTTTTATTACTTTTGCATCCCGATTTCACAATAGCCAACAGGGCGAAAACAAAGTAAAGTCCTAGCCTTAAAAATGGATTCACAACTGCTAGCCTAATGGAAAGCATAAGGGCTCTTTATATCGGTTAGAGAGTAGGCTAATGCATAGAATGAAAAATATACAGACTTTAAAGAAAAAAAATTCAAGACAGAAAGGTACACTTAAAATTTCCAGCCATGAGCAATCTGGTTCAGTTTTACTTTCAACCCACAGTTATCAGAGACCTTATCTCATTTATATGATAATAGCTTGCCTCATGTCAGCTCAACAAGCAGGGATAGCCGCTATACGGTGCCGGCTCTTTGATGCTCCAGCTGAAGCACAGACGTGGGTGGAAGGAACTCTCTGGGCTCCAAGTGCCAGCTGAGCTTGCCAATGAGTTATGTCCAGAAATGCTGCAGGAACTTCTTATTGTGAATTTAACTAAACTCTTTGTAATTTTGTGCACATTTGGTATGAAAATATTTTCGAGCTATTTGTTTGCACAGGGAATGAGACTTGCTGCAGCAAGAGCCACTACCAAATGAGGAGCAGCAGCATTTCATGGAAAGGCTAAAACATTATACCAGTATGGTTACTACAGCTGAAAAGGTCTATTTTCTATAAACTTCTTATTAAATATAAAATGAGAAAATAGGTCAGAGCAGATCTAGAATTTAATGAGAAATAGATTTTGGTCTTTTGCAATTTCAGAAGAAATTACTAAGGGATAGCTCATTCCCTGCCCAAAGCATAAGCGGAGGGCAGTGACCTCCAGAGTTGAATCAGCCATAAGGTTTTCAGAGGTGCAATGATTTAAAGTTAGCAAACATTAGTACAAATTAAGGACCTAGAATACAAGTTCCACTAGTACAACAAGTGCTTTCTCAAACAGGTTAACTGTAGTTTTGCTTAAAATCCATTATCCATTCAGGTGCATATGAGAACAACTTGTTTTAACAAGCAATTTCCCACACCAAGCTGGACAGCAAGGCACAATAACTATCTGCACCAGAACTCCAATCTCTCTGCTCAGTGGGTTGTGTCTTAATGTCTGTAGTTGTCAGGTACATAATACCAGCTCACCCAAGATGGAAAAGTCTGGGCTAATGAGGAAATTTCATTAGAGTACATCTCAGAGCCCAAAAGGATGTGATTTCTAGGTTTTCTAAAGGGGTCCTGTGCTCCTTGCTGGAATGAAGAAGCATTGAGTATTAAAGAGAAGGACAGGAAGAAGCAAAAAAAGAGTGCTGGGACACTGTAATAGTATATATGCTGTGCTGCTTCAATTTTCCAGAAGATATATGTAGATTTCAAATCTGCACTCGCTCCCCTGCCCTTCTGCAGAGTATAAAGAAGTAGACTGCTCAGACTGCATTCTGGAAGGAGCGCTGGGAGGGAGGGGTTTTGAGAACACTGATTTAAAGCACTTTAAATTCAGAGTATTGAGTTTTTCATATGAAATTTACTTATAGTATTTATAAATAACAAGATCAAACACACAGGATAGTCAGTGGTGGCAAAGAATAGAACACCAGTACATTTAAGGACTGTTATTTATCAAAAACTAGAATGTTCCATATGAATATCTTAATCCCTGTGACATCATGGTGTGATGCCCTGAGCCACACAGCCCAGAGAAATAGATTTAAAAGCAGCACTTTTTGCTCCTAAGCATCACAGAGTACTGGGTTTGTATCACTTCATTGCTAAAACAATCACTTCAGCCACATATGCTTTAGGTGTGTGTTAAGAATGTGATGTTAAGATTAGTAGCTTAGAAAACCCTTGGAAATGATTCAGAAGGCATAATGCAGAAACACCTAGAAATCCAAGCAACGCATGTACATGGAACTCTATCACTAGAGAAATAGAAGAAAACATCTACTTCCACCCCAGAATCCCCAGCTGCAGCCTTATCATGGAGCAATGGAAGTGCTGGACCACAGACCACAGTATTGGGAGAAATAGAAGTCAATGTCAGGGCAGAGGTGATGGAAATACATCTGTGAAGCTTTGGTACAAAGAGAGCAGCCGTCAAAAGAGAAGTCAGTTTTGAACAGTCTGAAGTAGCCTTGGGAGAAACACGTGAAAAGCCGGAACACAAAACTGTTTTCCTTAGCTGATGTAAGTGGAACTGAGTTGATAGGCACAAGTCATGAGGTTCAGCTTTCAAACACAAAGGATGAAGTCACCTGTCAGCTCAGGAGACTGGGAATGATTTTTCACAGTGAGTAGCCACCAGCTAAGCCATCTTCAAAATAAAAAAAAGTAAAAGTAAGCAGGAATAAAAATGCCCACCAATTGAGAACAGCATCAATAATGAATTTTCACTATTAATAAATCCTGCCTCCAGAGTTTTTCCAGCAAGCTTACTAAATATTTCATTGTCTTTCATTCTGAGAAGTAATCTACAAAAAAAAAAAAAAAAAAAAAAAAAAAAAGACTCAAAATGCTGAAAACAAAAGAAAAAAAAATTATTTAAAGTAAGCTTTTCAAAATCTAACAGCTACAAGGAAATGTTAGTGCAGTTTAGCTTTGACTGCAACAGGGGTGGGACAATTACGAAAGGGATTTAATGAGCAAGACATCCAGCACAATGCTATTAAATGCTTTTCATGCATAGTAAGGTACAATCCACACAAATGAGAAAAGAAACAGGACAAAAGCTAACAACAAACATCACACAATGCCACTGCATACATCAAATCATAGTCTTTCGTGGAAAGTCCATGGTCTCTTGTGTAAATTAGAACCTGAAACACTACACACAGTATGTGCACATAAGGGAATCGTACATCTCATTGCCAAGTCCTGAAGCACAAAACAAAAGAACAGAGAGAATAAAAAGCCGAGACAAGCATCTTACAGTCTGGAAAGTTAAAACCAGTGAGGGTAAACCTCATGTGGAGTTGTAATGAAAAGCTAAGTCTCTCAAGGCATTAAATGAATATGCTCACACACTAGTAAACATTTTAAATATGTATTCAAAGTCCTGTTGGATTCTAATGCTTCTGTGATAATTATAGATGACTCTCATCCTAAGTAAATAATTCAATAGCAAAAAAATGGCTTGGCCTGGAAGCAAGATAAGCAGTGGCCCAAGACTTTGGATAGCTGCTTTTTACATAGAGAATTTGGCCTCAGTTTTGACTTTGTGAGGAGAAGTTTCTGGAAAAAACGAAGACGCACACACACACACTCTCACAAAAAAAAGCCTAACCATTTGTATTTGCAACTGATATTTAGGATCAGCTCTTCTGAACTTCGTCCGTTAGAGGGAGAAGAAAGAGCTGATGGGGTGAGAAGAGAGCCTAGCAGATTAATTCCTATAAGGTACTGCTACAGGGGAATAGCACTCTTATTTGAGGGCAAAGTTCTGTTTTATGCTCGTTTTGATCAGAAAGTAGGATCCTGCAGTTATATATGCTGGCACTAGACACTTGGGAACCCAGCAGAATCCAGAAGGCAGAGCCCTATCTCATGTTTTGGATTTGTTTGTTGTTTATTGGTTCTTAAGTATAAACATACACCTTTCTTTAAGCACTTAAAATTAATCTGGTTATAAATGAGAGTAATAGTAATAATGTACTCCTGAAAAAGAACACCAAGAGAAAGAAATTTCACTTGCAAGGCATTAATCAATAAGCTGATTAAATTCTCATTTTCTTGAAACTAACATTTTTTATGCCAGAGACTTTAAAGCAAGGTTAAAATATGTATATATATGCACACACATACATCTTATCTCAATTCCACTAACTCCGATGGGTCTAAAACATGGTTTGTCCTCACACACATATAGGCCTGATACTAACTCCCATGGGAATCCATCAGACCTAGTTCTAATACGGGACATGAAGTACATGCAATTTTTTTTTCCTACTATTGAAAACAAATAAGATGAAAACAACAGGAATGTAATACAGCATTCACATCATTCTACCATGCATGTTTTCAATGCCACTTTTGTTGCGTGTCTACATAGATTAAAAAAGGCACTAATGCATCTGAAGTAGAAACCACGCATCTTTTCAACTATGCTTGAGTCTGCATCTCCTGGCAGCAAAATGCCAGCCCAGAAAGCTTCCTTAAAACATTGAGATATTCACAGGTATTTGCAATCTATTAGCATTGCAACATCCTCAAGCCATCCTGTTAATCTGCACATGCAGCTCAGACCAGATCTAGTTGCTCTAACGGAGGTGAGATGCACAGAGATATGTTAAAACCTAGAGAAAAATTCAGCAACCGGTTTGCAAGTGGGCTTTAAATATTTCAAAATTTAAAAAAAGCCTTAGATACCTCTAATGTTATCAGAAAATCAGACAAGATATTCCACATAACATTTTGTTCAAGCTTAAAGAACACTTGGATCCAGCTTTGCTCTTGCCAACTTCAGGAAAACTTTAGAAAAGATTTTCTATAAATAACTTAAGAAACTGAACTCTGTACAATCTCACAATTAAGAAAAAAAGCCCCCTAAGTCAGAAGAACAGAATTATGTAAATATCACTGACCTGTTTCATTTAAAACTCTCTTCATGAGCAGCTTGCTCAGTTGCACAGTCAAATCTTCATCAGAGACACCTTTCGGCTGCAACCTTGGCACTAGAAAGAAATGCAATACTTCATAGTGGAGGGATACAGCTTAAAAACAAACTCTAAAGCGCATCTGTTCAAGAACAAGAAGCGTAAATATATTTTATTTGCAATAGTTAAGTAAAATCCATGCACAGCAAGAAGGGAATAGCTTACATGAAAGCCCTGTCCTTATAATACCTTCAGTGAATAACACATAGCATTAATATGAGCAGCAATCATAACAGAACACCTTCTACAGAAACAATTTTGCACAAAGGAAGGCTGCACATGCTTATTGCCATTATCTTTTGTAATTAAAAAACAGTTAATCAGTTAAATTCTTACTGTGAAGGATGTGAGACACTGCAACAGGTTGCCCAGAGAGGCTGTGGTTGCGCCCTCCCTGGAAGCACTCAAACCCAGGCTGAATGAGGCTTTGAGCAGCCTGGTGTAGAGGGAAGCGCCCCTGCCTATAGCAGGGCGGTTGCAACTATATGATCTCAAATGCCCCATCCAACCCAAATCCTTCTACATTATTCTTACATCTGCAAGAGGCAGAGGGGCTGGGGGGTGTGGGGTGGAGTAACGCAGTCAGGGTGCTCCACACCCAGCAGTGGGTTAAGCATTTTCCTGCATAACAAGGGTGTTTCTTATTAAAACAGAATTACACAGCAGCTTCTGCTGCAAACACATCCATTCTGAAAACTAGAAAATGGATTTTAATAATTAAGACAATTAAATTTAGGGAGGCAATGTTCCCAAAAGTCATCTTTCACAAACAGACAAGGCACAGCAAATTAAGTCGTCTATTCAAATAGATCAAATACGAATTTTGTGGCAGGAACAGGAATTGGATACCAGAAACTTAAATGCCAATCCAGGTCCTTTAAAATAAGGTCAATGTTCTTATCAATGGAAAAAAAATATATGTTGAAAAGGAAAGTTTGCTGGCTAAATTTTGCAGTTTAATATAGGCAATATGAGAAAGAGAACTAATACAAGAAAATATTCAATTTCTATAATATTAATAAACAGCTACTGGTAGCAGTAAATCCCTATCACCAACATTCAGAGAAATTTAAAAAAGAAAATGAAAGAGCCGTGCTTCAGAGTGCTGCAGAATTTATCAAGATGTTTATGGACAGTTTTTTGCTTCTTTTGCATGGCAAAGCAAATAATTTATTGATACCTCGGTGTAACCTGTTCTTCTCTTCTGTTGTTTTCCTTCTAGCTTTTACTGTTGGAAATATCAATACAGCTGTGTCCTCAGAGAATAACGTCCATACTTATGCAATTCAGTTACAAATAAACAAGCCTAAGCACTTCTGTTTCTTCTGAACTCTTTTTGATTGGGGATTATTGCCTGACTGCAACTTATTTTTCCCTGCACACACTGCTTGTCAGTCTCTTGACCTGGCTTTCTCTTTCTCAGTGTGAGAAGAAATCAATGGCAGAACTTCTGTTGGAGGATTCCCAAGGGTATCTCCCTAATCTCCAATTTCTTTGTCATGCTCATCTCAAGCAAGCCCTATATGCTACTCGCTTCATCAGATTTCTTTAAGTCCTAATTCCTATACCAGATCCTCATATTTGCTATTATTCAATTAATCCTCAGCAGCTCACCTTATACAAACAGAAAATAAAAAGAGATAGAGACATTTGCCATTCAGAGAAAGTTTTCAGAACTGATGCCTGTTTGGTCCTCAGGTCCCCAACTGCCTTTCCCCACCCCAGGACTAGGGCTGTGTTCCATCTATAAACACATTGTCACCAGTGAGAGAAGGGAGCCAGCGACACCAGGTCACGCACTGTCCCCAGTGCTCCTTCATGCTCACCAGGATGCACACTGCCTGTCTGAGGGACCTGGATTCCCAAACAATATTAAAAATTCAGTCCCAACCTTCTTTTCCCCTCAGTCTTAAACGAGGCAGAACCTTTTATATTTTTTGATAGCCTTCACTTGTAAAATTTCACCACTGTTCTCAGTTCCTGGTTCATGCTAAGATAGAAAAACAACTTTGGCCAGAGGGAGTGAGCCTTCACTTCCGTTCTGACTTCCCAAAACTGAAACCAAGTGGTTCATTCTCACCATCCAACCCTTCATGTGCTGGACAGTGCTTGGAAGAAGTGACAAGACATGCAATTGCCCGTGGGGGTCTGGTCTGTAGGAACATTACAGCTTTTTCTCTGCTTTCCAACAGAACACAACCCTTCACTTCCCCTCTTCCCCCCCAAAAAAATAAATAAATCCTAAGACCAGTTTCATGCAATCTGTAGGACTGGAACAGCAATTCTTCGACATAACGCAGTCCTAAGGCAGGTTGTAGAAGGATAAAGAAGTGAGGGTTTTTTCTCCAGACACCAGTAGAGTCATGGCTCCCTGGAAACACATTTACAGTTTCTCTCTCTGCTTGTCTATCATAGTGCTGCCATTGCCCCCTAATGCCCGGCCCCACTACCTTGTGCACTCCAATGAATCAATTAACAGAAAGCTCTGCAGAGAAAACCACTTGAGCCGAAATAGATTGGTAAGACACAAAGGCTCAGATTTTCAAGAATTATTTGAGTTTTGAGCTGTGGAAAGGTACCAGCACAACTTCTGCAGCACCGACTGCATCCTTATAACCTAAATCAATTGCAAATGTTTCTGCCAAAATACCTTCCGAAAACTGAAGGTGAGAGGTTAAGTCTTGTACTGATTCAATGATTTGGGGCATTTCTCTTCTATAGTGACACCAAACTCAGACTGCAAGCCAACGCATGGAATGACCAGAGCATCCTCATGCTCTACAGTTTTGTCCCAGCATAGGAAACTGTCTAGGGCTCCCAGTGTTGGAGCTGAGAGCAACTTTTGGAGAGGCCAAGTGCTCACGCGTGTATGTAGCAAGAGGTACAGCAAGAGCAGCATACCCTGGGCACCACAGTCAGTGAAGACTCCACATCCTCTACCTGCTGCCTCGAGCTGCAAGCTAGGAAGGCATCAGCATGTTTCCACAAGCATGTTGTGGAAGTCTGAAGGCAAGTTTTGCATTGCTGCCTGCAAATCCTGGTGGCAAGTTGGCACAGTATCTGAGGCAAGATCTCAACTCGGACTGAGAGTTCAAGGTGGTGTCGGGAGCTGCTGCAGGGCACACTGAGCTGCTGCTCTCCAAAGGGCCTCGCCTGTGTAAAGAGACCAAGGGAGTTGCTAAACCACAGACAATGAAAACAATTTTAAATGAGAGATTAAATGAAAGGAAAAAAAAGTTGTCAAAATGTCAAGGCGAATGTTTTCATAGAACTAACCAGGGAACGGCTAGACAGCACGAGTGCAAACCTTTAACTTATTTAAAACTTTTAAAGTGTGAATACAAAAAACTTTCTCCAGTCTAGACAGGCAATAACTCCATACTTCATGAAAAAACAGCCATTTTGGTATTTCTGGTCACTTCTCCCCTTCCCCCCCATCCTGGTAGCTATATGTAGATTTGAAATTCAAATTCCAGTTCATAAAGGCAGAGGAGCTGTAATGAACAGAACTGCAGCCTCTTGACCAGAGCCATCCTGCACATGTCTGGAGCAGCAGTCTTACCCTACCCAGACTCTGTCTGGAGACTGGCAGCATCCTGTCAATATGCACACCAAGCCAGGGATGGAGCTCATGTGACACACCTTTGGCTCCCACCCTTAGCTGTTGTTTCCACACCACATCACATGGGTGGCTGCTCAGAGGCAGCTGGAGGAAAGGGACATCCTTACGTTACAGCCTGGCAGGGGCCCTACTATTCGGATGGCCAGAGACAGCGGATACTGAATTTGTGGTCTCTCCGAGAGCATCTGGCCTTGACAGAGCCGTCCCACCAACTCCAACTGGAAAAGCTGCTCACTTCTCCCTCCTTCTGTCTGTTATTCAGAAAGTTTCCTATTGTCAGAGTATAACTTAATCCTCTTTGAGGAAAAAGCAGTCACATAATCAATTGCACTGTAGTGTGATGTTTTATAACAATGCTATGAAGCCTCAAAAAATGAGGGCTGCATACAGCAAGCCTCAGTGAAGTTGGTGATGCTGCCAGCGCTGCAGTGCTGGAGAACAGGTCTGCTGGTGATAATGCTGACCATACACCTGATTTGAACTTGCTTCCATTTACATAAATGCTAACTGGAGAGAGTCACAATCCTGATGAATTACACCATCCTGGGTTAAATAAATCAGCTGGGAGACACTGAATTAAGAGGTGCTCTGGAGCCCTAGCTGCAGCTCTCCCTGTGCCATCTTCCATGCCAAGCTGATGAACAGACCACAAACCATGCTGTCAGAGCACTTTAGCTTGCCACAGGGCAGGATTTAGCCTTCCACTGAGCTAAAAAAAAAAAAAAGAAAATGGAGAGGCAAGCAAGGTGCAGGAATATTCAGTGTGTTTATGACTCACACTGAAATCACTGTCTCTGCCACCTGCTAAACCTAATAATCTTAAACTTGAGATGGTATTTGCCTTCAGCTGTCTGACTCTGTGCTTCAGCACGAACCCCATCACTCCACTCCTAGGAAGTCCATCACTATTCGTTCAGCATTATGGATATCAATGATAAATCAGTACTATTGCATCACTGTAAAATACAGATATTGGAATCTTACGTGAGAACTATTTCATTATGGAGCTATAATATTAATTTACCATTCTGTTCTTCACAGTGCTGAAACAATGCTATTTCACAGGGTTTGACCTGCAGAGAGCAGGCAGGCACATGCAGCAGATAAATTGCAAATAAGAGAACATTCCGTACATTCAGTAAGAGTGATTATAGTCAAGAAGACTAGAGTTCTCAGATTTCTTCGGAAGATCACCAACAAAACAGGTTAGATCAGAAGCTCGTACTTCTCTGTACAGAGGAGGCAACCTGTTCATTTTCATAGAAAAAAAAAAAAAAGTGACATGCAGCATAAAGTACAGAGTAAATTCCAGGTATTACAGCAGAAGCAAAGCTGAAGTTAAGAGCCAGATTGCTTTAGGTGAACATTAAGAGGTTTCGAGTTTTGTATACTCTTTTGATAACCTAATCTTCTCTGTTAAAACAATGGAAAGCTCTTACTTTCTTTCGAAAAAAAGACTAACACAAACCATTAACTTTCTCCCTCAGTACACCAGAAAATGAACTTAACGCATGTCAATCCTCTCTGCTTTTAGTCAGTTCCTGGTGAGAAATCTCAGACATGCCACAATTTGTAGCACAAAATTTAAAAATTAATAGATCTACCTCTATGGATGACAGGAAATCAACACTGAATGTTACCAGGCTACTTTCTGCATTCACACCTTTCTTTTTATAGTGCTCTGTTAAATTGGAACCCTGTGGTGTTTTCTGATGAGGGCTTTTACTCAAAGTCAGGACATTCAACAAAACTCTTACCCACAACCACAAGGCACCCTTTGAGAACACAGTCACTGTTTTGCTGGCCTTTGGTACAGGAGTTGGAGCTCACTACTCCTAGCCTGAGTTGTAGGCACAATTGTGCTGCCTTCCTGGTGGAGAAAGGCCGGGCGGAAAAAGGGAGGTGAAGAGAGACCCAGAGAGATGCCATGTCAGGGAGAGAAGCCAAGCAGCTACCCGCAAAAGACTCCTCCTTGTAGAAGTCTGGCAACCAGGGCCTTTTTGCCACCTTCCCCCCTCCTGACATTTAAAAACTGCTAATCAGGAGCTGACCTGGGATATGTGCCTTGCTTGCATTGAGAATTCCTTGACTTGGAAGAATTTATACTGGGATATTAGGCAGACATAAACAGCCATAACAATTCTAGCTCTGCTTATACGAATGATCCACTGAAGTGTGTAAAATGCACTCTATTACTGCACTAAAGTCAATTTGCAATTGATCATATTGCATTTCTAGTGTCAGCAGATATGAAAACATGTCATTTACCAATGCTTAATGAACGTCTGTGCTGACAAGACATAAATATCAATAAGCAGCTCTCCAGATAAGGAGGTTAACCAGCAAAGTACTCGGTGAAAACATTAAAGAGGTAATCATCTGGCAATTGCTGTATGGATGGAGCAACCACCCTGAAAGATAACAAACCCACTTGAAGAAATATTACAAGAAAAAAAGGGAGAAAAAAACAGGTAATTATCTTCACACTATAAACTGAAAAATTTATCAGAACAAAGCAGCAGTTGCCTTTTGGAATTGCACTTGCTCTCTTTTCCATGAGTGCTTGAGGCAATCAGCTTAGTAGAGCTCTTTGAACACACCAGGTATTTGGAAAAGGCAAAGTAGCAAGATGCTCCATTTCCTTCCAACTCCTCCTAGTAGTATTAATCCTTTCTTCTCTCTCTCTCCACCTCATCTTTTCATTGGTTTCACAGGGGCTTTAATTTTAAGATCTTTCCTTCTTTTCAGGATAAAGCTTTCAGCTTCCTATAAAGTTGCAGGAACTCGATGAAGGGAACATTACTAGTGCTTAGAAGCACTTCATGAAAGTGAAACGCAGTAGTTTAAACTTTGCTTTATAGTTAATGGAGCAATTTAACAGCAGCTACAGTCATTACTGGACTGAACATAAATTTCAAGTTCAGTTCAGATTTAAGCAGTTGCAAATGGTGCTTATATTTAATCTATGAAGCCCAAAGCACTGCACGGTTTTCAAGCAAACATAATGGGAGCCTAGAACAGAAAAACCTCCCTGGGTGCAGATGTACCTGTGGGTGGGAGGCACACAGGCCTTTTATCACCCTGACTGGTGCACCCTGAAAGCCTCCTGGCTACAGGGACTTGAGTCAGCCCCTGCATCACATGTAGCATGTCTTAGGCACAGAAATGCTGTTCTGATTCCAGATTTCTCTCTTCCAAGAGAGAAAAAAAGAAATTAGAAAGTCCTTCTATAATCATTAGATAGTGGCAGGACAGTCAGTTCCCGCAGTGCTTCGTTCTGAACCAGCACCTCTCTCCTTGCAGCCACACTGGAAAACCACTGAGCAGTCACACTGTGAGCAGATTTCTGATACAGAAGGAAAACTGTAGTAAAGCTAAAGGAAGAAAGGGAACATCCTCTTTCTGAAGAAAAATCTGGACATTCAGAGATAGAAATCGTTAAGGAAGTTACTGCTTTTTGCACATTCAGTAACAACTACTTCAGTAACAAAAATAATTTTCAGTGTATCATAATGCTAACTGTGCAAAAATCACCAGGTGGATGAAGCAGGAAGAGGAGTTTGCACATCAAAAGAAACGCAATTAGAAGGAAATTACCTGTGCTCTGGTGTAGCCTTTGCCACAGATGCTTACAGAGTACCCCCCAAATGCTTCCCATTTCAGTCACAGTTTCCAGCTAAAATCTCATTATGCAGACCCAGTCCTCCTTTCTCTTGTATGCATTCCATCCTATTTCAATGCAAATTTATTTCCCCTTGGTAATAATGATTGCCCACAGATCTCATATCACATTTTTCATCAGTAGATGAAATGTAAAAGCACACATCAGATACAGTTCGCCAACCCCATTTTGTAGCTTCAGAAACCAAGGCAAGGGAGAGTTCCCCAAGGCCTTCCAGCATCCTGGAACACAAACAGGGCTTCAGAGCTCTGCAGTGCTTCTCTGGGTCCCTTAGACCTGGAGCAATCTCTGTGCTCACAACCCAGACCATGCACAATTCCACTCTCAAATTGAGGGGAAAAAAAAATTGACTGGAAGAGTAAGAAAGAACTGTTACAGGTTGCCCAGAGAGGTTGTGGAGTCTCCTTCCCTGCAGATACTCTAAAACCATCTGGACACAGTTCTGGGCAATGTGCTCTAGTAGACCTCCCTAAGCAGGGAGGTTGGACTGGGTGACCTCCAGAGGTCTCCCTCCCACTTCAACCATCCTGAGATAACACAGATTTATGAGGGAACAAAGCTCAGGTAGCCTGTGAGGCTTTCCTGCCCAGGCACAAGCATTTACAAGTGTGTTTGGAGGAACTCATCTGGTTTTCCTTTTGGTTACTGTCAGCATCAACACAACATTGCCCTCTGCTTGGACCTCTCAATGTGTAAATGCCAATTTGCCAACCACAATTAAAGTGAAAATCTGCACACAATAAGAACCCAAGTCAGTTGCATGGATATTTTAAAGTCTTGTTTAAGCATTCTAATAACTTCATGATTGTTCTCCTATGAAGACATAGAGTCATGGTTTTGTGATTTTTGGTTTTCAGTATTCCACACCATAACATCATGTGGGGCACTGAGAGTTTAACTGTTAATGCTCAAGTCCTGGGTACCTGCCCAGAAGAGAAGAACTACATTCCCCAGAGGACTTCGCAGTCACAGAGAGGAGATGTACCTCCTGGCAAGGTCACCTGATGGGCTCTTTCTCATCTGCTTGTCATCGGCTCTCCTCCCATCTCCCTGATGCTCAACTGAACTGCACATCTCACCTCAGCTTTGTGGTGAAGCCTATCCACCTTTTGGACATTCTCTCTCTCGTTATATTTAATTTATTAACTTCAATTCTGATTATATTGTATTATAGTGTGTTATCTTGCATTCCAATACTATATTTAGTAAATTAGTTTGTTTCTCCTCAGATCAGTGCCGCTGTTTTTAATTATTTTGGGGTCCCCAGTTCCCTTTTTCTGGAGGCACAGATTCTGCGAAATCCCTCCTCCCCACTGGTAATGAAACTGGGCCAAACCAGCCCGTAAACTGTTGACACATAGTTAAGATTGTTTCACCTGCAGAAGAGAGGGGTCCAAGGAGACTTCACTGCTGCCTTCCAGTATCCAAAAGGGAGCAACAGGGGAGATAAGGAGCATATAGAGATAGGAAAAGACAGTAACAGTTCAAGACTAGCAGAGAGGAGATAGCAAAGAATTTCTTCTGGTTATCCACTGTATGAGACCGGTGGGGCCCTGGCACAGGCAGCCCAGAGAAGCCATGAGAGCCCCATCCCAGGTTGAATAGGGCCTTGGGCTCCTGTGGGTGGCAAATGTGATCACAGTAGGGGGATTGGAACTGGACAGCGTTCCCTTACAGTGCAACCCATTCTGTGATTTGCAACTAAATACAAACCAAACACAAGACACAAGGAAAGCAAGAAAGACTTTCTAACAGCTCTGTTACTACGTGCACTAAATGTTGGCGATGGAATTCAGTAAGTGTAGTCATAGAAATGACTCTTAAAGCATTTCAAAACATGCTGAAGAGTGCCACAGATTAAGGCAAGATGGACTGAAGGCTTGACTTAATTGCTAATAGTTAATGAATGCCAGCTACAGTTTAGCCAGATACAACTTGAACAAAACACAAAGAATAACAGAACTGCAACCAGAAGCACCGTCTAGTATTGAATTAAATATCAAATTATTATTAAATATATCCTCCACAATCACTATGATTATGAACAAATAACTCAGTAATATTCCACACCACACAGTGCTATGCTAAAAATACATTTGCTTTCAGATGCGATTTTAGATGGCAGAGCAATTTCTTAATAAATCATACCTGAACTTCAGAATCCTTGCCCACCACAGTAACCATTAATCACATTACAAGTTTACTCCTAGGTATGTTCATAGCTCAGCCTTATAGAGATATCTTACTACTGCTGCTTTGTGTAGAGAAATAAAAGGTTTTACATAACCGTGCTTGATTTTTTCCGGAAATAAAATAGAAGAGGTTTTGTTTGCACTGAAGGATGAGATTTCCCTCTGGATTTGCTGCCCTCTAGATATCTTTCAGTATAAAACTGCTCTGCTTTTTAAATGGATTTTCAATAACCTGCTTTAGCTAAAGACACAATGAGTTTGGAATAAACAAGTACAACAGCAGGGAAGAGAGTGTTTGAATGGTTTGTCAAGATGCTTTTTACAAAGATAAGAAGTCTTAAGATGACGCCAGTTGTCCAAGGGGAGGAGCCTGGATACAAGCATTTATGGGGGCATCAAGTCAGTGATGGAGAGCAGTGCTGGTGGTTGTTATCACATAACAATACGCTCCATTTCCTGTATGAAGAGAGCAGTGAAATTATCAACAAGTTTTTCCCCACATACTGCTCTGCCAATGGACTTCAATGCTGATGTAAGAAAACTGAAGAGGTATTTCTTCCCCAAAACTCCCTTACTCTTTGTCTTTTGGATAATGCAGCTCTGCAAAGCTTTTTGTAGTGATGCTAGTCACTAGGCTGGCAGTGCCACTCCAAGATGTTTCAGATTATTTTTTTTTTATTCTCTGCTGCAGAGAACATTTCAGAGATTTTGACAGGAGAAAATTCAGCAAATAATGCGTTTCCCACCTCTGCAGTCATTGTGATTATTTCAGCAGGGATATCAACAGATAATTTCATTGTAGAAGGTTGCACGTGAGCATACAGATACATAGTGCCACAGAACTTTAAGAGAAAAATGTCATACAAAACTAGAACATCATTGTTTATTCATTATGAAGATAATGTTAACAAGATGAGGATTAGGTAAACAGGGCAGACTACAAATAAAAGGTAATAAGATCTAAATTATTTCATTTTGAAGTACAATACTGTCTAGAATACCTACAGCAAGAAGGCCTCAATAGCCCCCCTGGATGAGAAGATAGTTGTTCCAATTATCTGTCTATTTGGTGTCCTATCCAAGGTTTTTGATAAGAATTGAGAAGACTGGCAAAAAAATGTAATTATTAGATGAAGAAAATAAGTCCCAGTTTAAAAGCAAGTTTAACATCACACTTGAGCAAGATGGCTCTGGCCCATTTTAACTCTATAAGGTGACTTTTGGATCCCCCCTACCTCCCAAGAGTGGTACAGAAATCTGCGCAGATTTTAAAGTGTTTCAAAAGCTCCCTCTGCATCAAACTTCATTAAAAAGGACATTTTATTCCTCAGCATGGGTACAAATATTTCTATTGATCCTAAAAAGTAGCCATACCAGCAAGCACTAGGGTAAATTTCAGTGCCTGTAGCCCCTGCAAATTGACAACTTGACAAAACTATATGTGTTGGCACTTAGAAAGCACAATTCATCAAGGGAAAGAGAAAAAAAGCAGTTATTTGCTCACAAGGTCAATGTAGGGTGATCAATATTGTTAATTGCTTGTGGATACATTGAGACAGTAGTTTAGTGCACTTTAGCAATTATCTGACATTGAACACAGTATAAAATACCAATAGTATTCAATCCTAGGTGGTAAAGAAGCAGCTCCTAATTCTGCTCACCTTTTTGAATAGAAAACCAGAGTTCCTTCAGCATAAAATACTGCTGAATGCCAGCCAATCCTTTACTCAGGCCCAAGCCAAATGCATAAAGGAATCAGGTAACATTTTATCTCCCTTGACTTTCATGACATTGGAAACAGGAATCTCAAACTAGCACCAAACACCCTGTCCTGGTGGGATTTTCAGCCTTAACACAAGTTGAAAATTCCCAAATCCACAATGACAGCCTACTACCAAGAGACTTCAGCATATTTTTATATGAGTTGGCAAATAGCAATTGGCAAATACACATTAACGTGCATACAGTGAGCAGCAGATGAAAAGGACATACCTGTTTCAGCAGCACACGGCACAGATACCTCTACCTAGAATCCTAACAGATATTCACGCAAAAGATCCCCTTTGAGTTTCCAGGCATTATCACTCACGCAGCCTGAAATCCAGTGTTATACTTAGGATTCAGAAATGATAAAACATATAATGTTTTTGTACTGAGATGGAAGGAAAACAAGTTCTGAATTCTAAAATACATTAGCTTTCCCATAATTTTGTCATAACAAATGTATCATTCCAGTGCTGATGTCACGTCTTCAGCTGTTTTCAGACTAGTTCATCTGATCTGAGAACTTTGAATCCTAGTCATTGGCTTTGGATAAGTGCTTTGATATAGCTGGACATTCCCCTCTGCCTTAGGGAAGTGAATGGATACTGAAATTGCACGTTGCATTTCATTAACACAGGCATCCCAGCAGCATGCAAATCCTAAAGATAAGCTGGAATTTCAAAGATGTCCTCAAAAATACCTAATGCCTTTTAAAGTCATTGAGACCTGAATGGATAGACATTTGCTATTCTCCCCAAAACCAGTGGGAAGAAAGGATAAATGCTACTTGGTTGTTAGTCAGGCCACTCACTGCTTGCCTGGAGAGGGCTCATTTGCTACAGTGACAAGCAGAGAATCAGAAACCTGAACGGAATAAAATCTTGCTTTTTCTTCGGACTGGAATCTCAGATGGATATTAATATTTATAAATTCAAAGGCTGCCACTAGTTCAGAACTAAATTTCAGGCATTCATCCAAATTGAACCCAAGGCTTAAACCTTTTGACATGAGCCTTCCTGTCCACACCAAGCATTTGTGTAATTAAGACTTTTTTTTTTTTTTTTTTTTTTAAATCTACCAAAATACCTCTATCAAATGAGCTGGAAAAGTACAGAAAAGAGAATACTTCCAATGTTCAGTGAGAGCCCAGAGGCCACAGCCCTCCCTAACTTACATAAGTGAAGGACAAGCAGTATCTTCTGGATAGGAGAGTTTATTTTTCTGTCATGACCCAAACTAATAATGAAGATGAGTTCACTTGTCAGAAGCATTGTTCCAAAAGAGGGATTATGTTTTTAGTGACAGAGCTAGCCATCCTCTGTGTACACAGGACCATGATTTTCTTTCAATTCCACTGTGAGCATCAGTTGCTCTTCCCATCAGCCTCAAAAGAGGGAAACCTCCCCCCCAGCCAGCATCACTCATGAGGAACCCATACCTGATGGATGAGGCTGTCCAAGCTTTGTGCTAATGCCTGAATGGTGTGGCAGCACCTGGAAGAGGGAGGTAAAGTCAACTCTAAGAATTGCAAGAAACAATGAAAGTGGAGGTGCTTTTTTCTGGGCAGTTTCCATCTAATTCTTCCTATGGAAATCTGCAAGAGATATTAGTACTTGTTTAAAAACCAAGAAAGTGCACTGAGGGCTGAGCTGAGGACAGCACAAACATGGAGGGTCAGAAAGGAAAACCACCAGAATGGATTCGTCAGAAATATCAAGATGTGATCAGGTTGCACAGTGCAACTGAAAATTTAATAGATTTTCTCTTCTTGCTTCCTAAAGAAGCTAAAGTATCAGTGTCACCATCCCTCTGCTTACCTTAATCAGCTTCTTCAGGATGGGACATGTTTCAGCAGACAAGATAAGACCAGCACAGTCCATGCCCTAGAATACACTTTCTCTGCCCCAGGCTTGTCACACACTGCAGACAATAACATCACAGCCCACAGGCAAAGGCAGCATGGACCCTAATCATCTGAAGAAGTGAAATAAAACTTTGAAAATTGAAAGTATCTGCAGGAATTAAACATGTTTTAAGACAAACATCAATGCTTTAATCTGTTGGCCTTTTTTTTCAGATGCAGAACTTGTTCTAAATCCTACTGCCACGGGAACACCATTCAACTCATTATTGTAATTTAATGTAACACGTTTGTGTCACAGTACACTGAAGAATTAATATCAAGAAGATTGGACAAAGGAGGAAAGGCACCTTAAAAATCTGTAGAGAACTAAATGAAAGGTTAAATAAGCTGATAGGACTGACATGTGTACTTACATCTAATAACACTCAAAGAAGAAAAAAAGTAAAATTAAGGTCACCTTCCTGCAGGAGATTGGAATTAAACAGCAGAAAATTTCTTAACATTCAAGAGAATATTAAAAAATTTGCTTGGCACAGCTGCACAGTGAGTCCAGAGGAAGGTCAGCAAGACTGCAAAGAATGTCAAAGCCCATCAGGAAAGCAACCAGTGGGAGCAATGATGGCACTAACAATAGGGTCCTTGTAGTTGGTGCCCTCACTAACTATTGTGGACTCATTTCCAACAACTTAGCGGATCTCCACAGAAACAGGGAGTGATGGCAGAACAGTATTTGCACAGAATAAGCGTTGGCAATAGTTTTAGGGGACAGCGCTGACTACTATGAAAGCGTAGGGGAAAACCTGCCGTGATGACTATCTAGTTCTATGCACATGCAGAATTATTGCAGGCAGCCTTGTCTTTCTAGCATAGAATTGCAACCAAGGAATCTGGACTCAGTTCTTGATTTTGCTGGAGAGCTGCAGTAGGAATCCTCTACCAGAGATGGGCTTCAAGAGCCTGGCACTGTTCCTGGCATCATGTTGTCATGGTGATCATTTCATTACAAGCTGTAAGATCAGTTAGGGCCTTTATAAACAAGGCATAACTGGAATACAAACGTCAAGTTAGTAGCAGTATGTTGCTCAGTTTCCCTAGAAGTCTGTACAGACATACATGTCCCACTGCATGGATCTAAGTGCAGAATAGTGATGATCAAGAAACTTCTGGCTGCCGGGATCTGCTTGGCTCATTCATCCCAATAGCTCTATCCATGCTACTTGATAAATAAATGCACATTTTCCTATGTATATGTAAATCAGGAATAAATTACTTGGATCAATTTGAATTCTAGGCATTCTTATAGTCTATACACAGACAAAAAAGCTAAACTAATCAAAGCACCTGAAAAAGGTTATATTCTGATTACTGAAGGAAAATAATATTGTTTAATGAAGTATCAAGTTGACACCATCACTATCTCAGAAGAGCCATCATCCCACACTAGTGAGAACTGGATTCTCATTAGTGCAAGCAAAATTAATCCCACTGGAGTTAACTCAGTTCACAGACACCAAGTATTAACGTATTTGCTGCTATAACTTCCCCACGTCCCCAGAGCAATCAGTGAATTGTGAATTTACGCTGTAGATGTGGCACTTTTCAGACATTTATTTTCCTTGCACTTTTTCAGTCGTCCCAGTTTTTCCCTTCTCACCTTTTTTCAAAAGTTTGACCATATGATTCACTTAAGCTTCTAAATGAGATAAGTCTATAAAGAGGATTGGGTCAGACAGCCTTAATTTGAAAACATCATTACTCCCACACTAAATTTCCCCAGTCAATCCCACAGCAGCCCTCATGGTTTGTACATCTCCCAAACCAACCTTAGTGGGATTTTTATTTTTTTGGAAGGAAGGAAGGCAAGAGGAAGAGATACTGCTACCCAGATCTGCAAAGACTGGAATTGTCCAGAGGATTAGAACAAAGGAGTATTCTCATATCCATAGATTTTTCTTGCGTGTATGTGTGCTGTAAGGTTATGATATTTTATCTGAAGAAGGAAAAACAGTAAGCCTTTATTAAATGCTTAACTTGGTTCCAACCAACTTTAAGTCAAATTAAGTTTGCAAAGTTAGAAATACTTAAGATGCTCCTTGGGGTTCAGAATATTATTAATGAGTCTCCCACACAGTCTCTGCAGCCTTTTTCTAAAGAGAGCCATTTCTGGGTCAGTGGAGTTAAAAGGATTACATTTGAACAAAAGAAGGGGTACTACTCTTCCTTTTAGCCACCTGAAATTTAAACAGCTAATATGATTAGTCTTTTTGTAGCCAGTTTGATGAAAGTCACTTTCCAAAGACAATCCATTTCATCCTAAAACAGGTGTTAAAAAAATAGTCCAAATACATTGCCCTCTGAAGCTCCTTATCTGGATATTTATCTTTAGGCTACCTCCAGGAGCTATATCTGTATATTTAGCCATAACAGACTGGATTCATTTGTAGGTGAAGATGTCTTCATCCAGTTGTCTACAAATGAGTGATGAGTCCAGATTCCCACTGCTGAAAGATTTTACTAATACAGCATACAGGCAATTGAGAGCAATTCAACTTTCTGTCAAGAAGACAGAAAGTCTTCTTGGCCCAGTCAACCTGGGCTTGATTGACAACAGAAGTCCTGTGCCAAACCTGCAACACTATGGGCATCTCATTTACTCCAAGGTATCCCAAACAGCACCTATCAGCTATGCTTAAGTAACTGAACTGAGCCCTCGTGCCCGCATACCTCTTTGGACACCAACAGATGCACAGATCACTCATAAGTGACTATAATCAAAGCACAGACAGCTGTTTTCCACATAGACATCTCCATACAAATAAATGTTTGCTCAACTCTCACATTAGAGTCATCCCCCAGAGGACCATTGCCAGTTGCAATGTAGAAGTTCAACAACAAAACTAATTCCTCCAAAAACAGACTGCTTTCCCAAGGAGGATGCAGAGACAGGAGAAGCAAGTGAGATATCACTGGTCACTCCTAACAGCTGCTCAGTGGACAAAACAGAGTCAAGGACAAATCCTACTCAGTTAAGCAGTATTAGTCCATTGATTTATCAGAAAACAGAGTCTGAGTCTTGGAGCTCAAAGTTGTATCACCTGCAGAACCTGTAAAAGCCTATAGGGTGTCTTTGATTCTTGCTTAACATCATGACTACAGCCCCAGCATGAGCTGCTGTAAAAGGTGTCTCCTTCTGAACTACTTGCTTTGCCCTAATTACAATCAGGAAAAAAGGAAGCACATCCGAATTTCAAAGCACACAGACTTGTATTATTATGGTAATAAAAGTAATACAGATTTGTTTATCTGCAGTGAGGCATGTCATCCAAAGCAGCAGCATAGTTTGAAAAACAGTAGATCATTTTCTTAACAACTACTCAAAACTTCGGATGGTTTCAGTTACATTTTGCTATGGTAAAGCAAATAGTGCTTTGGATTCAAAGTCATTATCATTCAATTGTCTGTTTGTAAAAGAATAGAAGGAGACATTTAAAATATGAGCGCATGAAAGGGCTTTTCAATCTCTTGAGCCAATCTAAAGTTAACTGAGTGAATCACTGAGCAGCAAGTCAACTAATAGGAGGAGAAAATCAACACTGAGAAACCAATTATAGTTCTATATCTCCATCCTCCAGGATTTGAATTCAAAGTCAAGTAAGTCCCCAAAAGTCTCCACGACTTGCTAGAACTGCTTTGCATACCAAAACAAGGTAAACCTGTTTTCGGAAGATCTAAGTGGAGATATCCAGACTGAAAACGCAAGATGGCAAATGAGAAAGTGACAGTGAACAGATTATAGCATTAACCCAACTACTGACACCATGAAATGAGGATTTGCCTTCTTAGTAATACTCAAATTAGTAAGTTCCTGCCATGCACTCAGAATATTAGTTCCCAATTCTCCTTACATAGGATGCTTCAGCACTCCATCATGCATTGTTTATGATCTTCACAAAAAAAAAGTGTCAAATAATCATCTGCATAGAGGAGCTGAGATGCCCGCTGGACATTCTATTTGGGAGCTGTAGTGTTTCATGTTGATCTTGGGCACTTCTTGATGGAGTTTAGCTTGCTTCAAATTGGAAAGGATTTTAAACAGCGAAGTTCCAGTATTTTTAATCCTTAAAGCCATTGAAATGAGAGGATCCCTGTAAAAGGAAGAACAGCCATTCCATCAGTGCCAGAATTACTGTCTAAACCATTGTGGCTCTTTGCCTGGCTTTAGAAGCCCTAGGTCTGATTTTTAAATCAACCAAGCACATACAGTTCCAACTGAAATCAGCAACTCTGGAAATTCAGACTGACCATGCAAAATAATGCAACTCTTGGGGAAAAAAAATAATAATAATAATTGACTGTAGTCTACCTTCAACTTTGGCATCACCAAGTAGAAAAACTAGAATAAATGACCAGAACTGTTTCTCTCAGACCTGACATTTCACTCTTACAGTTTTTGGAAGGTAAAACAAAACAAAAAAAAAAATGTAATTTGACCACAAGCTCAGAATCCCAGCCTTCAACTATGGGTATTGAGAGGTCAGAAAACCACCAACTATATGGATACCATTTGCCTTGTTTGGACAAATATGATCACAAAACAGTTTTTCTGCCAGCAGGAGCCATGCCAAGCATTTACAACTTCAGATGTCTAAGGGAGTTCAGCTGATGTTATTGATAATCTAACAAACACAAAGGCCTCCTCAAACCTGTGCTTATAATTACTACTTCCCACTCCATGGCCTTCCTATTAAGGAGGAAGGTTTTCCATGAGTAAAAATGAGTAAAGCGGCTTTGAGAAATTGATAATTGCTCAATCAACAACAGTTTCAACACTTTATTGCATTACCCAGCCCAGAGGAGCTTTGGATGTGGGAAGAGATGTCAGAGCTGCCTGCTGTTTTGCTTATGCAGAGGGAACACAATCACCTTGTGTTGGTCTGAGTCTCAGGCATGGAAACAAGCTCTAGAGAAGCATCTGATGGAGGTATTTATGTACATGTGATTCATAATATCTATAAGGTCTTAGTTCTGTTGCACTCACAACAAACACAGTTACCAGGTGCTTTCATAAATGGGAAGGTGGGACACAAACCTAACAAGCCTGAAGGATTAGCAATTTGCCTCCATTTGAATCTGGAGAACACTCACAAGTCTACACCTTTCCAAACTTTCATTCCAAGCTGCTGAATTACTGTGACAATATATCACAGAACGGCCAGGGTTGGAAGGGACCTCAAGGATCATGAATCTCCAACCCCCCTGCCACATGCAGGGCCACCAACATCCCCATTTAATGCTAGACCAGGCTGCCCAGGGCCCCATCCAATCTGGCCTTGAACACCTCTGGGGTCAGGGCATTCACAACCTCTCTGGGCTGCCTGTTCCAGTACCTCACCACTCTCTCTGTAAACAATTTCCCTGACGTCCAACCTGAATCTCCCCTCCCTCAACTTAAAACCATTTCCCCTCGTCCTGCAATATAAGCCACAACAACTGTGCTCACGGAAGGGAGACCTTTCCCATGGAGGAGCTCTGAGACAGCTGAGCAGCAGGGCCCTGGGGATTCAGGAAGCAGAGTATCAGAATCAGGCAGCTCTAGCCATGGCAGCACAGGGCAGACCAAGTTAGCATCTAAATCAGCTGATTTGAAAGGTGCTCCGGACACATGCACACCATCATTTCCTCCTTTCTATGACTGCACAGAAAATTTAAATGCAATTGTGAAACAGATTTCTTAAAAATCTACATTCTCATTTATCATCCATAATATAGCACTTCTCCTGGCATCTTGTGGTTGACACTGCTCCCTACAAAATGCCCAGTGAAACACTAGAAACGCTGTTACTGGAACCTACTGACGTGAGAATAATTGTACAGAACAGTGCAGAAAAAGGCAGCAGGGCTATTTCAGAAGCCTGTAAAAATCTGTTTGTGTTTTTTAGATTGCATCTCTTAACGTTGCTATAAATCAGCATTTCCCAATCAGCAGAGTACAATGCATATTAAGACATACAGATTTCTAAAGCAAGACATTGCATCCTATGCTTTCTAATTACCAGTGCTGGCCTAATTGAGTGGCTCTGCACCAGAGTCAATACAGCTGTGAGCTGGCTGGCAGTGATGTGAGGAGCAGCATCCTCACACATCTGAGAGAGAGGGAAGGGAGATCTTAGAATACATGGAAATAGAAATGAGAAGAAACAGTAGGAGGATTTGCAAAGGCAAAACCAAAAGAATAAGTAGCAGAAATAAGGAAGTAGTAGTCCTGAGATTTATTAAAAGCCACACCCACACTGGCTGAAGTTGTGAAAAACTGCAGTGATTTCTTCCAATAGTTTGGAAAAAAAAAAAAAAAAAAAAAATCATTCCACATCATTTTAAAGCAGCAGCACATTTCTATGCTGTAGAAAGAGCCTTTCTTTCCACTAACTTAACAATTCCCCATTTGGATCTCAATTCCTTTTCAGTTCCTCAGAAATACCTCTGCATGTCAGCTTTCTTACCAATATTCACCTTTTCTGACCCCTACCCCAACTTAGATTAGCAGAGTTCCTGCATCTTTCTCAGAGGCTTGAAATTGATAACCCTCCCATTCTTGGTTTCTCACTTCTCTGGGCATCTGGAAGTGGGTCTTAGTGTCACCTGAGTGGGATCACACCATCCCAGAGAAGTAAAGCCACAGGTCCAATGCAGCATGGAAGTGACAAGGATAGTTAGGCCTTTGTGAACGTTCAGCCTAAGCTGGTCCCATAAGCCAAGATCTATGCAATAAGCTCCCCTCTCTTTGATTTACAATATCCTACACAGGTCAAAGGTACTTTGATGTTTAGCTAAATTAGAGTAATTGCCTCTTCTTGTCCATAACTTAATTAGCTCAGCTGGAATAACAACAAAGGTGAGGACTAATTGTAAGACGCAAAAGCCTTACCCTTTAGATCCTGACATGTTCGGTTCCCTTTCCAAACAGCTTATAAAGCATAAATGTATGGCTTGGTAAACAGTATGCTTCCACAGACCATCACAATCCTGTTTTTAAATTACAGGTGTAATTGTTATTTCTCCATTTCTCCAACAGAATAGCTATTGAAAATTATGGAAAGCGCATTTTTGCTGCAGTTCAGCTATCTCATACCAAGTTCCTCCAGAACTCTTTAAAGTATCATCTGGAGCTGGTGACTTACTGATTTTTAAGTTCTTGATTTGTTCCAGCTCTTCTTCTGACACATCTTGATTACTAGAAAAGAACAAGTCCCGGTAGGTACGGCTCTAATACTCTCAGTGCTGAAGACCGACGCAAGGAAATCATTTAGATTCTCCGTAATGTTTTATCATCTTTAATTTCTAGCTTTAATCTTTAGTGGTCCACTTTCTGAACTACCAGTTATCATTTGACAGAATAGGAATAAACCTAAAGCGTTTTTATTTTATCCCTCTAGATACTTGCAGTCTACCACATTTCCTTTTAATTCCCTCTCACATTGAGCCCTTACACTAATTAATGCACCATTGTATAGGAAAGCTTAAAGTTGGGAAAGATTTCCTTTAGATTTAAAAAAACAAAAACAAAAAAAAAAAAAAAAAACACAAAAAACAGAAAACCCAACAAACCTCTCAAAGCTGCCATTCAGTTGTACTGGTTTACTCTTTTCCTGCCCAATATCATTTTCTTCAGCAACATATATATCCTCCAGATTCTATTATCCATTCTTCACTTCAATCCATGTTATCTTTATAGATATTTTTCCTATATTTCTCCTTCAGGAGTTTTCTTGATTAACCCTACGTTACTGAAACCTGCTCACACTGAAGTTCAGATTTCACAGTCACTTCCAGTACTTCCTCTCGCACCAAACTACAGGACCATATTATGTTAAAGCAGCTTCAGACACAACGATTGTCTTGAATTCCTTCCTGCACGTTGCTTAGGATCAAGAGCCAACTATCAGGATGTTAACACGTAAAACAGGTAATCTTGATCTGAAATCCCATACCTACATTGACTCTGATTCAGGCTGAATAGACAGGTACATATACCTTGTTTAGACTTGGCAGAAGTAGAAACCAGGCAGCAAGTAGCCAACCTGGAGCACATCACCTACACCAGAAACAACCGGCTGACAGAAGCTGCCTTACTTGCATTTGGACACAGCAAGGCTGAACACAAGGGAGGCCCAACCAACACAGCCCAACTTGCAGAAAGCACCCAGCCACAAGTTGGGGTGACAACTATCAAGAAGAGGCACACACTCTCCCTCTTGTTGGAGCAGAGTTCCCAGTTCAGGAAGAATGGCAATGCAAAGGATTAACTCTTGATGGCTTGGGGTCTCAGAGGAGACAGGTCACCCAGGTTTGAGTCATTATTCTGATTCTTAGTGCTTTGTTTTGTCCAAGAGATTTTAGTGCAAAATAGAGTAGAGCCCCTAAAAAAAAAAGTATATTTGCTATAGCCTGGTGCCAGTCCAGATACCCCTTTCATATATAGGAAGAAGTTATTTTTCTTAGACAGAATTGTGCAGAATTGTGTTGATTGAGCTGAAGTCACCATGTGAGTCCCAGATCTTCTCCTGTTCATAGCTCTCAGTCATTGGTGGCTGAGGTCAGGCTTCATTTGCCCCACAGAACTGAACAGCTTTTCAGCAGGGCTGGCTAAATCATACATCATATCTCTGCAAAAAGTAAAGGTGTCTGAGCAGACTTGCTTCAGGCTATTTCATTCTGTTTTACTTATTGCTAAATAGGTAGAAGCTTCTTTTAATTTTTCTTTAATTCCCTCTCGCTGACAAGGCCTCATTACCAACAAGCAACAGAGCTGCCCCACCATCCCTGCCCAGCTCCCCCTCCTAGAGCTGCCAGGTGATTACTCAAGCAGGAGAAGACCTCAAGATGCACTGGCAGAGCTTTAAATCATTTATTAGCAGTAAATAATTGGGGAGAAAAGAACTTAAAAAAAAAATTACGTCTGGCCATAGAAATAACAGCAAGAATTAACACTGCTCTGTCTGCCACTGGTAAAGCTAAGCATTGATTTATTGTTAACTACTCAAGAAGAGAAGACACACAACACATTGAGGGTAACTCTGGCATTATGGATTGGCCCCAGCAGGGCTGTAAGCAGTGGCTCTGCTATCCTGCACCCACCACACGGTCTCTGTAGCCACAGAGCAGCAGAACTGAGCTTGTCAAGCTTCTGAGGCAGGGTGCAGCTCATATACCCAGGCCCTGTAAGCCACCACAACAGCAGCAGTATTCTCTGCTGCATGCCTCTGCTTCAGTACATAAAGATCTGATTTGGTGGTGCCAGCTCAGATAGAAAATAGGTAAAAGACTTAGTGGATTTATATAAAATAAAACCTCACTCATTGGATACATTTGCAAAAAAAAAAAGTCATTACTTCTCTGGCAATTGAGGAAAGACACTGCTAAGAACTTTTTTATTTCCCATTTTGCCAAGGCCCACTTGAGCACTGGCTGCTCAGATCTGGCTACTTTTGGTCCTTTCCAACCCAATTCAAAGCCCCTGAAACCAACAAGATGGCAATTCAGCAGAAAATTCCACTGCAGCCACCTGACTTCTTGCCACTCCCCTGCTCAGACACTATGCTCCAAACCACATCCAAATTCCCCCTTCCAACCTCAGCAACCCAAGGTGAGGGTATCTCCAAGCTGTGTGCCCAAATGGCACCTCAACCCCTTGTGCGCCACACATCCCAGGGGACAGTAGCCTAATAGCACCATGGGGCCAAACTCAGGCCCCCACCAACACGGAACCGCCCTTACCTCTGAGACACGTGTCAATGGTTAAAGGCTGTCCCAGTGAGGAGGCCACAGGGAGCCCCAAACACGAGCATGGATTTCCGAACCTTGGCAGCAATGGAGTTGGCACCCCTCAGATGCTTGGCTTGGGCACAGCACGTCCCAGGCTCCAATGAGGGCAATCAGCTGCGAATCTGTTCCGTGCTCAGCTTCAGCATCTCACTAGTCTCACAGTCCAGAGAAAAACACCTCCTACAAGCACCAGCGTCATTTCAGGCAGGGGCGTAGGATCACCAGGCTGGAAATTACATTATGGATCAGATGGGAATATGCTCCGCACACAACATCATCACATTCTTCTCCCCAGAGGAAATGGGAACCCCCCAAAAGAGCATGCAACACAAAGGAAAAACAGGGAGGGCTGCGTTTGGGGACGCTTCTGGGTCAGCAGTGAGCTTATCTCCGGTTCAAGAGCACCATCTCCTGGGTGGTTCGGCAGCAGGATCCAGCCCTGAGTCAGGCTGAGTGCTGCAGCAGAGACTAGAAACACTGGCTTTCATGGTATGGCTGTTCAGCAGGGAGTTCTTGGCTGATAAGTAGTATTTTAAGAATACAAACTGTAGTGTGGATCTGACATGAGAACTCAAAAATGCTCATTGATATACTCTTTAAAAAAAACACATTTCACTTACTGGATCATAGGCTTAAGACAAAAGACTCCAGAACTTTTCTTAGCTTTGTAGCATTTATAGTATGACTAGCAAATCACTTATCTGTGCTTCAGTGTACTGTGGCCTGTAAAATGAACACGTGGGTGCTCTATTTCATGGTTTTGAAGCTGAACTGTACAAAAAAAATCCTTTGGACCTTGAAGAATGGACTCATAACAAGGAAAAGTGATTTAATGTTTCTTCTAAACTCGATACTGCAAAGCCCTTTTGATTCATCTTACTATTAAACACAAAGTAAAATTTTACAGGAGCTCATCTTTAAAAAAATGTTGAACCAACCTCCTGTGGAAGCTTAACATCAAGAAAGACAGCAGAGTGCTACAGAAACATACGCACAAATGCAAATGTCTCACTGTATATGCATAGGAGCACTCACATAGTTTCACATGTAGAATGATTGCAATTAAAAAAAAATACTATTTCTCCATCACGCATGAGGATTAATTTGTCTAACTAATAAAGATGCTTCTGAATGAATATTGAAGATAATAAAGTACTTCAGAAGTTATGGTACATACTTCAACAGCTCAAGAAGCAACCTTTAAGTGACTTCCTCTATTAAAAAGTTTAGTGTGCTTATTTATTCTGTCCTGAAAACCTTAAAACATTTAAATAATTTAAGAATAAAAGCTGCCCTTAAAAGGTTTTCTTTATTGTTGAGAGGAAGGATAAGCCAGCAGCCTGCTGCCCTGCCAGCATTTCTGATGGCTGGTTCATCAAAGGGATCATAGAAACTATGAATATATTCAATTTCTTATATGCAACACCACTCCTTTCTTCTCAGGCTCACTCTACAACAATCACAAATTTTATACAACAGCCCAGCTAAAACCACCTTCACTTCCAAAAAAAATGAAACAATAGTGAGAAACTGGATGATCACTCTTTCAGATGAAAAGGGAAGTGGATGCACCAGCCAACACCGTGAACAACCCAAAAGCTTCAAACCCTCTAATCCATTATCTTCCCACTTTTGCTCTCAGAGACTTGAGGAATCAGTGCTTGCCTCATAACAAACAAACATTTTCTCCTTGCACAACCCTGTAACATTGATGTTGAAATACCTGTTGTAAGGAGAGCTAAGTTTTGCATCTACACAAACTGAATTAGACAGAGACTTATTGCTCAAACAGCAGTTTGCATTTTGATACCACCCTTCTTAGAGGCGGGCACTGAAAAGGCCTCAGCTAGGTTCGGGCAGCTCAGAGAGGCTTTCGTTGGTACAATTCTCTGCTTTCACACTCCCCCACACTTTATTTCCTTCACACTTCATTAGTCCTGAGAGACTCCTAAAAAGCACAGCAACAAGGCCCTAGACTGCATCAAGGCAGGATTTGTTCAAATGCAATAGCTGTAAGAACAGAAAGAGGGAGGGGAAGAGAGGGCAGGAAGCTACTAACCTCAGAAAACCTCAGGCTTACAAAGATCTTAAGTAGAATACTCTCACCTCCACTGCCAACCTTTAAATGAGGTCTGGGAAGGGGTGGATCCTGGTTCCAACCCTTCCAGTCACTCAGCTGCATTGCCTGCACCTGCGCTCCGCTGGGTTGGCCCTGCCTTCCCACCAGGTGCTCAATCAGTGGTTCAGGCCATGACTCAGCATTTCTGCTACACCCTGTAATCCATTAGGATGCTGGGAGCTGGTAACAACTTTTCTAGGAAGTAGTTTTCAGTTTAATTGATTTGAATTCCCCTAAATGAAAACTAGCAACACAACGGACAGTTGCAGCCTACTTCCATCTGCCTCTGACTAACTCAGTAAGATCAAGGAAGCCCACCCCTTTTCGCTGAAGGTTTAAGTGATGAGGAAACAGCTTGCACATACTCCATAAAGGATTCCATTTGCTTAAATCAAACCACCTCGTTTTATATGTGACAGGTGAGAAGTGCTACCAGATGCAAAGGATTACCTTAATTTATGTGAGCACGTTGTCCATTCAGTTCAGCCTTTTACCACAGCAACATTACCAAAGGAATACTCTGAAAATATCAGTTTCAGTGTATAAGTTACAATAATAGTAGGAAACTTTCCAGTTTGGTAAATGTTCGGACTACATCCTAAAGTAGTAGAATAGCAGTTAATGATTTACACGCATTCCTCTCATTGCAATCCCTCAACAGTGCAACACAGCCCAAACGAGTCCAGAAGCAACTTGCTGGAGGCACAGCCAGCTAGAATACATGCCCAAGGTGCCATATGAGAACTGAAGAGTGCAATATTGGGTGGGATTCAGAGGATTCATGATGTGGCCAACATTGATCAGAAGCTGTGCAGGTGGCAGTGCTCGTTATCAGTCTTGATTCTTGTTGTATAGAGATGTATTTGTACAATGGCAAACTTCAGGAGCGTGTAGCTTTGCTTCTTTCTTCAGAGAGAGAGAGCGAGGCAAGCTCTGTGCCGGCTCTCAGTCATCCTCCTTGGTATCTCCAGCCTTCCCAAGCTGTGTTTCTGAGCACTATTTTATTGTATGAGAGGAATACAAGCAGCACTACCCAGGGGTTTTCCCAACACTTCCCGCATCATTCCTTCCCTTGCTGCCTCCTGACATTTCCTACTGTGGGCAGTCATCCTTTCTCCCTTCCAACCCTTCACATCCTCCAGACCACAGACTCCTCAAGCTTACATCCCTGAGAATTTGCTTGGTATATCCATTAACTGACATCAGACACTCCAGACACCACCACTGGCAGCTGTTCTCTCTTTTACACAGAGTATGAGAAAAGCAAGTGCAAATCATTCATCAACGATACCTTTTCTATTTCCCTTAAAGGAGTAGCACCAGTTTTCTAAAACAATCAACCAGAGAATTAAATTGTGGGGAAATTCTCAATTAACACTCAAAATAAACCTCTTTGTAGGCAACCAAAGTTTTATCACTTAAATAGAGGATTTTTTTTTTCATTGCAGTGACATTAGTATGAGCATCTACACAGAGGTAACAAGTAAAACAACAGCTCACGTGCACAGAGCCTGGAAAGATACATCTCCTCCAGGAATGCAGGCAGAAATCAAATTTTATGCTCCTGTTCCTGTGGCTTTTTGGTGTCATTCTTCCTTTTCACTTCTTCACTTACGATATTCTAATTAAGCCAAGGATTTATATAAACAGCACTACATACTGTACAAAATTTTAACTTTTTCTTTTTTAAGGGAGACAGAGAAAGTAGAAAAACTGTTCATAGTTCTAGTAACAGCAGGAGTTTGTGCAGGGAGAAAAAAATGTTGCTCAGAGAAAGAGGATCTGACAATGCTAAAATCACCTTTATGTTAAAGCAGCAGCAGATAATAATATTGAAATATATTCAACATTCACAAAAGAATAAAGCACCATGAAACAGCTGTTTAAGTAGATGTAGTAGCCAGACTAAGAATTAAACACTGAAGTAGAAAATGATTAGCTTTTCTTCAAGTTACCTTATCTTTGTTTACAGTATACAACCATCTCAGTTGGTCTTTTGACACAAATAACCAAAAAACTTTTGAAATTTATTTATTTTTCCAAACCTCATCTTACATTTAGAATGGCAAGAACCACTCAAAGATTAGCTGTAAGAAAACTCATTTAATCAGAATTTCAAGAAGTTAAACTGAACTAGAGCTTTGCATTTCATGTGATATGGTGTATGAACAAAAAAAAAAAAAAAAAAAAAAAAAATCATGTGCTTATACCTACATTACTAATAATCACAACTGACTGTCTCTGAGCACAGCCTATTCATAATCAGCATTCATGCTTAAGTCACTTCTACTGGTAGTGAAGCTGAGTGGCTGTTTAAGCTGAGATGCTATTTAAGCATAAATATATACTGACTGCATTTGAACTAAACAGTAAACTATACAATAAATATAGTGTAACCAGCACACATTTTGCAAATTCTGTTCAAGCTGCACAGACATAGTTTCTCTACAAGACAGCTTGCTCTGGTGAACATGAAAGAGAGAAAATTGAAACTTGCATTAAAGGCCCCATTCTACCAGTTACAGTTCTGAGCTCCTCTTCCAGTGAGGGTTTTTTTTTTTTTTCTTCCTTACTTCTTTAGATTTCACATTAAAAGCAGCATCAGTTTCATTATAGTAATTTAAAATAAAAAGGAACTTTTGCAGACAATCTACATGAAACGCTTTATTTCCAATCACTTGCTTAGCTCACATGCAAACCATTCCTTGGTCTGCATTCATAAAGGTAAATGGCATTAAAAAACAGTGCGGTTAACTTTTATCCTTAGCAGTATTACTGTCCAGGTGAAGCTACACTGTTTTAAGATTATTTATTTGCACACAGGAAAACAAGGTTAGATAGTTGCTTGAAGACTTCCCAGAGCTTCCAACAAAGAAACACTTTGGATATTTTCAGTAGCCCTTCTGCTGTACTTTTTGATCTTGTCTCCAATGAAACTTTAAACTGTTTAACCCCTGTCTGAAGACCATAGTCCAGGAACCACAGCTGTGCAGAGACAATACTTGGGAACACAACAGATCTAAACAGATAACTTAGTAACTAGCAAATAATACAGTAACTACTGAAGTATTCTCCTGTACTACTGCAAACAAGAATACTGAAGCCTTAACAATTCCCACATTCTAGAACTGACACAGATAAACTGCAGTACACCAAGTATATAAACAGGGAAAAGCCACTTTGCAAGAGGTAGAAAAGGTTTTATAAAAATCTTCAGGCACAATTCATAGCAGTCCTTTAAAAGCTAACGGGAAGATACAAAGTAATAAATGACCACTATACATGTATTTGTACTAGTGTGTTTATTTTTACCCTTTGGAACAAAAGTGTATTTCATGCACTCTCATACCACGATTTCTCATGTACTGTTGGAGGGCTTTTTCCTGTATATCATGTGAGATAGCAGAAACTTTACAGGTTCTTGGGAATTCTTATCATCAGGAGTTATAAAAAACAAAAACAAAAACAAGAAAACCCACAGATGCACAAGCACTACTTAGCACTTTTTCAAGAGCAAGGGAATGCAAACACTGTTTGCACAAGCTTGTGTAACAAAGAAACACTCAAAATCAATAACAATAGCATTATTATTAGTTATTTTGGTTTACTCCTGCATCAATCAAAAGAATCCTTTTAGAAGTGAACTTTTCTAAAAAACAATTTCCACATGTGTATGCTTTATAGTACAGTGGTTATAATCAAATTTTCGCAATATCCATAAATCAAAATACTGACATCACTACATTTACCATGAGCTAACAGACATCCACTGATAAATCTTAGTGTCAGTGTAAAAAGATGCCTTCTTTGAACTGAAGTACATAAGGCTTTACTGGTTACAAGTTCTTATCAAAGATTTCGTTCCTTCCCATCAAGGCATCTTTTTCTTTTCCTCATTTTACTTTTTTTCTTGGTCTTTTTCTGCATCCAGAAGTGCTGAGCGGATTCCTAACTTCTTTAGCTCTTCTACGAGATCTCCATTCTGATGCATCTGGAGGAGGATATCACAGCCACCAACGAATTCACCATTGAGGTATACCTGTGGGATGGTAGGCCAGTTGGAGTAGTTTTTTATTCCTACAAAAAGGAAAACAAAATTGTTACACATTTTCCCCAACTCTACAAATAGAATAGGACTTTAAATAGATACAATTGCTTCAATCGGTCAACTGATATTTTCATTTCTTCCCCATTGAGGTAATAATTTTTCTATCTAACAGGAACACTGAAAGAAAAATTATGTCAGTAGGTTTGGCTCTCGCTCCAACTCTGGATGTGGTTTGAAAGATATGCAGTCAGCTCAGCTGCTGCAACAACTTCACATGTGCTGGAAAAAATGTAGCATGCCCTTCCCTGTCCTGGAAACAAATATGTTAAGAAATGGGAAATCTTGAAAACCACTGAGAACAGTTTGGATCCCACTGCCATTTATATTTCCCTAAGGGACTTTAAAATACATTATAGCTGTGTGAATTCAGTAAAAGACATACTACCGCAATTTCAATTACAACATACATTTGCCCCTTTAAGTGCCTTATGAATTTCAAATTGCTTTATCTTTCACTGCCAGACCTTACAGCTCAAGGGAGGGGCACAAAGAATGAAGTCTCTTAGAGGAGCTGACTGCATCAAATGAAGCTAGAGTCACAATTATGAAGTACGGCATTAAATTAAAAAATATACTTCATAAAAAAATAAACAAAGCCATCCAAAAATACTGACTGACCAAATGGCATAAATGCATCCCAAAATGCATTTAGAGACACCAGGAAAAATATCATACAGAAAAATCAGTGAATCTAATTTGCCAAATGACTTTCCACACAAAACCATCAATTCAGAAATCAAATACCAGTGTTAAAAATAAAATCTACTACGATAACTGTGATCTAAGAAAAACCTTTTGTACTACACACTATAGTGTATATACTATACTATAACTATAAAGTGCAACATCAGCTCCTATCTTCAGCATCACCACTTGCAATTTCTTCCTTAGCATTTCATTAAACCCTTTCTTGGCTGTTTAGAGGAAGTTTGCTGAAATTTTAAGTTTTAATGTGAACTTGTGATGTGAACAGTGTTTAAGAAGCAAATCTTTTTATACTAAAATCCTTTTAACTCATAACAACTGCAATGAAGAATTGAGTCCATACACAAAGGCAAATTTAAGGATATCCCTTCTCAAAGAAGTCAGATATGAAATAAGGGTGGTTTTTGTTAAGATACTGTAATGCTAAACCAAGGGCACCACATATCAATTTAATGCCAGCAAGCACTGCAAACCAATTTTTCTTCCACAGAAATATTTTCTACTAAGACCCAACAGCATATGCAGACAAGCACTGATAGGTCTTTTTAAGATCTATTCAACTTTAGATGACAATATGAACATCACATGCCACACTCTATGCATTGGGCAAAGCCTGTGTATTCAGACTCAACCGGATTACAAACAAAACATTTCCTCAACCTGTTCAGCAGTCCCTAGTTTAATATGGCGTTTACCAACACTACTTTAGCAGCACTGAAGCAAGCCAGTCCAGTCTATGCTTGCTGAACTCGGGATGCACTTGCGCTATTAATCTTTCAGCAGTATGGACAGACACTGCAGGGAGCTTCTTCCCACTCCCTGCAGGTAAGTACTTCCTTCTGTGCTTCAGAAGCTGTACCTTTGAAACACTGTCTTGTAAAACACACTCCGCAGATCAGGTTTAAAGCTTGACAGTTGAACTAGTACACTGCAGTGACTGCAAAACCATCATCTGTGCAAACTGCTACTAAAAGGGGTGCCCAGAGAACTCCCACCACCAAATCTCAGCCTCTCTTTAACCAGCATTAGCACTAACAAATGCTGAAGCATATCAAAGAACTGAGTCAAGCAACCACTCTCACTCCTACCACATTCTCCAGAAAAGCATCACCTTTCCACAGAGATCATTAGTACTGGTAGAACTAGCCCAAGGGTGGGAAGAAATATCAAGATCTGTGACAGCATCCAGTACTTAAATAATGTAAAGAAACATTAATTGCATCCCAACTGAAACAATCTGAGGGTGAATTGCAGTAGATCAAACCAGTTTAAACCACTATTTCTCCAGTATACAACCCCAAGCTTCTGTCACCACACTGATCTGAACTAGCCTCACAGTATTTGATCTGCCAAATTAGAATCACCTGTGGCAAAGTCAACTTGAAGAAACATAAATTGTTATGGAACCACAGCCTAAGAGAGAGCACAGAGTTCTCTTTCAAAATGAAGGATTTGTGTCAGGGAAACACATTCCTCAGCTCAAGTTCACATAAATCATTCAACATAAGTACTAGTAAATAGTTTTGTAGACCTGAGAGTGCTTTCAGATGATAAGCAGAGGTGGGGAGATGTTTTTACAGCCTGCCTTATTTCAGCAAAGGTAAAGCTTCAGTACATCAGTTATAGTACAGATGAAAAATAACAACCTCAAAATGTGGTGTAGGTACAGGGAAGAAACTAGTCAAATGTGCCTGAATTATCACCTCTGCTAAAAGCAAACTCTTATTACAAGTGCTATAAGCATACAAATATGCAAATACTTACATTCCTCGCTGGCACCCAGTTTATATGTCAACGCTTAAGCTGAGCAGAAGTGTTAGATATTTGATAAAAATTTAACATCTTTTCACTATCCCCATACGTACATATCAGTAAAGAATACGTTCGTGAAGAGGGTTTAGGAAAGTGCCATGTTTAGGGTATCTGACTTTTCAGCACCTGAGACCAAAAGGGACAAAGAGCTTCAGTCACTGGTGAATCCTATTTGGCAAGCTACAGAGCTACAGCTTCCAGCATCTCTCCCCTCTGCTACAAGCTGCCATTCACTAAAGCGAACATACAGTGGCTTTTCAGGGTAAAAGAGGTAGTACAGGAAGCAATTGACCTCAAAAATAAGGGTGTCCTCAGGTAACTCTGCACTTCAAGGCTCCACCTCTGGCACTGGCTCATCCCACAGTGCAATGAGCCAGGCCAGCCTGCAAACTCAACAGTGCTGGTATTACAGCAAGCTGGTTGTCCACACAGCCTGATACCAAATCACTTGAGGTCACTTGATGCATAACAGCATGCAAATTCAAATCACAATTTGGTGTAGTTTGGACTAGAAGAATTAACAATACGCACCTGCAATACTAGCCACATAAAACCTCAAGTCAACCTCATATATCAGAGGGAAAGGGGAAAAATGGAAGCATCATAAGAACTGAGTATAGGCTTTCTACAAGTAAAACAAACAACCACAACACATATAGAATAGCTCCTACCGTTTGCACAGTAATGCAAATATTTCTTGTGCAAACAATTATCATAACAAAACATAGCATCGTACTTCATCAAAAACAGCAAAGAACCCCATCTGGCAGAGAACAAAGTGGTCCAAGTCCAAACCATTCATGAGGTTTCACAACACTGTTCACAGTGAAAAGAACACATCTGATAACTGTAGAATGGTTTGGCTTGGGAGGGACCATAAGCTCGCTCAGTTCCCTGCCTGCCATGGTTACGGTCACCCCTCACCTGCTCAGGCTGCCCAGGGCCCCATCAAATTTGGCTTTGGAACACCACCAGAGATGGTGCACCCACAGCTCTCTGGGCAGCAGTGCCAGTGCCTAACAACCTCCTGAGCAAAGATTTTTCTCCTAACACCAAACCCGCATCACCCCTCTTTTATCTTGAAGCAATTCCCCTTGTTCTATCATTATTAGACCACGTAAAAACTCTCTCCCTCCTGTTTATAAGCTCCTCTCGAGTACTGGAAGGCTGCAATGAGGTCTCTCCGGAGCCTTCTCTTCTCCAAGCTAAACAGCCCCAGTTCCCTCAACCTTTCTTTGAAGTGCTCCAGACCTCCGTGTCTATGAACCAGGGAAAGCGGTGTGGCACGGAACCCCGACCCGTAGGCTCCGTCCCGTGAGCTCGTCTTTGCGATGCACAGCCCCAGGCTCTGGGTACAAGCCGCTCACAAGCCGAAGCAAAACAAACAACACCCAGCACGGAGCAGCGAGCCCCATCGTGCCGGCGGTGCGCAGCCCGGAGGTGGCGCCTGGAGATGACCCCGGCCCGCTGACCTTGCCGGAGGTCGGGGTCCTGCAGCACGTCGTGGGCACGGTAGTCCTCCACGCCGTGCAGCCGCAGGATCTGCACGACGGCGTTGCTGAAGCCGCAGAGGGGCTGCGCCGGGCTGCCCTTCATAAACACCACCACCGGGTGCTCCCGCACCAGTCGTTCCACTGCTTCCCGCGACCCCGAGCCGCCACCGCCGCCGCCGCCGCCGCCGCCGCCATCGGCCCCACCGCTGCCTCCAGCCGCCTCGCTCAGGTGTCGCCGCCCGGGTCGGCCCCGCGCTGCCCAGGCACCCAGGCGCAGGGCCGCACGCAAAGACCCGCTCATCCTGCCCCGGCCACCCGACTGCGTCCACTGCCGGTCCCCACCCCGCACCGCCGGACCCGAGCCTGCACTACAATCCTATTGGCCGAGGGCGCGAAAGGTCGCGAGGAACTTCTCCTTTGCATAGGTGCAACGAGACGCCGATCAACACCGACAGCCAATAGCGTGAAAGCACTGTGAGCTTTGTCCCTCCCATCAGCACTCTCTTTCCTATTTGCGGAGGGAACTGCGTTATTGCAGCGATATTGGAAGAAGCACCTGTCAATCCAGGCCGATCGGATGGGGGGGGTGCTGCCTCCCCGCCCACTCCCTAGCCGCTACCGGTCAGGCTTTTGCCCGGTGCGCTGCTTTATCCCGGGAAGCCGTGTGGGCGCGTCATCGGCTGGTGCCTCCTTTCTTCCGTTTCCGGGTGGTGGCTGCCTTCCTTCATTTTGCAGCTCAAAGGGGAGGCAGGGTAGGACCCTGCTGAGCCCAGCGCCGCAACGTGGTCGGGAGCGGCTTTGTTCGCCGAGAGGGCAGTCCTGCGGTGGTTCTGCCGAAGCATAAAAGCGGAGCCCGGGAGTACGAGATGGAGGGGTGGGTGCAGAGGCTCTTTAGGGGCTGCCCCGTGCGCGCAGCCCGCTCCGCTGGAGCTCCTCGGCAGCCCCCGGGCTCCTGCCGAGCGCTAAGCGGAGCGCGGAAGCTGGCAGCAGCGAGGGACGTGCGGTAAGAGGGAGCGTTTGCGGGGCTAAAGAACAAAAGCAGTGCGTCCCGCAAGTAATAAATCTGAGCGTATTCCCTGCTTTGTGGGGATGGCGTCTGAACGTTTGGTAGTAGTAACAGCCATCTGTGTTACTTTCGGAAACCAACCCATCTTGTGACCAAGACATAGAAGAGTTCTTGTTTTCTGTGATTTATGTGTTATGATTGATGAGCAAGGTTGTTCACTGCATGTGCAACAATTCATAGTGGATAAAGCTTATTTAATCTTTGCAAAATGTATGTCTTTTATATTTTTGTTTCTTTGTCAAACTGATGTGTTATGGAGAAGCTCCCTGAGTCTTATGTAGAAGAGGCTAAGTGGCCCAGTTTGTCACTTCTGATCTACCACAAAGATGCCTGTTGCTTTAATGTTCTGGAGATTCAGGAAGGGAATTAAGTGAAATTTAATTAAAAAGGCAAAGATGTTACCATGCTGAACTAGAATTCTCAATTAAAAATTAATAGACACACATTAGGTTGTGATGGAAACTTGATTGTATTTGGAATCCCATGTCTAATTCCAGCTATTTCCACAAGGATATGGTTAATAAGAAAAGAGAAGCGAAATGGAGACATCACACTGAAGGGTCATAAATCCTTGTGGGGGTAAGCTCCTTCAGGAACAGCATAACCTCAGCTGCAGTGGAATCCTCTGTAGTCAAAGAGATGCCCTTGGTTGGTGGTACTCTGGGCATACCAGGCTTACAGAGAGAGCAGTGGTGCGAGGAAGCCGAGGCATGCCTGTTAGAGCAGCAGCAGCAACATGCGCAATGTTCCTCTAACAGTTACAGCAATCCTGTTGCCACGGAGATAATGACTTATCCCATGTCATTATTGATCTATCAACAGTAAGAGCAATTTTGCAGTCTGATATTGTTTAGCAAATAGAGTAATATCTGCTGAACACTTAAAAACTGCTATAAATGTTGGAAAGCTTCTTTGAAGCCTGAGTAATGGGTTAAAAGGAAGTACCTGAATTCAGTTATTTGTTGCAGTGTTGTGAGATTGGCTTTGTGAGGTAATTCTAAGCTTGGCAGGAAGCATTTTAAAGGAAATGATTAGTTTGGTCAAATGTTTTTGTATTTTAAAGTATGCAGCACTCTTTTAGTAGATAAATTTTTTCACTGCTGGTAAGATTTAAAACAACTAGCCCACTACAATTTTTTATAGCAACACAATTAAAAATATTTGCAGTCTTGTCCAGTGTACTTTTAGACTAAACTGAAACTACTTATATTTTATTTTCCAGACAATGATTCAAATCACCCGTTCACGAGAAGTATTATTGGAACTCCCATGGGATTTCTGATGTTTTGCTCTTCTTCCTCTTAGAAGAACTGTTATCAGTTCAATTTTGAAAACAGTAACAAAAGCACATTCAAACTGTGGAGTTTAAACTCAATCATTTCCAGACCTTCTGCAGCTGAGCAAAATTAGTGGTTATGAATTGATGGTTTGAGTTTCTTACACGTACACAAGAACAAAGGTGTCTAAGAATGATACTGTCACAGAGGCTTTTCCCTTTGGAGGAAAAAAAAAAAAAAAAAAAGTGGGTGTGTGTGGCAGGGGTGAAGGGGAGGCAGCTGGTTGAAAAGATCAGAAGAAAAGGCTTGTTTCAGCTTATCAGGACAGGACTCCTCTTTGTGTCCGAGTCAGATATTTCTTCCTTACTTGTAGCAGAGCCTGAAAATGAAACGTTATTATATGCAATAACAGTTAGCTCTACTTAAGTGTTTTATTGTCTCTTGAAGCTTTTTTGAAGCTCCTGTTCTGCATGCCAGGTGAATAATTTGAGGTGTATCATCAGGGAAACATCTGGCAGCATCAACTTGTCCTTTGAGACCAGTTAGAATGCTCAGTGTACCTACAGTTCTGGACTGCACAGTTAAAATCTGTGTGGCATACATACATTTTGAATGCTGAAGAAGAAGCTGTGAAACTTTTATAGTAATTTTACCTAACTGGTGATCTAAGCCAGTTGTTGGATTTGGATCCTTTAATGGGGGGAAGTCATGCTAATGATAAAAGTAGAAGTGTTTTGAGTCCTGTACTGAGTGAATAGAATGTAAAATGTTCAAGTTAGAGAGCAGACCTTTAAATTAGACACTTTTTAGATGTCAAAGTAATTAATACAATAGTACAAATTAGTACCAAGTAATTAGTCCCAGTATGATGAGTGTACTAAGTCTGCTTTGGGAATTGTGAAGCTGTCCCGTGACAAGAACCATGCGGTGTGAACTTCGGAATAGAGAAAAATTGCTGTTCAGTGTAAGCAAGCTTCTTGCAACTATGTTTCCTGAGCAGAGACTTTTAGACCTTTGTTGCTTATTTGCAGGTGATAGCAATCCTTGAGTCTTTCACTATTACATTATTGTATCTCTTGGCCTCTTTTTGACTTGGAGTTAAGAACGGCAGAATTTTTCACCGGTCTAAAAAAAAAAAAAAAAAAAAAACACATTGCACAAAGCTGAGAAAGTAAAATTTATCTGCTAAACACAAGTATACTATTATTGGGTCAAGTACTGAACAAACGAAAGCTAAAGATGGTTTGTTTGAAAACTGTTCAGTTGCAGCGAGGCAAGAAAAGCTTGTATTTAGTGTCCACAAGAGGGCTCTGACAGCTCAGAGGTGCCTGCTGAGGGTCCCTGGCTGAGTCACTTCACTAAAATGGCAGGCTGCAGTAGCTGAACTCTTGCTGTCATCGAGGATGGTTAGATCTTTTGAATTCCCTTATCTTAATAGTGCAACAATCGCTTGAGATAATAATTGCTATTACTGGGAAAATCCTCCAATAAGTAATCATAGAATCATAGAATGGCCTGGGTTGAAAAGAACCTCAAAAATCATCTAGTTTCAGCCTCCCCGCCCCCAACTATGTGCAGGCTTGCCAACCACCAGACCAGGCTGCCCAGAGCCACATCCAGCCTGGCTTTGAACGCCTCCAGGGATGGGGCATCCACAACCTCCTTGGGCAACCTGTTCCAGTGTGTCATCACTCTCTGAGTGAAAAACTCCCAATATCTAACCTAAACCTCCTCTGTCTCAGTTTAGAACTATTCCCCTTGTCCTATCGCTATCCGCCCTTGTAAAGAGCAGTTCCCCCTGCTGTTTATACACTTCAAGTATTGGAAGACCACTATGAGGTATCCCCAGAGCCTTCTCTTCTCCAAGCTAAACAATCCCAGTTCCCTCATGCCTTTCCACATATGAGAGGTGCTCCAGCCTTCTGATCATCTTAGTGGCCTTCTTCTATAAGTCTGTTGTGTGTCTTGTTTTTTGTTTTAATTAAGAATGTACATTTTGAGAAATGTCACATCTGTTGGAAAAACATCACCAGAATGTTAATAAACATCACTGGCCATATCATCTGCTCCATGGAACAAGACAGATACTACCAAGCATGTCATCGCATGTGGATTTCAACTGTATTAAAAGCTTCTCCAAATAAAGCATTTTGAATTGAAGCATTTTGCACACAACAGCATATTTGTGAAGTAGACAGAATTGTTATGATGTACCTTAAGTATAAGTTTATTTTAGCAGTATAAACATGGTACTGTAGTGTTTCAATAAAGATTTGTGGTTTTCATTACAAATCGTTTAGCTTTTTTTCTTTTCAAGAAATGTGTATAGTTGACAACTGAAGTTGTTCTGGAGAGTCTTCAGTTATTATCAATGTGATTTTTATATTGGGTATGGCATAAATAAGTTCTTCTGTACAAATATTGGGAGTCATTCTCAACTGTATGTGGAAATGTTGAGACTAATTTCTAGCTATAAACTTTATATATAAAGCGCTATAAAGTGACATCAGGAAGAAGAAAGTGAGGTTTAAGTGAGAAGCTAAACTGAAATTAACAGTTACGATCAGTATATCCTTACAAAAAGATGTTTATAGTCCTACTATTATATGAAGAATTCTGCAGAATAAAGTCACCCTCCTCTCGCTTGCTTACATTTTTTTTTGTATGGGTTTCAGTGCTGCAGTGTTCCATGCTCATCCTCTGAAGTTTGTAGTAGCTTAACTCCCTTGCTTTGTTTTAATTTGTTTCCTCCTCTGACATCTGAAATTGTACAGCAGCTACTTAATTGCAAGATGAAAGAAAAAAAACCTTGTATTGAAAAGATGTGAGATTTAATTGTAGCACTGGCTTGTCTCATACAGAGACCTGTTTTATGCAGTTTCTTTTAATTTAAAAAAAAAAAAAAAGTATTTGCATCCTATGAACAGAAGCCTGGGGAAAAGCTCAGACTTCAAATAATCTCTTTTTGTTAATGGGGCACTGTAGAGTACAGTAGAGCAGATATGTGGGAATCATCCTTATGCTCTCTCCCCCAGCAGTAGACTTATCTTTGTCTACAGATTTGTTTTGATGCTAGTAGAGGGAGTCATGAAGAGACAGAGGTGCAGCTGGTTTCTATCACTGTGCTTCAGTTTGAGGCACTTGACTGAAGAAAGTTGATCTGCATTCTTTTGTAGTTCTGTGCTAGGCTATGGTGGTGAATTCACTATGATGAATGATTTAAGGTCCGCGTGCTGGGGAGGGAGGATAATAAAATTAAGGACTGTAGAACTGTATCCTCTTTTAAATGCTGGCATACAAGAGACATTTTTTTCTAGCTTGTGTTTCTTGCCCCTTAAAAGACTAGATACAAACAAGTAAGTTGCTTCACAGAGCTGGCATTTCTAGAGGCAGAGAGACTAGAGTAGATGAAAGTATAACTGCAGACTGAGTCTCACAGACAAAAATAGCAAAATGGTGTTTGTAGTGTGAATGGGAGCAAGGAGAGCCAAATGTAATTCATTGTGATAAAAGTAGAATGCTTGTGGAATGTTGTATTTCAACAGTTGTCTTTGCTGTTTTATCCTGTGGACTCCAGAGAATATTTTTAAAGCTAACTTCTGGCATTTTACTTGGAAAAATACAAGGTGTGTGGAGAGGAGAAGAGAAAAAATCTAACATGCTGGAATTGGACCGAGTATATTTGGCTTCAGGTCCTGTGGAATCTGCAACAGGTCTTGTCTTCCCGCTGGCTTATCTCCTACTGACTTCAACAGGGGCACTGCTGTTAGCTAGTAGAAGTTAATACTGCATGCCCCTAAAAATAACCTTCCATTTTGGTTTTGTTTCCTCCACATTTTCAAGCAGAGGTCAACATATCCCCTTCCTCATCTGCTTTCTTGCGTGGTTATGTTGTTGCTTCTCCAGAGCATGTAGGCTTCTAGGTGCTCAGACTCCTTAGCATACTAGGCATCTGGCTACAGTTGGCCTCTGGTTACAACTGTAATACAGTCATCAAACTTTTTTTGGTCTGCAGAGAGTTAAAAGCATAAATTAATAGTTGTATAAAAATTGCGACTTAAGAAGTATAAAAATCACAGATTGGCTGAGGTTGAAAGGGATGTCTGGAGTCAGCTAGTCAGTCCCAGTGCAGGGTGCCCAGGTGGCTTCTGAACATCTCCAAGGAAGAGACTCCATGGTTTCTCTTGGCAGCCTATCCAGTGCTCAGAAAAGTTTCCTGATGTTCAGACAGAAGCTCCTATGTTAGCAGCCCAGCACAGGGCACTACTGAGAAGAGGAAGAGCCTGGCTCCATCCTCTCTCCATCTTTCCTTCAGGTATTTATACACATTCATAAAATCACCCTGAGCCTCCTATATGCAGTTCTTTAGGTGAGGCTGCATCAATACAAAGTATAGCAGGGGAATGTCCACTTAACTAGCTGGCTGTGCTGTGTTGAATGCACACCAAAATGCAGTTTGCCCTCTTGGCTGACAGGGCACACTGCTGGCTCATATCAGTTAATTAAATTTTCTTAAAAGAAGAACATGAAGAACAGGTAAGAAATGATTTTCAGTTTCAAAGTACTGGCTTTCATTTGTGTGACATTTTTGTGAGATCACCTTTTTCATGATTTGGAGAATTCCATGCAGCTCTCCATGCTTCCTAAGTGCAGCACTCCAAACTATACAGGTTTAAGCAACCCTACAGTTTTGCTCATATGCAATAACCTCTGGCTACATCCATTTCTACCTTCTTCCCACTGTCTGATCTCATCTGAAAAGATGTGAGATGAGCAAGCTTCTCTATTTCTATTTTCAAGTGAAGAAGCAATATTTTTTTTCCTTTTCTCAAAAATATTTTTAAATTCTCCAGTTTACAGCCTCCTGTTTCCATGTTAACATCTTTCCCTAGCTTAAATAGGTCAACAAGGACTGTAAAGATACTGGGGGGAAGGAAGTAGGAAAAAAACCCTGCATGTATGCTTCAAAATATATTGCAAACAAAGCAGAAGAAAGTAGTGAAAAAATTCTCAATGAAATGGGTATATCCTTAACTCTAAACTGGAGAGGGATGGATTTGAAGGGTGGACAAGGAGTTGGCTGAATGACTGCAGACAGAGTGTTGTGGTTAGCAGCTCTGTGTCCAGGTTGAGATCTGTGACAAGTCGTGCACCCCAGGGGGCTGTCTTGGGGCTTGAGGGGGTTTGAGGCTTGAGGAATTCGGTGCACCTTCAGCAAATTTGCAGACAACACCAAGCTGAGTGCTGCAGTTGATGTGACAGGAGGAAATAAAGGGGCTGAATTAAAAGAGGAACTTAGATGAGATGTTAGGATGAAGGACTCAGAGTGGTGAGACAGTGATACACGTTGCACAGAGAAGTTGCGGGGGCTCCATCCCTGGAGATCTTCAACACCGGGTTGGATGGAGCCCTGGGCAGCTGGACCTAGCAAACCTGCCCATGGAAGTAGTTGGGGCTAGGTAGGCTTTAAGGTCCTTTCCAGCCCAACCCATTCTATGGTATTCAATCTTGAATTCGGGGAGAAAATTGTAGACATCTTAGAAACTTTATTTCCTGCTTAGCTGGTAACCTTGTTGATGCCTAAATGTTACAGCTTTTAGGGAAAACAATCACTGCTGGGAGTGGGGGGCACAGAGATCCCATAGTGTCAGCATTCATAGCCTACTGATGACCACAAGAGAATAAGTGCTTGGGGTTCTTCTCCTGGGGATTTTGATGTTCTGTTCAGTAATTCCTGTGTTACAGGAATTGTGTGAGGAAGAACTTGTGGTATGTAGCTGCTGACCTGCTGACTCCAGATAAGTATGCTTAGCAAGCATTTTTAGTTATATTATTACCCTTCAGCATTAAACACTCTCAAGGCATTGCAAAGGCATCTGATCCTCCATCACAAGGTCCCACTTCCTTCTACAAGTGGTCTGTCTGCTCAGGATGTGGGGACTATCTATACAGAAGGTAAACGTCAAAATGTGTAGTAGGGAGAATGTGAAATGCCAAGACTGTATGATCTCTGTATGAATCCAGAACCAATTAGCTTGTCTAATTGGTGGGAACCTTGCTACCTTCCTCTGCTGTTCCTGAAGATTTGTTGCTTTAGAGCTTTTTATGACACTTCGTTCCTCACCCACTCAAGAAGAGGAGTTCTATAGCAACTGCTACCATCGCCTGCTGAAGCTTTCTATCAAGCCATGTGCAACAACTTCTCATAACTAAAAAAAAAGAAACAACAAACCCTGAGAAGTCCAAGTGTCAAAACCTGTTATGTTAAAGACAAGACATATGTCAGTGGTACACTGCACACCAATGTTACTATTCCAATAAATGCTATTCCTCCCACCATAGGACTGCCAAATGACTCATTATGAATAACAACTTGACATTGCTGTACCCAAGCAAGCAAAAAGGGAAACATCTTAATATCTTGTAGTACTTGTTTGTCATCGTTTATGAGTGTGGTAAAGGGTGTGTTATGCTAATAACAGAGAGCAGTTACCCTGCAGCATTATAAGTGCTTTTCTGCTGCAGTTCTTCCTGTGGTGGGTTGTCAGTCCCGTGGAGTAAACCCTGCCAACACATGTGCGTGTCAGTAGCACTATTTGGTGCTTCCCACCCAGTCCACTGGGTATTCTGCGCATCACAGGAAATGTCTGAAAATGCTGCATGTTCACTGACAACTACTTGTGGTTTGGTTTAGAGGCTGAGCAAATGGCTTCTAAATATATGTTCCTTTCTTCCAATGAAAGAGGGTTAAGCTTCTGTTCTGTCATTTTCAGAGGCTTCCCCACCCTTTCGCTCTAATTTCAATTGTTCTGACCTCTCCGTTGTTGTTTAGGTGTGGTGTGTGTGCAGTTTTATATTGTTTAGATAATGCACTGAATGTTCATTTACTTAATGCCTGCTGTTTGCCTGTGTGTATTTCTAACTAAGAAGGTACAAAGCTGTTGGAGGTAGTAAAATCAGAGCCGTGCAAGCTGCCATGTGGGGAAATACAGAAGGGGAATTTAATGCAAGTGATTTTTAAAAATAACAATGCACTGCCCACCGCCAGCAAGCTCTCTGAATGCAAGAGGCTGTTTTCATTTTGGACTTCTAGTTGTACAAAGTCTTAGGGAATGTTTTTGTTACAAATTAATCACTGCCAGTAAGGACTGTTTAAGCACCTAAATGTCTGAGCCAATTTTCCCAATGAAAATTTGTAAGATAAGATTTTCTATTCTTTATCATCTACCTCTTCTACATGCATGTTTGTGGAGTTCAACTTCTCTGGAATGTGTGCGGTTTCTCTGACTATTCCAAAGAGTAAGAGATAACCAACTCTGAGTTTACTGTGAGGCACAAGCAGTTGCATAGGTGTAGGTGCTATTTTGTGCTGTTGATATGAACTTCAAGTAAGTCAAAACCATGCTAGGGAGTAAATCAGATTTCCCAAGTTGGGTGACTACCTTGTCCACAAACATAGGAGGTATACAGTGTTCAGTTCCCCTCTCAGTGACAATTTAAATAGATCATAGTGGCACACTTTGGGGTAATTAAGGTCCCACCTCAGGTGTTCAGTGTCTCAAGGCCAGAACTAACTATACTAACTAACTGTAAAAATGCATGTGTCTTACCATTAAATAATTCTCACAAATTCCCATTATCCTTTTCCACTGTGAGTGAGAGGTGTCAATTCCTCATGACCTGGAAGCAATTTAGGTACTGAGCTATTCCAGGTGGAGCTGCATTAGCACCATCTTGAATCCAAGCTGTGGACAGAAGCCAGTCCTCAGAGGCCACCCTTGCAGATGTGGCCAGGAGACATCAGTGGTGTGTGCCAGCCTGCACTGAGAGATGGCATCACTGGACAGCCCTTGTCCTCTGCTTCTCACTGAGTCCCAGAGCACACTCTGTTTTCACTTCTGGATGATGTGCCCTGAGGCTCTTGGCCTTAGGACTGTTATATATGGCTGAGACTTCTATCAGAAGCGTCCGGTTTTTCTGCTCGCTATGCAGATGAGAGCAGCAGCTTGCAGCGGCAGAAGGCAGCAACACAACCTCTCACAAAGAACACTTTTGTGCCTTGAGAAATACAGAAAAGCTCCACACACTTACTGTTTGTTTACATTGTATTATTGCTCACATACGACTGTTCGTTCTTCCCTCCCTGGGGCCATTTCCACGCGATGAGAACTTTCTCTTGCTGCAGGTGAGCACCAGGCGTCCGTGGCTCCGGCCTCTGGCTGCCAGGAGAGCCTGCTCCGCACCTGCCTGCTCACTGCCTCTGCTGTTCTTTTTCTTTCTTAGCTGGTCTTTCCACAATAACTAGGACGTATATTGTCGACTTCTCGCTTGGACTGGTTGTAGAAGAACCGCCTAATTCAAACAACGGTTTTGGCTTGCTGGGTTTTGTTTTGCTTTCCAACTTTCGGTTTGAACTCCCCATGCGCCCAAACAAACAACTGCAGAGCCCTGGGGCAGTTTCCTTCACGTACAGCTGGTGGGAAGCTGCCATGCTGCTGTTGTCCGTGTTGGGTCGGTGTGGATTTCTGCACCCACCTGCACGTCTGGGGAACATTCATGTTTGTGTCACGAATCTAACAGCGCTGGGTGCTTCGCAGAGCTTTAAGTCCCCAAATAGGATTCTGTGAGAAATTCGGCTTTTTTTTTCTTTCACAATTGCCGACGCTCAGCTCACCTGTGCCCCCAGACCCATCCAGTCCCTTCCAGAGCTGTCAGCCCGGGGCCCGGCCCCTCCGTCCACTCCGCACCGCCGCGTTGCATAACGCCTCCCGCCGGGCCGGGCGGCGACGCAGCGGGGAGGGCCGAGGGCGGGCACTCCACGCAGCCCTGAGTGGCGGGGCCGGTGCCGGGCGGCCCGCCGAGGGTGAGCGAACGAAGGAGAGCGAAGCGGGAGCAGCGGAGAGAGAAGCGCCGCGGCCCCGGAGGGACGTTCGGCGGCGGGTGCCGCGGCGGTGAGTGGGGCGCGGGCCTGCCTGCTCGCGCTGCGGGGAGTAACGGTGAGGCTGCGCTTTGCGGGAGAGCCCCCGCGTCCCGTCCCGTCCCGGCGGGGGTGGACGAGGCTCTCTGACAGCGCAGAGCGGCAAGGACAACCCTGCGCCCGGGCGGCTGCGGCAACCTGCCGTGCGGCTCTAACGGTGTCCCCGCGGCGCAGCGTCTGGCTGACGGTGCGGCTGCGGGCCCTGCAGCGCCTCTCCCCAGTGGAGCAAGCGGGCGGGTAAAGCCTCTTATTTAATGCCTTTCGGTTAAACAAGAAAATAACCGCATCTCTCCACGAGGAGCAGCTCGGTAAGAGCGCGAGCAGCGGCTTGCAACTTTTCTTACCCAGGTGTCGGGCTGTCGCTGCCAACCGGCTGCTCGCCGTGGCTGTCACGTTCCTGCGGCGCTCTGTGCCCACGCTTTCTGTTCCCGTTCTTATCCCCTTTCCCCGGCTTCTAACGCAACACTGTCCCGAGTAGTGAGGAGGGTCCCGGTTTGCCCTCACCTTTACACCCTCACTCGATGCGCAGTAAGGTTTTGGCTTCTCCCATGTCCTTTTCTGCCGCTGTGTTTATTTCCATGTGCTTATCGGTTTGACTTGTGTGAACTTAAGTCTTAGTTCTGGGAAACTTTATTCCTAGAAATAGCTTTCCTCAAATACATTTATAGAGTGAAACCTGCAGGAGTCAGTGATTAATTGTAAAAATGAGGGTTGCAAGATTATGCTTCTACAGTTTGTTAAAGCAGTGCATTGCTTCCCTTCTCTGTTGTCTTGCTATCTTCTATCACTATGAAAAATAATATCACTGTGCTGATCAGACCAGCTCCTTACTACTACTGCTTTTGGATGCCACTTCTAAGCCCTCCGTGGGCCATCTGAAAGTCTCTGTACGCAGTGGCTATTTTTTGAAGAGGGAATTTCAAAAACGCAGCAAAACTTTACAAGCTGATTGGTTGCCTTTCAAATGTTCTGCTTTGTTTTCTAAAAGTGTCTCAAATTTGTGGGCAGTTGAAATGCATGTTGGCTTGGCACGGCCTCTGTGGTTGCCAAGTGTGTAAAGAAAGTAAGGAAATGTAACCCGCTGCAGTCCCCTGGCAACTTTTATTTCAAGAAGCAAACTCGTAGTGAGTCATGGGAGCATTGTTCCCTCCAAACTAACTGCCAGGAAGTGGAACTTGACACAGCTGGTGGGCTCTCTATAAAACAGTTCTTCCCTACACGCAGTGTTGTTTCCATGTTCTTTGTGAATCAACAGATCCCGAGCCCTCGAACTCCCAAAGAAGATAGAATTTAGCCTCTCAGGGTGCGGTGCTGCATGTTTGTCCCTTCCTGTGTTGGTTTCGATTCTTTTCTTCTGTTATGTACTTCAGTTTCTTCTCTTCCTCCCATCCTGGTCAAAAGTTTTTCACATCTGTGAACCATTCCCAATGCATGTGTCCTCTCTGACTTTCATACACTGGCCTAACTGACAAGAACGTCTTGCCTTTCCTTTTGGGTAAGCCATTTTTGTTCCCTCCAGTTCTTTGTGGCTCTCACATCATCCTGAAAAACATCTCTGAATGCTTGGGCTCAGGATGCAGCTGTACTTCCATACATACCTGTGTGATATAGGTAGATGCTCCAAGCCTAGCACCTGCATCACAGCTTCAAGAAGGATAGCTATCTTTCATCTTTTACTACAGTTTCTATTGCAAATAAGGTGCTTGTTGTCACTTAATCATAGAATCACAGAATGGCTTGAGTTGGGCCTCAAAACCCACCTAGTTCTGACTCCCTGCCATAGTTGAAGTTGCCCCCCACCAGATAAGAACCCAGAGCCCCATCCAACCTGGCCCTGAATGCCTCCAGGGGTGGGGCATTCACAGCTTCTCTGGGCAGCTGTGTCAGTGCCTAATTATATAGTACTATTTGTATACACACATGTTATAAGTAGGTGATATCCTTCTATGAAAATTGATGACTCAGCAGCATGCTGACTTACAACTGAATAACTCAGAGTTGTGAACTCTGGCCATTCATACTATCTGAAATCGCCACACCTCAATGTCAAAATAAGGTAGTAAACTTGTTTGACAGAGAAGGGCATTTTCATTGACACTTTATATAAGGTTAATAAGCAATCTTCGATGTCTCTATCTGTCTGAACAGAAAGCTTAGACTGTTCTGATCTCTAATACAGTGCTTGTATTCTGAGGAAGATTAGGGTTATTTTTAATATGATCTGGGCCTGTTAGTTTCCTCTTGGCAGGACTGACTTGTCATGTGTGTGAATACAAGGATCTTATCTATGTTATGCCTACCAGAAGACTTGGGCCTGATAGGAAGCTCTTCATAGCAAGGGATTTCATGGGAATTCATGTTTTGGCTGTAGTACGATGAGGATTAAGTTGCCACCTCAGCCTTGAAATCTCACGGAACAAATGCATGAAGTAATGTACTAGTGGACATTGAGGGAAATCACAAGAAATTACATCCATGATGTTGTAGTTTGCTTGGAAATCAGATACCAAGTTTCAGGTTGCTTGTTTTGTTCTTAATTAGTGCTTGTTTATTTGTATTAAAAAGATAGAATAGCCATTTTTACTGATGTGCTATGCTGAAAGCCTTCTCGTAACTATGGCAGTAATACTTGGGAGCACAGGATGAGTGAGAGGCCCATGTGGAATGGCATGTGCCAGGAGATTTCTTGTTATACTTAGCACTAGTATCTGTTGTTCAGATACAGTGGCTGTCACCAGTGAATCCTAGACTCACATATGCTTCTACCTCTGCAGTTAATAGTCATTAAAAAGAACCACTGGCTTTAGTAGAAGAGCAGTCAGACCCACAAATCTTTGGGCTCCTTTCAGGCAGGTGAGTAGCGTTGTATCTGTGGGATAGCTTTGCAAACTGAAGCATGACAAGAAGACAGGCTGAGGGAGCTGGGCTTGTTCAGCCTGGATAAGAGAAAGCTGCAGGGTGACCTCATTGCAGCCTTCCAGTACCTAAAGGGAGCCAACAAACAGGAGAGGAGCCAACTCTTTGTAAGGGTAGATAATAGCAGGACAAGGGGAAATGGTTTGAAGTGGAAAGAGGGAAGATTTAGGTTGGATGTCAGGGGGAAGTTCCTTACCAAAAGAATGGTGAGGTGCTGGAAGAGGCTGCCCAGAGAAGTTGTGGATGTCCTGTCTCTGGAGATTGGAGGTTGGATGGGGGCCCTGGGCAGCCTGGTCTAGTATTAGATATGGTGGTTGGTGGCCCTGTATGTGGCGGGGGGTTTGGAACTTGATGATCCTTGAGGTCCCTTCCAACACAAGCCATTCTATGATTCTGTGAAGCTGTGTTGCCTGCCCAGTCTGCTGGCTTCCTCTTCCAGACACATTGCCCCTGCTGCTGGGGAGTCACAGCAGTTTGTAATCCCCTTCAGTGTCACGCCTTGTGGAGCTAAATAACAGGAGGTTATTTTTGATTGAGTGAGAGAAGTTCTTCAAAACTCCTTGAAAATATTTGATTTTCAAGATCAAGTGTACCTGTAAATATTGTTTTGATCCAGGCTAGCATACACAGTTTGAGATCTGGATTCTCCTGGAAGTGTCTGCACATTTCACTAAGCAGAACTATGCAAACATGAAGGCCCTAGTTCATGACTCCCAAACAATGTATGAATGGGCTATTGCTGAGTATATGGCCATCCTCCTTCTCTTAATGTAGTAGAATGATTTAGAGGAGCCGTGTTCTGTGCTGCAGGTTTGCTCTGTGGTGTTGGTGAGCATGTACAGCTGAGGATTGGAGTGGGACCAGAGGTACTGAGTGCTGAAAATGTTGTTGGCTCTGGCACCATCTATCAGAGGCTGCTTCTGAAAGGTAGACTATGAGAACATCGTATCTCCATCTGTAAAAGGGGATGCTAACATCTCACTTCATGGATGATGATAGTTGATGCTATGTCAAGGTGTCATGCTGTGATACAGTAAGCAACCATAGTGTGTCTAGGTACTTGGACTTATTTACAAACCAAGATTAGAGCAAGATTCTTACACTGATTTATCTCATCTGTTCATTCAATTGGACTGATGCAACAGTGATGAATAATAGACTATGAAAAAGATGTTAGGGTTACTTTAGCTGTCTCCTCTTCACCTTAAGCAGCAGTGTGATGTGATTTCAAGTATTGCATCCTTGTCTTTTGTTTTCTAATCATTATAGTTAGGCAATCCTAAAAATATATATTGCCTCTGATTAAGGAATAATTTAAGAGATGGATCTGATCATTACCCAGATGCTGAACTCCATTTTCAGTGCAGCCTGAAGAAGTTCAGGGACACTGAAGATGGAAGGTGAACAGATGCTGATGTACCCACCATGTTTTCAAGTTATTCGGACGGAGAGGTGGTGTTTTGTGAGGAGATCATGTCAGTAATGAGGAGAAACCAATCTTTGAAGCTGCTGGTTCTTCCCCAAGCTATATATTTCCTGTAACTTAAATGGCTGATTTTTCTTCGTTTCCTTGCACAAGCACTGCTGTGGCCCTATGGGGATGCAATAGCTGTTATGTGAATGGCAGATGACAGTGTTTGACAAATACAGGTGATGTTCCATATTTAAGTCAGTAGAAACGCTCTATAGCCACAGTGGTGGAAATGAGCAATCTAGGCACATGCTCTTTGTAATGTACATATCTAATAATGATAGTTCAATAAGAGAAGAACTTTTGTTAATTTAGATCTCCAGATAGAGAAAGCACCCAAGGAAAAATTTCTCACTGCCTTGTCATTTAAGTCCATAGAAAAATCTTGGCTTTGTGGCAATGTTGCCATTGGCTTTGGCAGAGATTTGGATTTTCCCTTGTATTCTCAAATTATAGACCGATTCCTAAATTAGCTGTTTTGGCAGTGGGTGCATATTGGTGTGAGACCCAAATCCACAGAGAATACCTTCAACTTAACAGAAGGGAAAATAAGTTTGAGCCTTTCTGGTTCTTTTTTTTTCCTTACGTGTATAAGCTTAAAATTGTTGTCTTTACCTCTCTTCTCGTGTCCTTGGACCTTAGTTATTGCTTTATTCTTTTTAAGACACTTTTAGTATAGAAATAATTTTTTTACCCAGAATATCTGGCTTTTCAAATCTGATTCCAGGCATAACAGCTTCTCCTCTGACGGATTTCAGTGAGAAAATCCACTGGATCCAAACTCATGATAACTGCACTGCAGGTCCTTGTCAGACAAATGGTCCCGTGTTGGAGGTCCCCAGGATGATGTTTCACTGTCTGAGGAGAAGTTCATGTATTCGTGTAGAATCAGTAAATAAGTGGTAAGGGAGACGAAGAAGAAATAAAGAGAATAATGGAGATGTAGACTCTGTTAATGGTGATTGGACCTGAGGGAATGGCATGGAGCTGTGACAGCACAGAGTCAGGCTGGGTAATTAGGAAAAGGTTCTTCACCAGAGGGTGGTGGGCAAAGGAACAGGCTCCCCAGGGCAGTTGGTGCAGGTCTCAACTGCTGGAGTTCAAGGAGTGTTTGGACAACACTCTCAGAGGATTTGAATTTTGGGTAGTGCTGTATGGAGCCAGAAGTTGGACTTGGTGATTGTCCTGGTTTCCTTCTACTTTGGAATATTCTGTGCTGTTGTGATTCTGTGAAGTGACAAAGAGGAGTTATTTCTAGGGGGGCCGAGAGCAGGAGTATGTTGCAGGCAATGCCTGGCAAGCTGTAGTCACCTGCAAGATTTTGTAGTGCAACCACAGCTATGCCATCTCTGGCTGCCCTTGCGTGGTCAGCTTTTGCAACCTTTCTACCAGCGCAGACTTTGCTGCTCACATCCCCGTACTGCCTGCAGCACCAGGTACCAACTCCAATACCGAAGAAAAAAAGTAAAAACACCTGTCCTTTTGCAAAATACTTCTCCAAATATTCCCCCTACAGGCACCCCTGGTTGTGCTTGTAAGCCTCAACCATCCAGTGGCACTTAGCTAAGGCTGCCTGGGATGGGGTCTATCAGCAACCCCAAAGGTCTTGCTTTCATCAGTATTTTGTTTCTTGCCTCAGCTGCTTACCTGTCTACCTGTGGGGTGTAGTGAGAATGCTTAATTATGAAGGAGAGCTGTTTGTGTTTGTTTTTTTCCACAGCCAAGCAAAGTAGCCCTTGTTGCCTGATGAAAGAGCTGAAGGTGCTTTAAAAACATTCTTGTGAGTAATTACGTGGACACATTTAATCACTTAATCCCAATACTTTAGATGTCACAGATTTTTTATTTTTTTTTTTTTTAATTTAAGCCTTGCTAGTGTTGAAAATTTGTAGTTAGTCAGTACTTTGGAATTTACCCAAACGTTAATAACCTGCTTCAGTGCTCCACAGGTAATTATTTTTCGTAGTGGCCTTTTCCTATGTTGTCTGTCACCGTGGTATTTGTGAAGCTCTTGCAAGCTTCACCTTAGTTTGGGGATTTGTAAGATGATTTTTCAGTTAAGCAACTATACTAAAAGCTAATCCATGTCTCCCTCAAACCAGATTTAACATTTATCAGTGTTTGGATTTGTGTGGGTTTTTTTGTTTGTTTTCTGTTTGTTTGTTTGTTTTAATGCCAAGAAGTCAAAATACTTCTCAAGTGGGGCAGAGTATAATGACTGCCTGCCTTAGCCTCGTTTTACAGGTGCTCAGCTTGGAGTTGATATACCTAAATCATTAGGCTGTGCCTAATGATTCATTGTTTGCAGAGTGCAGCTGTACCAGAAAGACAAAAAGCCTGACACCTAGCTGTACCACTGCCAGTACACCCAGGCCCAGTACTTGGGACAACTTGAATATTTGGTGTAGGTGTTGGTTCCTGTGTTTGCAAAAGTGTTTACCTTGCATTGCTACCGACTGTCAGGGAATCTGAAGTCATCCAGCTGGTTTTCTTACAGAATCATTGAATCTGTTTTTTAACACAGGTCTGGCTAAAGAACATGCCATGGAAATGCTGTCTCCTAACACAAAAGAAACAGTAGAAGGTCTGAGGGGTGAGAAAAATACTTGAATTCCTTGACAAACTGTCAGTAGTATTCTTCATAGAGAAATAAGGAGATGGCAGGTTAGCTGTGGTAGGAACATCTGCCATGCTTTTCTGAAACTACAGTTTCCTTTCAAAATATGTTTTGCTTTGATCTAAATGACAGAAAGCTTTATGGGGAATGCTGCATTCCTGATTGCTAGATTAATTCTTTTCTGCCTTTGGGCTGTGGCTATTTGAAGTCACTGGGGTAGCTGCTGGGCTCCTTTGCTTTCATTGTTAGCCTGCCAGCTGATGTACTTTGCATCATTTTTGAGGATTATTCAGGTTAGCAAAAGCCTAACAATATAGTTGGAAAATAGATGGTTTATCAGTTCCCTCCCTGAAGTGCCCTGACACCATGACTAACTCCTTTTCTGCTTGTTGTCATTTTTCACCACTGGTGGTGCAAATTTCTGTGCTCAGTTGGCTCTGTTGGGGTCCCTGTCTCAAACAGGGTTTGCAGCTGATCTTGAACTGCTGGTCTTCAGTTAAACTAGAAACTCCACAGTGTTCGCCCAATATAGAGTTTCTATCCCATTGTTGATCTTCCATTTAGATCTTCCTTCCATCCCTTCTCCTCTCTTCATCTTTTCCCATGCTTGTTTGTGTGTACTGCTTGCTGAAATGTAAAGAGAGGACATTGTTTTCTCTCTGTTTAACTTCTAATTTGGAAGTGGAATCTGAACCAACTTTTTTCTTCCATATTTCCTTTTCCCTGTTTTCTCCACCTTTCTTCCTTACGTTCATTGTACTCTTATGGATGTTGCTCATGTAGCACAAATCTGATGCGCACCAACTGTAAAACTAGAAATGTTTGTTGTCCACTTGGACTCACTTGGGATGTACACTAGCTTGAGTGAGTGTGCAATATAGTTTGGCCCTGGAATATATTAACTGGATTTACACAGTTAGGATGGTTCCAATGGCAATGAATGGGTTGACCAAACCAGTGGATTTTAATTCATAGAATGTCTAACAGCAGGAGTACTCAAAGGAATTATCATTAACTGAGGGGAAAATGCTGCTTGATATTTTCCAGCAGTTTCAGGGAATCAGGAATAGAGTTAATCACGCTTTCCATCGTGGGAGATGGTTAATGGATGCAAAATGTATTCCAGTCAGCCAAACAGTGCCTACAGTCATATTGCCTGCAAATACCAGCTGACCTCCACTTTGCATGGCACAGCTTTAAGTGAGGGTAGACTCTAGATTAGTGTGTCAGCCTGCAAAGGGAATCTCCTGCTGAAGATCTGAAAATGAAAAAGGAGAAGATAAAGTGGGTAGAGAGGAAATTTATAATTATGGTAGCAGTTGAGCTGACAATTTTTAAAATTCTCATCTCTGACATGTATCTGTCTGCACTACTACTTCTCACTTGCTTTCTTGCTGAGTATTCTGGACTTGTTCCTGTTCAGCAAACATTTGTCAGGCGTGATAATTTCAAGCATTAATCCTTAGGAATTAACCTGCTTGTTAGTTGATGACCTGAACTCTTGGTAGTTTCTGGGGATTATTTCTATTTAAATCTTTCCTTTCAAACAGAGGCAGCACACTGATAGATTTCTTTGTTATTTTTATTTTTCTGGTCTCCCATATCTTTACACTTCTATCTCCCCACCTCCCTGCTACCATGCAGCAAGCAGCAGAGAGGAAATCCTGCACTGCGTTGGCACTGGTTAGGAGGAAGCCCTAGGTTTCTCTTCACACCGCATGCTGCTGATGCCAATCCCGCTGAGCTGCACTCTAGCACCCAGATCCCCATAGCCTTGTGGTGCTGCACACCCAAGGGGAACACCAGGCAGATCCCTGCAGGCTTTTAGCAGTCATTCTTCCAGAACTCCCAGGGTTTTGGTAAGGTTTCTGTGGGATTTACTCCTTTCATAAAGAAGTGAGATAGTCGAGACCATGCTGCCTGTGTTTTTCTTTCAGCTCCTGATAACTTCTTGAACTTTTTCCAATTTCCCATTTAAATTACTGGAGAGATAAAAACCTTGAGGACATTAAGTTCCTTGAAGTGTCATAAATTTGGATTACATTGGAAAGAAGACAGAAATAAGCACTCTGCTAGCGGAGCAGGCAGCCTATGTGTGTTATAAACAAGCAAGTGGGTGCTGCCTGTCTGTTTGCTTGCTTCTCTCTGGGGAAAGCCCATGCATCATCTGCTCATTAGAAGGGTAAGAGCAGAGGCCAAGGGCATTATGTGATGAAATAAGGACAGATAAACTGTTCTTTGAGCAGCAGAATGTATAAGGCCAGAATGGAGAACACCTTCATGTAAGATGGGAAAATGTAGTGAAGCTATCCTAGCCATAGTGCTCACCACAAGGCTGTGGCTGGAGATAAGGGGCAGCCAGTGAGGTTAACAGTGTCTGTTAGAGTTTGGAGGGCATATCAGCTTTCACAGCCTCCAGCCAAACTGGGACTACTGGAATTATTTTCCTGAAATTTCTCTAATAGTGTAGTTTTAACTTCCCATATACCACTGTTGAAACATAACTTGGGTATTTGCAATAAATTAAGACAAGATAAAAGAAATTCCATATTAGGTTTTAAGAGGGGAGCATAATTTGCATCTCACTTTGTCATGCATGATGTGCTCATTGTGGCTTCTGTGAAAACTGTCCAGCTGTTGGAGCTCGGTTGGGCTGCAGTGTAGCACACATCACACAAGGATGCTCTTTCCTTTGGAAAGGTGATAACCTGATTCCTTTGTTCTCTGAATCAGCCTTTAGTGAGATTTCCACTGAGCCCTAAACTATGAATTCAAAGGGGAAATACAGTAGGAGGATTCAACTGACATGAAATGCATTTAAAATATAACACCTGTAAAAGATGGCTGTGGAGATCACTGAGAAAAGATTATTTCTCTTAGACCAAAGTTAAGTTTGTGCCACGATGTATGCTACTCCTTGTAGAATAATTACATATTACTTGCATTATAAAAAATATGTACCTTTCTGCTTCTTCCTGATCTTAATGTCTGAAAACCACCAGAGCAATGACACGTCACTCAGGAAATGTTTGTCAAAGGCACCAGTGTATGCATGCAGATCCACTGCCGATGGTGATCGCTTGCCCTAGGCATGTATCTGCATTAGCCCTTTGGCAGCTGGTGGCCCTTGGGATGTGCTTTGTCATACTTTGGGTGGGATTTTTACAGTTGCTCTGAGTAAGTAGGCCCTATGTTCCCAATGGAACCTAAATAGAGCAGAGCTGCCGAATCTTTTCAGCAGTTCACGGGGGGGGAGGGGGGAAGAAAGAGCCTTGGTTTCTTACAATACTCATTTTTTAAAAAGGTGATTAAGATTGGATGATGCAAGAGTGAGAATGATAAGCATCAGCTTTTCTCTGGCTGCTTGGCAAGGTAATTACCTGCAATCACAGCCTTAAATAACTCTTAGGTCCCTCTTGCTAGATGTGGACTGCTGACAAACACAACTTGCAGCTGAGTGCTGTCACAGCTTTATGTTCAACTGTGTTTTTAATTAACCTCAGGAGGAGGAGGTTGAATTACACTTTAGCTTTATAAAGCATGAGGCTCCAGTCCACATTCAGGCTAAAGTGATGACTAAAAAGACAGTGCTGCTTCATCCACAAGACATGAGTCCTCCCTGTTGTGCAGTGCTGGGCTGTATGTGTTGCTGAGTTGTTGCTCTCACTGCAGAAGCAAGCTCCCGTGCTGCTGGGAGCAAACTCTGCAGCTGTAGACAGAGATGCATTCCTGGTCCTTAACCCACAGAGCCTGGCGAATGAGCGTAGGGGGGAGGGTGATGAAGATGTGGAAACTGCAAGAGTTCAGGCAAAAATGAGTCACAGGAAAACAGCCTCCTTTAGTCAGTTCCAGAAATGTTCTCAAACCACTCAAAATTAATTTAGAGCTGCAATTTTGCAGTGGTCTGCTTTGTTTCTGAGTTGAGATTTTTGGGGGATAAGGTTGCTGGCAGCTCCAAAAATGTATTGTTTAGGACATAAGAAGTCCTTGTTTGCTCCACAGCCTAGCTTTGTCTGAACACAAACCACTGCCTTTTTGCAGTATACAGCCTGGCATTATCAGCTTAGTACAAATGTTACTTTAAATTATGTCCAAATGCTGGCTGGCTGGATCTGACTTTGCTTACCCTGATGTATCCTTTTGACAGCATTTCAATGGTTTAGCTTTAGCAGTGATCAGTTTTCTCTTTCTTCATTTGAACAGCTCTTACTGTTTGGTACAGGTTCAGCAGATTTCTCCATTGTTATTGGTTTTGATCCTATGGAAATCACACATTTACTTTAATCAACAACTTCAATATTTAAAATTATGAACCTCCTAACTACTTAAGCTACTTTTTTGTTATAACTCCAATGAGTCTCACTTTTTCATAGAATCATAGAGAACAACCATGAGGTTGGAAAAGACTACTAAAATGATTTAGTCCAACCATCAATCCATCACTGCCATGCCCACTAATCACGTCCCTCTGTGCCACATTTCCACATTCCTTGAATTCCTTGAATTCCTGGGCAGCCTGTGCCAATGGCTTTCTCCTTCTGAGAATAATTTTTTTCTAATATCTAACTGGAACCTCCCTGGTGCAACTTGAGGCTATTCCCTCTCAACCTATTGCTCTTACCTGAGAGAAGAAGCCAACCCCCACCTCAGCACAGCCTCCTTTCAAGGAGTTGTAGAGAGTGATAAGATCTTCTCCAGGCTACACAGTTCCCTATTTTACATGTTTGTCTTCCAATAGCATTATCCTAATAAGAATGATTTGAAAGATAGATGTGAAAAATTTGGAGTTTTGCAGAGTTAGTCTGTTCTTCTGAAGGGAAAAAAAGGCATTGTATCCTTAGAATATATTTTAGTATTTACAAATGACTTTATAACAAATATTGCTGATAACCAACCTTGTACAGCAAGTATTTAGTTTAAAGGCTGTGTGCTTAGTGCTCCCAGGTTGGACACAGCTGGTCCTTCGGAGGTGAAGGTAGTTGACTGATGGTCAATTAAGATTTAAGACTGTTTTTTTTGTGAAGTGGGATGTGGGGTGGAATTGGAGTCATAAAACCCCTAGAAACAAATGTGGAGACAGTTATGTGCAAGAAGGAAAGATGCAGAAGAAAAAAAGAGACAGACTTGGAGAAAGGCTGACATCCCATTGCTCTGAGCACCCTCATCATGACTAAAGGCTTCATCAGGCCATGGGGGTTGCTGCAGAAGAAAGTTGTCCCACCACTGCCTGGATCCCTGCTTGGAGGTGCTCCTTTCTCACACTGGTTTTAAGTGTCCCACAGATGGGCTGAGACTTGGTGCAATGAGTCCTTTCTGCTGTGAGGCCACTGTCTGAGTCCTCTCACTAGTGCCTTCAGGGCCAGAAGGAGGATCTCTGAGTGCCTCTTGCTCTAAGGGGTGGGCTGAGGACATGAGCAGCACCACAGGAGCTTGCATGGAGGACGGGAAATGCAGTGGTAATCTCCAATTGTCCCTTTTTCTGTCCAATGCTCTGTGTCCCTAAGTAATTGCTGATGCTCTATTTTCACCGCTGAAACTTTTCTAACACACAGTCTGTAATCTCATGACAGGTGTTACCCTAAGGAGCACTTCTGGCTACTGCAGGGTGCTGTGGAAGAGCACAGTTTGTATGTGGCCACCATGCTGGGGTTGGTCACGATGATGAAAGCGGCCCTGCCCCTGAGAGTTACGATGTGGTAGACTGCGTGTAGAGAGATGGGCCATTGCTAGCCAGACAAGGAAGGCAGACAATGCCTTTATTGGGTACTGATGGGGAACCAGAAATGGGATATGAAGAATCTCCTGAAAGAGTTATTTGGTTATAGTTTATGTAACAACCTAATTTGCAGAATTTGTTTGGCAAATGGTAAAGAATAACTCTCCCTCTGAGGAAACTGTATTGTCAGTACACAATATATGAACAACAAAAGTGGAGCAGTTTATTAGTTATATTACTTGTTCTGAATTGTTCACTGATCTCCAGCCAAGATTCAGGTGGCACAGGAGTTTATTAGTCAATATATCAGTGGTGTGACTGGCACCCAGTGCTGTGGGATCATGCAGGCTGTAGAGAACGAGTGGGAAATAATTAAAAACATAAATTCCAGCCTTCAGAGATCGTGAGATTAATACTGTTGACTTGTAATGCTTTTTCCTTTGCTGACTGATGGTAAAACTCTTTGGGTGCTGAGCAAAGCTGAAACCAAGCCTATTCCAGCAGCTGGGGAGGAGTTCACCAAGTGGAGATTGCTGGTAGGCAGCAGGTTCCCTTGAGAGGAAATTTCAGAAGCAGACACCCTAGATATGAGAAATTTCTGCTGTGGTTTTAGAGCAGAGGTGCTTAACCTGTGATTTCCCAGACTAAAGAGTCTATGAAAAGTGACTAGGAAAGCAAGCCTGTTGTTAGTATCTTTGAAATCATCAGACAGATGTCTGCATGTTTATTGGGGAACTTCTGGGGTATGTATTATAAAAGGTTAAAATCACTCCCTGCAGTGTTTACACCACTGGCCTAACATCTAAAATACAAATTTAATTTGAACTTTTAGTTTTGATCTGCTTGTTTCTGACAGAGAGAACAACCCCAGAACCTGTCTCTGCCTTGCTTGCACATGATGATTCCATTCAGAAATTGAACTAGTTTAATATTTTCAATCTCTTTTAAAATCTTTTCCTTTTAGGAAGTGACTTACTAGACCTGGGAATTTTGTTATTTGCAGATGAATGATATAAAACAAAACAGTATCCCATTTGTGCTGCCTTTCAATAAAGTCTGAAATTAATCTTTAAAAAATCAGTTGAAAAAGTCAGGATTTTTAAGTTAGCCTGGCACAGAATATGGCTGATAAACAGTTTTTGTGGTGTTTTTGTATCAAATTGATAGAAAAGTATCTGGTGTGATCATGTGGTAACTGAATGTCTTGCATTAGCTGTAGGCTTCCACAGATTCTTTTGTAGGGGAAAGGAGGTGGTTATGGTGTGACTGCTGCAGTACTCATGATGTTAGCATTCCTCAATTGAAAGGGATGCTTGTAACTTGGTTATGGATGTGTTTATTTAAATAAATATAACAAAGAAACATCTTATTTACTCTCTAGCTCATTCATTAGGGCAAGCAATTACTAACTGTCATAAACAACAAATAACAGCAAATAACACAGGAAAAGGCCGTGTTGGAAGATGGGCAAGGTAATGGGACTAATGTTTTGAACCTCTAAACCATACTGGAAATAATTACATCTTAAATTTGCAACCTTAAGCTCTTCTGCACCTACTCTGCCAGTTTAATTCTGCTGTGCCTGGCTGAGGCTTTGCTGGAGGCTTTCAGTCCCGTGATGACAAAGCATCTGCTGCTGGAAATGCGGTTCTCATGGAGCTGACCATGAACAATTCCTTCCATGAGCGCTCCTCCTCTCCAGCCTGCAACATTTGGAGCTCCCAGCTCTGTGTCTTTGCTCGGCTTCTTTTACGGCATCCAGGGAAACTGAAGAGTTATTAAATTATTCCAGGAACCAAACAATTCCCAGAATCACAATTGCTTCTGAATTCATGCACTTGTATAAAACTTGGCATGCTCCAGTAGGGTTTTTGTGAATCTTTTTCATGTGCAATCCCAGAACCAAATGGAAAGGGTTAAAGTTTTAAGTATTTCAATAATTGAAAAATAGCCTCCCTCATTGTGAGTGATTTGAATTTCCTGCAGTATTTTTGTACTTTCCTTTTATTTTTGTAAGAACTTGGTTCTGGAAACTAGTCAAGTAGTACATGAATACAGGAAGCCAAAACATACTGAAACTATGTAAAAGCCTGTGTTTTATAGGTGTCAGTTTGAAAAGAGTGTTTAAAGTTGGAGTGATTGCAAGAAATGTCTTAAGAAGTTTAAGGAAAAAAAAAAAAAAAAGCTGCGTGACTTGGCAGAGAGGAAAAAAGTACATTAGGAAACATTGCAAAAATAATAGGATAATCCTACCAAAAAGACACCGCACTTGCAAAATAACTTTACAAGCTCCCAGTACTGTGTTACAAATATTACATTTCATGATACTCCAGTGAGAGCTATTGGATGCACTAGGGAGAATGCTGGAGTAGATACACTTAACTGGGAAGTGCTCAGAAATGCAGCCCCAGGAATGCTGGCTGAATTGCATGAGGGACTGAGCTGATCTGCATCATGCTGTTGCCTTGGGATCCCTGGGCTGAGCCATTGTGCCTTCTGCAGTGTGCTTGCAGAAGCATTTTGGGGCCAGCGGGGATGAATCAGAGTTAATGGAAAGCCCAGTACTGTGGGTGATGTTCAGCTCAGAAGTTCTGGAGCTGATCTGTGCCTTGTATTTTCCTGCGTGTGAAATGTAAGCATACTTTTTATAACATCTATGTATGCTGCAGGAGTTCTCCTGGGCCAGTTATGCTTAGCACCTTGAATTATGCTTCCTCCTTATCTGCACTAAGTGACTGCATTATTTCACTTAGAGAAATAACACTGGGTTATGCTGAGTGTCCCGTTATCTATGCCAGAATTTTTTATGGTTGGTTATTACCCTCATTTAGTAACATACGTATAGAGATGTTAAATGCCTCGTGCAGTATAAATAAGCCTTTCACAGCATGAACTAATACACCATTCAAGTGGCATTAAAATGAAATGTTGTTTCAAATACCTACATGCTATCTGAAAATGAGTGTGATAAAAATAATTTGGTACAAACTGCTCAGAGGATTGCACCTGTCTTGAAGGGGAAGCCTTCCCCTGGCATAGCAGGTCCTAGTGCCCATGCCCTGGGACAGGAGCACTGTGGTGCAGGTGGCCCCAGTGGCCTGCTCCTGTTGCAGGTTGGTCCATGAGTGCTGCTTCTGCACCACACAACAGCTCTGGGCTGCTTCAGGGGCTGTCATATCTGCTTTGTATTTTCAGTACTGATCAGAGCCCTGCATTTCATCTCCAGTACTGCTCAATCATTTAGTCCCAATGATGCAGCAGGAATTTGGTAAATACTCTTGATTCATAATGCTTACCCAGTCATCATTTATCCTAGCCTTAGGATTGCTTGCAAAAACAAACAAGCAAACAAACAAAAAACTGTATTACATCTACTGTCAAATTTCAAGTAGTTTTGACAGCTATTCTTCCCAAGCAGGCAGAAAGTCATAAAAACCCCAAACTGTGCCTTTAAGGCTTGTGAGGTCTTCCAAAATAGAAGACCTGAGGACTCTATTGCTAAGAGCTTTGCTGGGATCTGATTGCCTGGTGCTGGGAAAGAGGGAGGACAGCCCCACCAGGCAGAGCCAGCTGCCACCTATTGCAGCTTGCAGCCCAGGAACCTGCCTGGGGCTGGGTCAGAGTTCATGTTACATTTAATCATCTTTATGATGCTAGATTGCATTAATTACTTAATAAAAATCAGTAAATGTTGTTATGCGGGCAGTTGGAGTAACAAGGTGTTTCTTTTTCTTCTGGTAAGCTTTTCTGGCAAACTGGTGATCTTAACATTGGAATAATATTTTCATGCTTCCTGTTGGCTGCCTGCAGGGAATGCCTGTGTGTGGGATGGGGGACCCTGCCTCTAGTTTTAAGGCAGAAAATCCTCACTCTCAGAGGACAGCAGCATAAGTGGGATTTCTCTATGAAAGATGGCAGTAGGTTTTCCTGTGTTTCTTAGCCCTGTTTGATTGTCCTGTGCTTTCTATAAGAAGTGAGACTTAAATAACACAATGGTCTCTATGATCTAGTTCATAACTAGAGTTCTAAAGCCAATTTTAAATATGATATGGATGTTACCAGGAATAGAAACCTCTCCTAGGAAATGAATGTCACTCCTCATCTGAGTCTATCCAGCAAATGTACCGTGAGTTTTAATTTCACAAGAGCATAACTGGAATCGGCTTACACTCATGCTTTCAGATACCATTTGCCCAGAAATGTACATATGCAATGTGCAAGGAGTTAGGGGACAGACTGTATGGCTACCTGTAATGTTAATGTGAAATGGAGCCCATCAGTCAGCTGCAGAGCTGTGTGTTCTCTACGACTTAGATTATTATAGCCAGGAAATGGCAGTTCTGCACCAGTTACTGAAGGACACATTTACCTGAAAGTAACTTTACTCCTTGAACTGGCTTCATCCTCAGGATTCTTCTAATGCAAGTCATTTTAGCTTTAATGATATATCCTATTGTATGTCTGGTAGCCACTCCATACCACATCACCCTTACTAAATCCACTGTATTCTGTTCTATTCTTTAATTTCTTCAGGGTGAAGTCACTCTTCTTCAAAATTAACCTCTTGTTCTGACAGTTGGAGCTTTGAGTTTTACCTCGTCTGCCATCTCCCACTCCCCTCCGTGCAAACGCAGCTCCCTGTGCCTGCACAATGAGGGTGGACCTATCCTTGGGGGCAGGATAACTGCTGATCTGTAGATGCAGTTTTCTCTCTGGAATGGGGCTGTTGAGCATCAAGCCTGCTGAAGCCTGAGGAGCAACAACTTAGACTGTTTTTATTGCAAGTATTGCGTACACAAATGTGGTGTTCCTCCTGAGCTGACATGGAACAAAATGCACCAGGAGTAGAGGGAGGAACATCCTATATGGCATGAATCCTTGTGCATCACTGACAAGAGCACTGTCAGGATGGCGAGAAGCTTTCTGCCGCTGGGCAGGCACAGGATGGCTGTTCCTTGTATAAAGATGAAGTTGCTGACAGTTAAAATGGTTACAAAACCCCCTTAGTCCAGCTTCACTAATAGCCATGTTCTGCCTTGTGCACTGAGCAGCTTCACACATGTGCATTTTCCCATGGAAATGGAGGGTTCTGCTACAGCATGGAATTCTGTGCAACAAACTCAGGCTCAATAATTAGTCGTCACGCTTTGTTTTGAGAAAATATTTCCATTATGAATAACAAAGAGTAAGAATATTTGAATTTACAGGGAACATTAACTGCTTGGCTGCCAGTAGCTGTAGGATGTGATCCAAAACCATTTAATGTTGGTGGCTTTCTGTTCACTTCAGTAGAGCTGATGTTCAGGGGCTTCACTATGATTAACCCTGATTAGTCAAGTTCAGCCTGTTGGCTGACAGAGGATGCCTCTCCCCTATTGCAGGGTCACTGTTACCATCTGGGCAGCAGAGGGTCTGCAGCCTGACTAGAGAAGGCACAAGAACATACTAACAGAGCAAACAGCCGTCACATTCACTCACTATGTGGGAAAGAGAATGAGAGGGAGGGAAAAATAAAAAGCTCGGTGTAGCACACAAGAGCCTGGCATGAAATAAAAGAAATATCAAAAGAAGAAATGTAGAAGTGCTGATATTCCTATGTGATATCTTCTAGTGCTTTGTCTGGGCAGCTGCTGGCCAGTTCTCACTGCATCAGTTTCTCCCAGATTCACTGCACGTGCCTTCAGACCTCTCCATGGTCTCAGCAGAACAAGTTAACTGAGGGCCTAAGCAATCTGATGCTGATCTCACCAGCTTTAAAGGGCTTATAGAACTCTAAGTTAAGCATATGCCAATTGTTGTGCAAGTCTGGTGTCACGTTCTGTACATGAGTTTGGAAGGGCACAAGGAGTGTTTTGTCCTGACTAGACTTTGGGCAGAGACAGAATATGTTTGTGATTTATGTAGCCAATCTGGAATACACAGCAGACTCCAAATTAATCTCATCTGGAAACTGAATTAAATCTGTTTATCGTGCTGAAGCCTCCCACTGCTCCCTACCTTCTTTTTGTTTCCTTGTAGATTTTCATTTGGGAAAGCTGCAGTGCAGGCGTCTTCTCTGTGCTCTGCTAAATGCTATATGGGTGAAGCTTTTTGGAAAGCTGCAACATCGTTATCCCCCTGTGCATACTCCTTTAGCTTTCCTCGAATGCATTCCTATTTAAGTTTTAACCTAAAAGCTTACTTTTCTTCTTATCCTTTCAGTTTCTTTGAATGCAATGACTCAGCAGCTACAGGATGAATTTGACAGCAGCGTGGAGAATGCAGAAGCTTGGATGAAGGCCATCCAAGAGAGACTGAGCATCAATGACAACACCAAGGGACCACGATCTGCCCTAGAAGCCAGGCTGAGAGAGACAGAGGTAAGGGAAGAATGATGTGGTGGTTCAAAAGTGGCTGTCACTGCCAACAGTTGCACTTATTGCTGTGAGCTCTGGAGTTTTCTGTTAAGAAGCTACCAACTACACATGGTTGCTGGAATATTGGTCCTGTGTGGATGGGATTGCCTCATTCTTATTTCTAAGTTTTCTGTCTGCAAAATTGTGCAGCAGAAAAAGAGGAGAAAAATTTGACTACTGGCTTCCAAGATATTCTCATTGATTTGGAAGATGAGCAGCAGGTTTGGCAGGTTAAAGTGTTTTCATGCTCCTATGAGCATGCTCAAACCTGAAAGAGACTGAGTTGCAATTTGTAATTACCAGATACTGATTTGCCAAAGTCCAGTATATTACATGAGAGAGTTGGACTTCAGTGTTCTGTCCCTTTGAGGGCTGGCACTGAGAGAGAAAGATTTCAAGTGTCCTAGTAATGGTTGGTCTAGAGTAATCCACTTGTCCTTTTTCATAAGACGTGATAAGAAGATTTACAGCTCCCCTTTCTAATCCATCTAATTAAAAGGTGAATATTTTCATTTTTTGTTGTTCTGACTTAATCTCTTGCATAACTCTCTCGCAGAGATCCCATTGCAGATCATGCTGCTGTCTTACTGTGATGTTGCATTTATTAACTTCAGTTTCATTAGATGTTATCTTGCTCTTATTATCTCAGAAAATGATACGCTTCGTTTTCTCCAACCTATACCATTCGTGATTACAGGGAGTGGTTATGTTTCTGTGATGAACACTGAAACTATTTTTTATACTTGTATTACCATCAATTCTAACTAATCTGTTCTTTAAATCAATCAAATGTATATTTTCTGTTGTAATTTACCCAGTAAATTTACAGTATGTAGTTTTGTGTCTACTGAAGTTTGGCCTGCTTCTTCTGAAAAAGTTTAACAGTTCTGAGAAAAAATTGCAGGTTTACATGGAAAGCAAGGTGCTTTACATAATGGTGCAGCAATGTCTTTTTTTCTTCCCTAGCTGCGACTGGCTTCTGGCCTAATATAAAGTCTGTTCATGGAGTGGCTTGAACCTAAAGTATTTCCTCATGGACTATGGATTTATGTCTGTCCTTAACTAATTTTCATCTTTTCTTTTTGTCTGGGGAACTGATATATGCAGTTTCCAAAGACAGTCAGAAAGTCCAGGAACTTGAATAAGGAGAGTGGTTGTTTGGCAAAGGGAGCGCAGAGGTACAAGTTTTAGAGATCTGTGGTGATTTCATATAGCTGAACTGAAGTATGTTGAATTTTGTGGGCTTTGGAAGATATCTGTAACACACCATAAATCATGATAGAGAGATCTTCATTTTAGACTTTAGAAATTCATGATTCTGAAGAGAAACAAGTGTGTGTTTTCTCTGTTTTACCTTACCCACCTCCTGTTCCCTTGTCCTGCCTTCTTTGTCAGACTTCTTCTCCTCCCCTCATGGTGTGCTCACCACCTTATCTATTGGCTGTTTTTAAACCCAGTCATAATTTTCAGTTTCTTTTTTCTGCGTCTGGCTTGCAGGTTGCTTTTTTTTTGTTTTGTTTTGTTTTTTCATGCTTCCTTCCTGTGGTTTATTTTCTGTTAATTTATTGATGAAAATGTCCACCAGTGATAGCAATCATTTAAGCAGGTCTGAAGAAGTAGAGTGCCTGTACAACCACTTGACTTTTTCAGTTTTATTTTATTTTCTTGACACATACCCTGTGGGCCTGATATTTCTGTAAGTAGCTGCTAGTTTTAAACGTCTCCATGTTTTCATCATAGAAGACTTTTCTTGCAACTGGAGCAGCAAGCCAGGAATTTGTGGAAGAACAGCAAGAAAAACCAATCTTATTAGATCAGAAGTTTGCATAAAGTGATGCTGAAAGCTACACCCAAATCTGGACATAGTTATTCTGTAATATTTTACAGAAATTGTACTAATTTTCTGTCTTTGGCTAAAGAAAGAAAGTTTGCTTCAGATAACATAGCTTAACTGAGGTTCTTGGCTTTCTGATTAGTTCAAGATACATGTTTTCTCTAATTCATAATTTAGCAATTTAGGGTCAGAGTAAAATGTGTTAGCAGACAAAATTCCACTAATTAGTTTTTCTTGGCTTGTTTTCTGTGGCAACTTTTATTTGCAATAGGAGATCTTTAAATATGTTTCATGACTTTGAAATGGAGATGTGGAGATGGCTTTTTTTTTTTTTAGCTAAGAAAATGTTTTTCAACTGCTATATGGTTTTCAGTTCAATTCAACACTGTAGGATGGTTAAAAATAAAGTTTAATGGTTAAAATGTTTAATGATAAAGAACAAAGTCTAGATGGTTAAGGGAAAGTTCTTATTTTCCACTCAGGTGAAGCTTTGCAGCAGGGGCTTAAGAATTCCTGGAAAAAAACTAAGATAAAATTTCATCAGTTATGCTTGCTTCTTTTTCAAGTTTTCATTCTCATTTAATCTTTTTTCACAGAAAATACGTGATCTGGAACCAGAAGGCACGTTGAAAATGGACTTAATTCTCGCAAAGGCAGATGCTGCCCTTCACTGTATCAGTGAGGATAAGAAACACGAAGTACTGTCTAAGCTGAGACACATTAAAGCCTTGTGGGAAGAGACAGCCATTTACATTACTCACTGTCACAGGTAAGACAAGCACAACACTGCTCTTTGAAGTATTTGTCTCTTTAGTGATTTCATGAAGTGTTTTCTGCCTGGCAGTATGGGCGATCTTAGGGAAATGGAGTAGAACTGGGAAAGATGGTGGGACCTCATCTCACTCCCCCTTCATAGCCAGCCCGTCTATATAATGGTAGAGTCATTAAGGCTGGAAAAGACCACTGAGATCATCTAGTCCAACCAAGTCCATCTCATGGGCTTGAATGATGAGTTTTGCTAGGCAAAAATACCTTTTACAGAATATTTCCTCCTCAGAGCAGGCAGGACCTGAGATGTGAAATGTGACTTTCTATAATCAGTGCAACTTTAAAATGCTGAACTTTGTCCTTTTCCTTGAAAGCCTTTTGAGCTTGTCAATCTGCACCGATCCCATCATGATTTCACCTAATTCATCTCTCTTGCTCTCCCTCACAGCCGTATTGAGTGGGTCTGGCTGCACTGGAGTGAGTACCTGAAAGCTCAAGATGAGTTTTACATATGGATTCACAACATGAGGGTGACCTTGGAGCCTGACATTGAGTTGCAGCTTGGCTTAAAGGAGAAGCAGTGGCAGCTGAGCCATGCTAAGGTTCTGTTGAATGATGTCTTAAATCAGTCGGTCCTTCTGGAAACACTGCTAGAGGAGGCTTCTTCCTTGTTCAACAGGATAGGTGACCCCAGCGTTGATGAGGAGGCTCAGAAGAAAATGAAGGCAGAATATGAAAGCATCAGGGAAGAAGCCCAGGTAATAATGGGAGGTGTTTAGATTTCATTAAAACACAGTATTGTTTACTCTCCGTGTTTCTTGAGTGATGGGGGTTCCCTGGTAGGACTGCAAAAAGAAACAGAGCCAAGAACCTCTGTTCTTTCAGCCAGCAGACTGTTTGCAAGTCTTTGTGTCTCAAGCTGTTAATTGGGATGCTCTCATACTGTACTTTATAGTATGTTGTAAAGTGACTGCAAGCTACTTGATATGATCTAGTGTGAATCATTTGTCATCTTTTGGTGCATCAGTGATCTTTGTGTAGTCAGGTGCAAAGTATCTATTCACATGGCCAAGCTTGCACAGTAGTTGGAGGATGTCACATTAGTTCAGATCCAGAGCTACAGAACTGGGAAACACTGAGATAAGTCAGGTGCAGCCCAACACTGAAGTCAGCTGGCTGGTTCCAGAATCTGAGGGATTGCCACTGGACACAGATACTAACTCATGCTTGCTGCTAATCTTCCAGTCTAGCCAGCTGTTAGATAGGCTCATGTAAGACATTCTAGTTTATCTTTCAGTGCCCGTGATTTCCTTTGAGCCTCCCTGCTCCCAGGTAAAGAAACTCAGGTAAAAATAAGATTGAACTCTGTGGCATGGCTAAAGGGCAGAGATTCGTGTATTGGGAGAAGAATTCAGTTTCTTAGTAGCCCGTATCAGTAGAAATGCACAAAGTACTCAAGAAGAGTACTCAAATATTCAAGATATATGTCGATACACACAGCATATAGAGGTTCTTAAGATCTAATATGTGTCTCGTAGTGACTTCCAAGAATTGTGTATGCTGGAATTACCTAATACAAATACAAACAATTTTCATTACACCGGCTCTGCTCTCTATCTCTCTATTAATATTGCCTTACATTTGTTCCCATGTTACATCTTAGCCCAGAGCTGAAACAACATGTGCTATCCCTCCCTGAGCACTGTTGTAATAGCTAACTTCAGGTCACACTGAGAGAGCAACTTTGGGATACTCGTGTCACTGCTATGCTTGCTCTGCCAATACTTTTTCTATTCAAAGAATTTGAAGCAAAACAAACTCCACAAAACAACAACAAAAAGCAGCTATCAGCTTTTGTGAACATGGCATTCAGATATTTTTTAGTAAAAAGAAAGTTAAAACTACTAATGATAAGTATCTTCAAAAAACAGAGAAATTCAGAAACAGAAGTGCTGCAGAAATTGCAGAATTGTAGCAGATAGGCAGTAGAGCCACCAACAGACCAGCAACTCAACGTTGATTTTTTTTATTCTTAAAGGTTTTCTTCACGATTAAGCAACTGGTTTTATAAATAATAATAGTCCTTGGAATTTAAGTGTTCTGTATCTAGATTGCAATTTCAAATTTTCATTCAGTCCCTTCTAACCAATGTTTATTTTTGGTTTTGAAGCAGGAGACAGTCATTAGACATTTTAATAAGGCAGTCCTTTCAAACAAGTAATTTAAATAGTTGGGGTCTGAATGTGACCTCTCTGAGACTGGTTTTATGCGGTGTGATTTCTCTGGCTGAGTTGGATATGTGCTGGTGTAAATGAGATCAGGAAGTGTCTCATAGTACTTAGGTAAAATATGTCTTTATATCTCCAGCCAACTGAGGTGCCAGGAAATCTTTCCTTTGGCACGGGCTACAAATACCACATTTCACAGAAAGATGAGGTGAGAGAATCCAGTTTAGAAATCTCTTTCAGGAGGTATGGAATAAAGAAGGGGGATTGAGAAGCCTTGGCTTTTGCAGCTGAAGTAAATGTGAAACTCATTAGGTAATGCAAAGGCTACAGGCACCACAGGACTCATATTGGAAGGCACAGTAGTAGTTAAAAAAAAAAATCCCTTCCACCTCTTCCAATGGCAGAGAGGAATGAATGAAAGAGACGAAGGAGTTGCAGGAGGTTTGCTTTGGCCCCATGAGTGATAGGAGGCTAGACGAAATCTGAATTGCAGATGCCAGCTGAATGCCTGAGCTGCCTGCTGGGGTGGGTTCCTGGTGTTTGTAGATTACACTTGTGTTGAAGAGCATTTTTAGAGACTGTGCAGTTGTCCATCTCTGTCAGAAGGGCAAACTTTTGGATGCAGATTCTGAAATGTTTTTGGTTGTTTGTTTGGTTTTTTTTTTTTGACATTGCTTCTGTGGTATGAACAAACTTTTTTTCCTTCCTTGTAGTATTCACATGTGCCCTTATTATTTCCAAGTTTTAAAGAAGTGTCAATTTCTGTTAATTACATCAGCAGGGGTATTTTTATATGTGGTGGTATTTCACAAACACTTTCCCTCATCTGATAGCAAAGAGCAGAGGCAAAATAGCAATATGCAGATGTAGATGGTTGTGTGTTAAAGCGTAAATTATGACTGGTGATGGTAAGAAAAGTTACGGTATATTGTATGTCGATAGTTAATCAAATTTATCAAATATGCCTGAGCACATTTATTTTAATCCGAGTTGTCTCTGTTAATTCAAGCCTAGATATTCATAAAGCCAAGCCTCTTGTGCCAGGTCTGAAAGCACTAGGAGAGGCTATGGGAGCTTTCTGCACTCTGTCTGAGATGCCACAGAAGGATTTAAAGCAGGAACTTCCTTGATGTGCTTTAAATTGCCTTCCAGATGAGGCTGGTTTGCCTCTGCTGACTCTAAGTGAGCTTTGAGAGTGTTTGCTATGCCTCCGTCTACCTCTGTGACTACCTAGGGCTGGGCAGATCCTGCCCAGACACATTACTTCCTCTGCAGCCCATACTGAACCAATTCTTCTTTTAGGGCCACAACCTTGCTGAATCTCCTCACATTAACCCAGTGCACGTGGAGATGGAGTTTAACAATGTTCTGTTCCCCAAACAGCTATCCTAGTAGAAGCAACCGATACCGTTTTTCCCAACATTAAGAAAATTTTGCTGCCTAACCTCTTGGTGGGGGCACTCAGGTTCTTGCTGGCCTTATGCTTTACAGCTATTGCAGTCTGTCTATTTACATCTAATCTCTCCCCTGACATAATGGATCAGGCAGGACTATTCAAGCTGCATGATGCTTTGTTTTGACTCAATAGACTATGCAAGGGTAGGTCATTTCTACTTCCTTTTTAATGCTCTATATATTATCATAAAACCTTTGTGTTTAATAATAACTCTGTTTTGTTATTCTTGTTTGCTACCTTTGGAGCTTCTATAAGTGCAATAAATTAGCCTAATTTCTGGAATCAAATAAACTTGGACTGATTGTTTCAGTTCAGTGCTTGGACTGTTTACACCACTATAAAGGTTGCATTCCCCAAATACCTAACTTGAGGTCAAAGTGCAAATTATTTTTAACCTTTGCAGATTTGAGAATCAAGGCAAGGGGGCATAGCAGATGAGTTAAGTGGTTTTTGTTGGATAAATCTTGGTTGGCCACAGAGAGCTCCAATCATACCTCTACTTTTGGTTTGCACAACTGAGCAGAGATAAGAATGTCAATGTGGAAAAAGGCTGGCATGGTGCCACTGGAGGATGGTGGGTTTGTTTTGCACCACAGGGACAACCTGTCCCAAGGTGAAGGGCTGCAGCACAAGGGAGATCCTAGGCTCACTCACACAGAACAAACTCAATCTGTCTTAGTTACAGCACAGCCTTTCAAGGGTGCTGCATGCACTAAGAGCATTCCACAAGGGGCAGGCTTTTTTCCTAAGGTAACCATAGTGTAACTCAATTGCTTTCCACGCCAACTGGTGAAGGGCAAGAAAAAATCAGCCTGATTTGTAGGAAATAGCATTTGGTTGGGTATTATATTAATGAAACAACAGAACAGAATTCCTTGTGATTCACATCCTTCAGCAAGGACTGAACTTCAGGTGACAAATAAGGGTAGACTGAGCAGAATGATTTCATCTCGAGTGGTTCCAGACTGGATCTGCAGGGAGCAATTCACCAAGTGCAGGCCCACATAAGTACAGGGATTATTGTTTTCTGGATGCACAGAGAAAATCAAGCATGCATCACGTAGATTTAAATTTGCTCCCAAGCTCTGAACTAGCACCAGAGCCTGCTTTGTGATCTGCAAATTGAAAAACTTTTCAGTTACATTATGAAGATGACAGTTATTTTCTTTACCAGCTGTTTAAATAATAACCATGGAAACAATATGTGCCTGTGGCACAGTTTCTCCTTTTTTCATTGTTATATCTATGTAAAGTAAATCTGTGGTGTGCTCATCTTTATTTTTAACCCTCACGAGGATCATTTCTGATCTGTTTATCCTGTGAAGTCCAAACCAGAAATGGACTTCTGTCTCTTATCCTTTTCTAATGAGAGATTGAGAAATTTTGGAGAGGAGAGGCTAGAAATTTGCCTGATAGGACCCTGAAGTTTGTCCCTCTGGGAACTAAACTACCCACTGAGACCCTGCAGCACAACAGGCACAAGTGCTTATGCAATCTTTTGTGCTGCTTCTTGTGTAAGCAAAGAGCTGTTAGGGCTCAAGGAAAGGGATTCCTGTTTGTACATTCTGGGTTATGGTATAAAGGAGAAAGAGCCAGATAAGCACAGTCCTCATTGCTTCTGATCTCTTCTGTTACAGAGCAGAGTGAAATTGCTTGAAAAGATAACTGAAGAGCACAAGAAATACAGCACTAACATCAACCAGTTTCAATCGTGGCTGAATGGTGTGACGGAAAGATTAAACTGCTGCATTGGAGAAACAACCAAGTCTTCAGTGGAGGACAGACTAAAGGCACTGAAGGTCCTTAATTGATACAATTTTGGCAAAGAAGCAGGATTATGTGTTTTCCATGCCTGTATGCGTTTCTCAAACCACACAAGGGTGTGCTTGAGAAAAGAATTATTACAAACAAAGTAAGGTGATGGTTGTTGTAACATGGGTTATGGATAAAGAGTACATCACAGGTCTGAAAATCAGTAGCATACAAAGCTCTCTCAGTTTTACTGGGGGTTGCAGGATAGCCTACTTTGAGTTTTGGTTTTGATGGATTTTTTTGTACTTTTTTCCCTTCTTAAAGCTTGATCATGATTCTTTAAGCATCTTGCCCTTTTAAACTTTCTAAAGGAATGACATTTGGTAAATATAATCCAAATAGAGCCTGCAGGCTCACAAACATTGAGCACTTAGAATGAGTGATCAAAATATCAGTTTTAAATCACAGAATCATAGAATCACAAAGGTTGGAAAAGATCTCTAAGATCATCCAGTCCAACTGCCCACCTATCACCAATATTTCCCTCTAAACCATGTCTTTCAGTAACAATATCTAAACACCTGAACTGTTTTTGAACAGTTTATAATATTGTGGTACCATGCCTTAAGCTGTTCAGCTTTAAATCTCATAGATCTGTTTATTGATACTTTTCACTGCCTGAAGCTCCTCTTTTCTTCACCAGGGACCTCAGGTGATAACCATTTCTGAGCCAATATTTTCAAAATCATAACAGTATTAATACAGATGGCTGTCAAATGACTCTGGCTTCTGGTCATTTGAAAAAAAGCATATCAAACTTCAAAAAGTGAAAAAGAATATACGTACAACTAGGAGAGGTGGTCATCTTTTCTGTCTGCTTTCACCTTTTCCCCTGTTTCCCATTTCCACAACTAATATTTATGTAACTTCTTTCTGCAGGAAATTGCCAAGAATATTAGGAGCGGTGCAAAGAAATTGAAGCACCTTGAAAATCAGTGTGCAGATGTGATTCAAAATACCTGCCCACTGGGAGCTGAGAGATTGAAGGATGAACTCTATGAGCTGAGAAAAGCCTTGGAGAAGTTGAAACTGCTGAGCAATGAGGAGGAACAGAGATTGCTCAAGATTCAGCAGTCAGAAAGTGCCTACAAGTCCCAAGCCAGACAATTAGAAGCAGATATCCAGGAATTTAGAAAAGGTCTACAGAAACTAGAAAATGATTTGGACCCTGGAGAAAGGGAAAAGACTGAAGATGAGTTTGTAGCTCAGTGGAGAAAATGCAATGTAAGTTGTTGCACTTCATATGCCTAAAAAAAAAAAAAAAGAAAGAAAGAAAAAGAAAAAAAGGAGTTAAGTGTAGTCACAGATTGAACACACATAGCCACATTTAGCAGATGCCTGGCCCATTGTTTAAAGGTGAAAAGGAAAGAGTAGTAGTCATGTATATGAAACAGAAATGTAAATAGCAACAACAAAGTCAACTATTTCTAACCTTATCTTGTTCTGCACAGTAAGGAGGTGGCTAGAGGATGATTTGGAGTTTGTCTTAGGTTCAGAGGAACCATATTCAGCAAGAGAACAGTACAGAGCAAACAACATAATTTTCTGCACTTATGGTGGAGCAGGAAAAACAATGTCTCAGTGTATGTACAAACATATATTCATCTACATACAATTGCGTTCATAGAAAGACACATACTTTGAGAGTATATCTACATTACAGCCTTCTTCTCCTACCATCAAAGACATATTTGTACTTACAAAAGAATTCCTAAGTTTGTAATAATCCAGTATTTACAGTAAAATCAATCTGCTGGAACGTTTTTCACACGTAAAGTAGGTCTTTACCACCCATTTCCTCCTGAGTGTTGTCTTTGCATTTATTATCGCTATTCAAATATTTTTCATTGCTGTTTGTATGTTTGGAACTCAGCAAGACTAGCTGGCAAAATTAGGTGCAAAAAAATCCACAAAATACAGACTGATTCAATTGTGTAACATCAGAATGGTTTTTGCTTGTTTTGTTACCTTACATCAGCACAGAATTAACATTCCGTACATAGGTGTTTCAGAAGATTTGTTCCTGCATACAAAAGTGGTTAAGACATGAATCTCATTATACACTGCAACCACTGAACTGAAACTGGGACTAGCTGTGATTCACTCAAACTGTAAACCCCACAGATCAGATGCAGAGGGTAGGCAGTGTGAGAAGAGCAGAGAGCACCTGCATGAAGAGAACAGTTCCTGAGAATATATTCTACCTTATCAAAATCCATATTTAGCCAGGAAAAAAGGCATCAGAAAGGGGACTTGGAGTTGGCAGTGTGAAAACCTTGAGATGGCCTTAGCACATCATTTCATGTGCCAGATGCAGGAGCAGAAGGGCAAAAGCTCTCTTGATCTTGATTTTCAGTACGAATACAGACCGTGAAAGCGGGGCCTCACGATCCTTCTGACTTTTTGGGTTTTAAGCAGGAGGTGTCAGAAAAGTTATGGTGTGACCTGTTTGTTCTTTTTATGATTAAGGCAACAAGAGCAGTTCTGGCTGCAGAAGAGTCGAAGGTTGAGAGGCTGAAGGCTCAGCTAAAGGAACTGCTGCGGTTTTCCCAGGATGTGCAGCCACACGCTGACAGCGTCATCTCTGCAATACGGGAATATCAAAGGTAGTGGGAAGTCTATAAGGGGGCTGGGGTGGGGTGGAAATATCTTAGACTCTGAATGGATTGACAGACACCTAAGAAGAAAGCAACAAGCCATTTAATTCTAGGTGGCAGGTAGAAAAAAAGTGTTTTTTCTTTTATGACATCCACCTTCGCAATTCAATAAACCTCTGATGTTAGCTGTTTGCTAGGAGTTGTAGGTTGCTGGCCATTTTCATGCAGTAATCATGCATCATTAATGTTGTGCATGGTTTTAAGAAAATTAGATTGTTGGCAGCTAATTTGATTTTCTTAGCCTTATATAATAATAATTTATGTACCCTTTTGCTATTCATGACAGCAGCTAGAAAATCAGGGCAGAAGCTGAAGTAGTAAATGGTTCGGAAGAATTATGCCCCTTCCTTTTTGAGTCTGCTGTGATGACTCATCAACCTTAGCAATTACTTGGCAGAGCTTATTCCTCTCTCCTGACTGCATGCATGCATGATTCCTGTTTTCAACTTGCCTTAGTTTGGAAACTCTGAGAGTTTAGCCTCTCCCTAGACTTCAGTGTTTCCGTTTCCAGGCTGTCTGGAATCAGGAAGTAAAGGAGCTGGCAGCAAATTTTGCAAATTAGAAGAAAGGATCATTTTTTAGAGGAAAAAGAAAGGTCAGTTCTTTTTATTATATCCAAGCTTACTTTTCTCTATCCAGTGCACAGTATGCTGCCGAAATGGGAGGGTTATGGGTCATTATGGAAAAGGATTTCAGTTTAAAAACTAGCGAGTAGACGGTGTTGTAAGAGAAGCAGAGAAAGCAGGAGAACTTGCCTCTGAGTAGAAAATGGCAGCTGCTCTTTTGCCAGCTTCTCCGCAGACTTTCTTCGCAAAGTCTGGCAGTGTCACACTGAGCCTAGCAGGAGCAGCAGAGCAAATGGCAAAGGACATGTGCCGTCAGTACTTGACATTTGTGGAGCTGCAAACTTGTCTTTGCTTAGCTATGTAATGTCCCCAGTGACTCAGGTAAGATTATTCTTGCTGCTTTTATAGAAAGACAGAACTAATCATGTTTACCTTGGAAGTCTGTGGCATTGCTCTTGCCTGCTTATCCTGTGAATTTTCAGGGGGCTGTTCCCATACGAATACACAATTCGGGCTACACTCTGCCATACCTAATAGGGTTCAGCAAACTGGGAAGTCAGGAAAGCTCAGAAAGACAGGAGACAGCTGCTTGGGGTGTGTCCCTAGTGGGCCTTGTTTCTCAGCTGTGTTTTGGATAAGCCTTTAGAAGAGATATGCCTGGATACTTAATGAATGTGTGCTGATCTATATTTATGTAGATATACACTCACATAGTTACGTGCATAAATATACATAAATGATTGTTTTTCAGAATCATACACACACATATATATAAAAACATATATAAATACAAGAAATTCAGCAAATATAATTTGGCAAAAAAATTTAAAGACCTAGATCTGAGGAGAAAAAATTTTTTTTTCCTTTTCTTTTATAGGTAACTTAGTGTGATCAAATATACTTTTTTTTTTCTTTATATAAAATACTACAGATAACCATGGTTAAATTCTGTACAACCTTGCCTTGTTTTTCCTAAAACTCAATGAGACTGCTCTGATAATACCATTTGTAAATCATGCTGGTGACAGCAGCCAAGAAAAATGACACAGGAGAGGAAATGGCTTCCTGCTAAAAACAGCGAAGCTCCTGATACATGGTTGCACAAGAGAAAAATGTGTCTTAGGGCACCTAAACAAACTTTTGTCAGACATCTCTGACAGACAGAACAGCTGTGAGAATGCAAGAGCAGTCTCTGACAGTAAAAGACTGAGGCTTTTGTGTTGGATGTGGTTTACACACGAGTATTATGTTAACTCATGGCCTGATGAATAGGATATTTGGAGTTGGTTTTCCTTGTAATTCTTTTCTCAGCTGCCACTTTATCCTTGCAGTGTTAAAGGAAAGACATCTAAAATGAGCACTGATACAGAAACTCAACTGAGCAGACTTTTCCAAAATCCCCTGCAAAGTTTTGAACAATGGAAGCTAACTGTCCAGATGCTCCTGGAGACTCCAGAGCCAGCGTTGGATCAGATTGAGGTAGCAAACCTGATCCTAAGCTCAGAAACTGATACTTGGTTTGCATTTGTCCAAGCAACACCAGTGACTGACTGCATACAGCTGCCAAAAGCAACAGCTAGAAGGCCCTTTCCCATATGATATGAAACTCCACTGCACAGAGTTCAACTCTAGCTGTAGCAGAACGTCTTATTTTGTGCCCTTCCTTTGGTTAACTGGAGTTGTCAACTGAATAGTCTGAATGAACTATATGTCTTTAACAGTGGTGATAATGCTGTTTATCTGTGGCTCAAATTCCCTTTGATGGAAATTCTGTGGATTCTGTTAATAAGACTATAGAAATATAGTTGTGGGGTGATTTCTGCATGTGTCCAGGAAGGCATTTGTTAGTTTGTCACCCCTTTAATCTCCAGATAAATGTGTCTGTGAACAGGGATGGAGTTTGTTCTTGGCATGAGCATTCAAGCTGTCCTTTCTGTTGGTTGTTTAGGCCTCTGCACAGACAACTCTTTCCATAGTACAGCTTTCCTCTATTTCTGTTCACAAAATGGATGCAGCCCTGATGCTTCTAACATTGTCAGGAAGACTTTTCCTTTAACTGGGCACTGTCCAGGTACCTTTCGTTACCCCTTGTCAGCCCAGCATGCTGTTCTTACCTGAGTTTGTCATACTGCTTTGGTCATGTGACTTGTGTGAGAATAATACAGTTATGTGGTTATTATTATTACTTGGTTATGATTTTACAGGAAGAATATTTTTTTTCCTTTAGGCTGCTCTAGCTGAAAGTTCACAGTTCAAAGAGAAGCTGATGACATTACAGCTGAAGAAAGATTTGCTGAACAATATCCTTGGAGAGGAAAAAGCAAAATCCTTCCTGGAGGAAGTAGCTGAAGCTTCAAAGGAGAGAGAAATTCTACACAAAAGTCTACTGCAAAGAAAAAGCAAACTCCAGGTGAGCTTCAAAGCCTGTATGCAGACTTAAACTGTAACAAAGATGACAGTTAATCTTTTTCTAAGCCAGTTTCATAGAATCAAATTTAGCATTAACCAGTTGTGCTCAATTTGTTTTCCTGGGCTGATCAAATACGCATATAAATTTATGGCCTGTTGTGTGGTTGGCTTAGTATTTGCTCTGAGTACTGGACAGACTAAAGATAAGGTCAAGGGAGTATATGCTGAATGCTTTTTTTCTTGTTTCCTTACCTAGAATTTGATACTGCAGCATAAGGATTTTGATGCTGCTTTTGCATCTTTGCAGAAGAAATTGTTTGCCATCAAATCCAAATTAGACTTGGAGAATGAACCGCAGCCTAACCTTTTGGGTAAAAAGACACAACTCCAGAGATTCCAGGTACATTGCAATAGTGGTTGACCATGATATTGCATTGCTTCAGCAAAGGGTTCAATATGCATTAGAGCCTGCTTAAGTCATGAAGTGAACCTAGATAGCTGGGAAAAAGGGAGAGAAGAGCAAAACAGGAAGAGAGAGGATATAACTCTTTCTTGTGGCTGTGATGAGTTGGTGTGATTCAGGTATGCTAAGCCATTTCACCATTGGTCCAAAAATGTCAGTATTTACCTGATTGTACTGTGTCTCCTCTAGCACCTTCTAGCAGCTTGTTTTCTTTGTTATCAACTAATGACATGTAAGAACATCAACATCCTGCCGTTGCTTTCAGAACCATTCACTTCTAGACATCGAGCCATTAATATTCTTAATGACAGTGGTTGTTCTTTTTTTTTTTAATAATGCCCTCACACTCAACTGGAAATGCCTTTAGTAAAAGTCTTACAAAGGGCCTTGCCATGTCTTGGATACTACCCATATGCATTCTGTTATTTCCACTGCAGATGATCCAAGATGACTTGGCAGATCTTGCAATTCAAATGGAAGAGGTAGAGAAGATTGTTCAGTCAAATGCAACACATAGACATGAAATGAACCAACTTCTGTCTGACATTCAGGCCCTGAAGAGATCACTGGAGGTAACATAAGAGTTCTTAGTTGCCTGATGAGTTACCAGTTATCACTATCTAAAAGTAATGTAAAATAATTATCTGAGCATATGAGATTATATGCTATGAACGACAGATATTTTCATTTCAGGTGAAGAAGGTACTGAATTAAGGGGTTGGACACCATGACCTCTAGAGGTCTTTCCAACCCCTACAGCCCTGTGATTCTGTGATTCTTATAACTTTGGTAGCTCTTCCAGGATTCTCTGGTTATTTGTAGTACGCTATCCCTTTGAGATGGGTGTCCCTCCACACAGATTGTTGGGTGGTTTTGTTTGTTTGTTTGTTTGTTTTTAGCTGTATGGATTATTTATGGAGTGGACCTGTTATTTCTGAGAAAAAGACTGCATAGTTACATGATTACACAGTACCTTAGACTTGTTCACAGATTCCTGGACTGTGCAATAGTACCAAACCAACAATCAAAAGAACAGTTCTTGTTCTTGTATAGCTTTGTGATTCTAGTTAACAGCAGAAAAGTGTTGCAATTTTATAAGTATTAGTTTTGACTTGAGACTTTCCGTAGCTTATAAATATAACTATAAAATGACCTTCCAAAACAGACTCACAGGAAGAGCTTATAAAATGACCTTAGTTTTGCAGGTCACCATGGGGTTACATGTAATAAAATGTTACTCTAATAGACTCTGTGGAATTCTTGTTTCAATCTCAATAATCTTATTCATCACTGAACTGGAATTCTGCAAAAAAATAAAATTGTCACACCGACTTCTGATACAGTGAGTATAGGATGTCTTTAACATTTACAGGGATGTGAAAAAATCATGCCCTTTTTTTTGTTTCAGCTGAAACAGAAGGTAGCTATTCTCATGCTTAATGCCCCCTCATGTGGTTAAATTCAGGCCTGCAAGAGTCTCTAGGTGTCTTCTATGCCATGGATGCTAAAAGATAAAGCTTTTTGTATCTCATTAGCAGCTGCATTTTTATTTTCTACCCATGAGATTTTGAGTCAGTAGTCACAGTGTAAGATTCAGTAATTAAAGTGCTTCTCTGTGTTTGGTTGCTGACATTTTTATCATTTGTAGATTATGATACAGCAGTCTGAAGAGCATGTTCAGAAGCACTGGGCATTTAATGACAAACTGTCTGACCTCCAGCAGTGGATCACTGCAACCACTGAGAAGATTGGCCGCTACCAGGGTGTTGATGTGAAGCAGAGCAATGAGAGCAGGGTGGCAGACCTTGAGGTGAGAATAACATCTTAATGCAATATGTTAATTATTCATTTTGCAGCATTTAGACCTTAAGAGAAAGGGTTTTATAGCAAGGGGCTCCAGACTGAGAAGAACAGTAAAGGTTTGTTCCTCCTGAGACAAATTTTGTTTGGTGCTGCCTTCCTGCTTTGCCCCATGCTGTGGTATATGGAACTAGGTAAAAAACAACAGTGAGAAAAGAGCTAAAAACTGTTGAAATGAGAAAGTGTTATCAAACCACAAGTTTTAAAATGATAAACTCTCTTTATTCATGCATACATACAAGCACATTGAACATTACCCTGTTTTAGCTAACCTTATGCTGTATTTGAAGTAAGCACTACCAGAGCTTCTGGCTTTTTCCTATGCAGTAGTATTTTGCAGGCTAGATTCACTCTGGTAGGTTATTTCAGCTGGCAGCTTTTGCTTTCATATGGGAAACCAAGGTATCTCTAAGGAATGCCACAGAAGAGATGCACCGACAGCTTAGGGCCTTTAAGATTTGCCATCTACTCTTTGATATATGTTGGCTCTTTGCAAGAATCCACAGCATATTTTTTTTCTCGCTAGGTATTTTCTAGCTAGTGCCAACAGAAGCAGCATAGCCTGGACTGAACATGGCCTTCAGTCTGACATAGCCTCTGCTTTACCCAGGATACCTAGAAGTAACTTTAAGGACTGTACGTTTCAGAGATGGCTAGCTGAGTTTCCAGATAAGGAGATCCAGCTGCACCTTGTGGAAGCTCATGGCCAGCTGGTCATGGAGAATTCTTCCCCAGAGGAGACTGCCCATGTTCAGGCAGAGCTGGATCAGCTGAAGGAGTCTTGGAGATCACTGAAAGAAATGGCAACTGGGTAAGTGTTCGTACATGTCTTTTTTCTATGCTCACTCTACCCAGTAATGGGAAAAAAAAGAAAAAACAAACATAAACAAACAACAACAAAAAAAAGCACTTCAATGAAAATATTAGAAATAGAAATATTAGGACTAGAGAACAGTGCTGCTTTGAAGAGCTCCTGCCTTTTTTTTTTTTAATTTATTTTAGTTAAAAAGATATTGGAATTAATAATAATAGTAGTAAGTGACAATAGTGCTATTTCACCAGCAGAGGTGTCCCACGTAGTCTTGATCAAAATGTGGGCATCTCACCACCAGGTGTCTCACCGTTCTGATGTCTGATTTTGTGTTTTACAGTCTTCTCAAAAGGTGGCAGTTAAACAGACCAATGGCTGATAAGAAGAAAATAGCATTTGAAGATAGCAGACACATGTCTGGACCAGTCTTCCATTGTTTAGATCTCAACCATAAGCAGGTGAGAGAGGAACTTTGATTCTGCCTTTATCATCAGCTTCACAAGAACAATTTTATTGGCTTCATTTGCTACTATGAGTTGTATGCTTGAAGATAAAGATCTCACAGTCAGGCCTTCAGAAGAAATATCTGACTTAACAGTAACGGCTTGTTATTTGTTGCTGTTGTCCTGTAATCTAGGAGAAGACAGCAGAAGGGCAAAGGACAAGCAACCACATTAAGCTCCTGCTTGACTTTGAAGAGTGGTTACAAGGAGAAAACACCAAACTCTCCAAAATTCTTGCTGTGAATTTGTCTTCCATAGAGGAAATCAAGACACGCCACAAAGAATTGGAGGTTAGTTTTCCAGAGGTGAAGAGAGAGACAAAGATTGCAATAAGCACAGATTCTTTCAGAATCAAAAAACAAAGGCAAAAAAAACTCTTATATTCTCTGTGTTAGGAGACTCCAGAGCTAAAGAGGAACTAGTAAGCTTAGGAAATTAAGACAAGTATTTCACTCCTAGAAAGATCTGCCAGAGCCAAAGTGGTAGAAGTGAAAAGAGAAGCATGTCCTGTAGGTGCTGGACTGGACAGTTTCAGCATACTGTATCAAATATATTTGTTAAGGTGATTAAAATATCTACTTGCTATTTAGAATTACTGCTTTGGTTTCATTTGAATGCCATAACAATGGATGCTGTAAGAAATGAAGCAAACAAAAATATCCAAAGCCACAGGGATTCTGCAGATGAGTGGACCATTTCAGGCCAAAAGAGCAACTAACCCTGAATATCCAGTAGTTTTATTTAATACAACTGTTCATTTAAGTGGTAGCTTTTAAAAAAATGAAACCCTCCTGAATTCCAAGTTGTTAGTGACCTTGCTTTGGCTGCAGGAGCTGCAGGCTCGTGTGCCTGATGGTCAGCGTCGCTTTGAAGACCTTCTTCGTTTTCATCCTGTCATTGGAAATTCTGAAGATCTGGAAGACCTGCGTTACCGCTGGATGCTTTACAAATCTAAACTGAAAGAATCCACGAGTTTGCCGGTAGGTGACAGCACTCAATTTGCAGTTGCTGATCTCTGCCACTGCTCTTTTAGGTTGCTTCAAATTGCTAGTCTCAATTCAGCGATACATTTATATGTGCTTAATTGAAACCTCCCTTAGTAAACAAGATGAAAAACAGAGCAAATGAAACTATATCTTTATGAATATAAGCACAAACTTCCTTGTATTAAAATAAAAGATATGAGCTATTTTTTCCCTTTATAAACAGTGTTCAGAATATTTCTCTGCAGGGTATTTTAAGGTGTGAACCAAATGAATAAAGAATTTGTCTAATGATATACTAAGGATGGCAGAATTCACCTGCATGTACGAAATATTCCAGGCCATGCTAAAGATATTTCTGTGTTCTTAGCATAAACTTATGTAATTATTACTAAAAAATTTTCAAGTACTTATGTTAACTGTTCAAGATACGTTAACTGTAGGACTAGACTTTTCAGTTATGCATTTGGCACTTTCTATATAGAATTAAGGAATCAGAAATTGAGCACCTAAAGTTTGAAGCCCTAGAAAATTTTCTGCTTTAGGAAGCCATCAAAACCAAAGCTTACTTAAAACACAAATTCCTCAAAGGGTTCAGAAGGTAAGCATACCCTCTGCTAATAAAGAGCATATTTTTAAGGTTTGTTTTCCACTGATTGTAATAATGTTTTATCAAAACCTTGTTAAGCATAAATATAGTCGATAGGTGTCAGTAAAATCAAGGCTATTGCTAAAATTCTTCATCTGATTCAAATAGCTGAGAGCCTGAAAACATTTTAAATTTCTGTCTGATGTGTGTTAAAAAGCTCATTAAAAATATATCACCTGCTAGTTCACTCTATCCAGATGACCATGAATTATAAGAAACATCCCTTATGAGGTGAATACTCATTTATAGGTGCCACGGGGATCTTAAATTCATGCTTTTTTCACCTTTTTTTTTTTTTCTTTCTTTAACAGATTACTGGATCTTCAGAAAAACCAGACAGATTTAGAAAGGTATGAAATTTTCCTGTCATTAAGCTAAAAAATATTTTATCCAACATTTCACAGATAATTATTCGGAATTCGAATTTTTTAAGATTCTTGAGATCATTCTATCATTAAGATCCTTTCTTTTCTCCTTTATTATTTTTAGAAGCTTTTGCTCTTGAGCTATATCCCTGAAAGATGAATATCCATATGCTATGCTATGTGAACTTAATTCATTTTTTCTAAGGAAACTAAGGAAGGGTTGAAGTCTCTGTCAAAAGAATTTAGAGACCAAATTCCTATTAAAATAACCTTGAAAAATGCCTTCTGATTTCTTTTGAAACTTCTGGAAAATTGCTTTGGATCATTCAGCCCATTCTCTTACTAATGCAGAAAAACAGAGAAAGTAGAGATTTACTTAATGTTATTAGACTAAATCCTTGCTATAAGAAGCAGAATTTCTCCTGTGAAGGAGTTTCTTCTGGAAGTGATGACATAAGAAACAGAAGCAGCAGCCTAAAAGATAAGGACAAGCTTAAAGAAAACAAAATACTGCCAGCTTCTTATTTAATCCAAGAAGCTTTAATGATGCCTTTTTCATAAAGTCAGGGCTTACTTTGTTTACAGGCAGTTAGCTTCTTGTATGGGAACTGCTGAGTCACGGCCTGAACCTCTGATTAATCACCTGAGGTGAGCCTTGAGTCAGCCAGAGGAGCACAGGTGAAGGCAATTCACCTGTGCTGCCGGAAGGGGTGGAGCCAGGCTGCACCCCTCCTGGACCTATTTAAGAGCTGGCTACCAGAGGGGAAGGATCTCTTCTGGAGATCCCCTCTTTTGGTGTCTTCTGGTGAGCTCAACCCAAGGGTAAGCTCTTCCACTTATTCTCTTTTGTGATCCTTGTTTGCTTTTGCCTTACTCTTTTGATTATATTGCAATTATAACATCTTGGTTATACACTTGGGGTGATTAATCAGAGGTTCAGGCCGTGACTCAGCAGTTCCCATACAGCTTCTACTTTCACTATTATTTCCCTTTCCTCCCATTTTCACAAGGAAAGAAGACTCTATTTGCTCAACAGAACATAAATTGGATAAACAGCATTTTGCATGAACATGATAACATGATCACATAAGTCATCTTAAGATAAACCAAGCCCTTGATTTCTTTAGTTGCAAAAAATATCTCTTTAGAATGAGACCAATATTTGAAGGGTAAAATACAGTGACCATACTTCTAGTATGGTCAGAAGTTAAGACTTCCCCTTTCAGATGAGATATTTCTCTGGTGCTCAAATGGTGTAGCATCTCCCATATTTTTCCCCAGTGAAGTACTGATCTATCCATGGTAGATCACACACCTCCTGCATAGTTTTGGCCACATTTGGCTCAAAGAGTTTCCATTCTTGCCTTTCTGACTCAGCATGAATTTTTCAGTGTTGGTAAGATGAAAAGAGTAGTAGAATTTATCTGGTTGGAAAAAATCCAACATTTTAATACTTGGTGCAGTGGCAGCCAAAAGTATAGCAGAGCTGCTTTCTGCTAGAGGAGGCAGTTCAGAAGACTGACTGGAATTCAGTTGGATAGAGTTTTTTTCTGTAGAGTGGGGGAAAAAAAAATTAAATGTGTGTGTGTGTGTGTGTATATATATACATATATATATATATATACACACAATCTTGAAGCATCACCTTGAGACATCTTCACTGAGCAATTAGATATCAATTTTTAATTCATCTATTTCTCATGACTCAGGATACGTGGCATTTATTCCTCAACTTCTCCAAAAGAGACTGAAGTCTTCTGTTAATCTTCAAGGAAACTGCAATAATGCAGAGACGGGCAGCAAACATTTGTCAATTGGGCCCATAGCAAAAGGACAAAAAAAGCATTCTCTGTGTTTTTGATAGCTACTGAACACAAGCAAAGAGAACAATTTGGTGTGGGAAGAACTGAAATACATCATATGAAGAAAGGAAATGGTTTCCTTTCCACCAACAAGTTATTTGTAGTTTCCTCGCAAGCCAGTACAAATGTCCAAACCTAACCTTGCTCACTGAAGTGAGATTCTGCCTACATCAGAATTTTCAGTCTCTGTATACCATGTCTATAGTCGGAATTCAAGTAACATAAGTGAGGTGTCTTTTTTTTCATTCATGCTGAGGCTTTTATCAGGATGTGAGCATAATTTGATTGAGCACCACTTGAAATGGAAAACAATGTTGACCCAGTTTGGGTGCACTGCTGTTCAGGCTGAGAGGAAAAGCAAACCAACTATAGAATTAGAATCTGTGAAGTTTATTTTAAATTCAGATTCAACAATGTGTGCCTAGAAATGAAAGAAAGATTAGACAAAATATTTTTGTATGTTTTGAATATCATTTCAAAACCATGGTGAAAAATACCACTCAGAATGGCTGATCCTGGGAGTTTATTCCTGCAGAAACTATCCATGGTTGGGGCAACGTCGCTGTGCTTGCTACATCCAGTGGTTTGCATGCAGTGGGAGGTTTGTGGATCCCTGCTTAGGGATCAGGTTACCTGTAACTTCTCAGCTCCCCCGTGTTTCTGGGTTGCACAGAATCTGCAGAGGTGGTAAATTTTTAGGCATTTTGGTCCGATCTCTGCTTCTGCAACATGAGATCCCTAGTGGCTCTGCTTTCTCTCATGTTTGAGTCATAAATATATTGCAGATCAACCTGGCAAATGGGAGAACACAGCTGCAGGCAGTCTCAATCTATTGCATTCTGTTATTATTCCATTACTTGTCTGCATTTCGCAGTGTTGGCCAGAATAGAACCTACTCCACATTTATTAATATGCTTTATTCTGATTAGTCCTTCACTGAGAACATGCCTTAAGCCATTGGTGCTGTTAGGAACATTATGGGGCTAATGATTCTGAAGTGAGCAGCTTCTTGTTGATTAACAGAAAACAGTTGCAGGAAATTGCACTGGCTACAGTGAATTTTTAGCAGGTGCCAGTGACGGGGCAATGTTGATGGATATTTCTGCAGGGCACCTAGCACATGCAAGGATGCACTTGAGCAAAAGCTCAGTAATAAATATGATAAAAGTTACATTCAAAAACTGGTTCCCAGCTAACTATAATACTCCATGAGCATTCTTAGCATAAATAGGAAGTCGGAAGGTCATTATTTATAGTCTGAGTAGCACTGTTTGGTTTATTTTCTCAAGTGCTCAGAGCAATTACACTTCCTTGCTATACAAATGATTCTGGCTTTATCGTTTGTACAAACAAAATAATTAGCATTCATTACATCAGTGGTCAGCTAATTGCTTCTTTTGAGATTCTGCAAAGAATAATCTCCTGTAACATGGAGACAGAAGGAGCGTGTAACTTAATCTTATTTAGAAACATAATTGATCTGGAGTCAATCACATTACAGCAGCCATTCAGGAAGCTCTGTAGAGCAGGAGTTGCCACAGCTTGCCAGGAAGAAAGCAGTTCTGCTTTGTCCAAGCACAGAGGGGACAAGAATTCTTCAAGTCAGAAAACTGTATTACAGAATGCACAACATATCTGTGTTAGAGGTGCATTTATGCTGAAATGTGTGGCCCATTTATTTTCCTGAAATCCTGCTGGTGTATCACACAGGGACTCTTCATGTGTCTCTTACCTGGTTCTGCCACTTCTGTGTTTTGCTGGTGCTCTCCCTCTAAAGCAGTGCTGTTGCAAGATGGAGAAGATATCTTGCTTGTCAGGACACATCGTCCTTACGTGCTGTTAACATCTCATATACTGACTAAAGGCATCTGGTTTACTAGCTTCCAGTGGCTCTTCTGAGTGAAGTGGTAGAGCATTGAGTTTAAATACAAAGTGTGCTTGGATATGTTATATTTCTTACAAGTGTATTTAAAACTAGTGACGTCTGTGTTTTCATTTGTTCATATTTCCCTTCATTATTTCTTTGACACAAATCATTTATTTAACTTCTTCTACTGAACCACCATTTTCATACATCTTTATATGTCAAAATTAAAACTCTTTGACTGTATATAAGTATTGCGTAGACACATTTCGTTGCCAATAAATTTATCATATAGGTAAGTAATCACTAAGAATCAGTGTTATTTAGCAAAATGGGAGTAACTTGCCATAAAAAAAATTTGGCTGACACGCCTGAAGGCTGTGTTGCCATTCAGCAAGACCTGGACAGGCTGGAGAGCTGGGCAAAAAAAAAAACGGATGAGGTTTAACAAAAGCAAGTGTAGAGTCTTGCATCTGGGAAGGAATAATTCCATGCACCAGTACAGGTTGGGGGATGAGCTGCTGGAGGGGAGCTCTGCGGAAAGGGTGTCCTGGTGGACAACAGGTTGGCCATGAGCCAGCAGTGTGCCCTTGTGGCCAAGAGGGCCAATGGCATCCTGGGATGCATTAAAAAGAGCGTGGCCAGCAGGTTGAGGGAGGTGATCCTCCCCCTCTACTCTGCCCTGGTAAGACCTCATCTGGAGTACTGCGTCCAGTTCTGGGCTCCCCAGTACAAAAAAGACAGGGATCTCTTGGAAAGAGTCCAGCAGAGGGCCACGAAGATGGTGAAGGGCCTGGAGCATCTCTCCTATGAGGAAAGGCTGAGTGAACTGGGTCTGTTCAGCCTTGAGAAAAGGAGACTGAGAGGGGACCTGATCCAGGTCTATAAATATCTAAGGTGTGGGGGGCAGAATGGCGAGGATGGACTCTTTTCAGTGGTGAGTGGAGACAGGACAAGGGGAAACAGCCGGAAACTGCAGCATAGGAAGTTCCGCACAAATGTGTGCAGGAACTTCTTTACAGTGAGGTGATGGAGCACTGGAACAGGCTGCCCAGGGAGGTGGTGGAGTCTCCTTCTCTGGAGATGTTCAAGACCTGCCTGGATGCCTACCTGTGCAACCTGGTGTAGGGAACCTGCTTTGGCAGGGGGGTTGGACTCAATGATCTCTGGAGGTCCCTTCCAACCCCTACAATTCTGTGATTCTGTGAAAAACTTTACATTGAGTACCTGAAGTGTCTTGTTAGCTGATTTTAAAAAGTTACCTTAGCTGAGATTTTTAATAGCAAACTAAAAGTCTTTATTTAAATATCCTTTAAATATCATTGTTCTACAGTATATTTTTATCAGGGATTGAAATCAAAGAACTGCTATCCTTTGATACTGACTGGATTTCCAGATTACATATTTGAATAGTACTGATTTAAAAACTTCTTACTCTGTTCTGAAACTTTTCCAAATACTTCATTTATGATGTTTAAGGGGGAAAACGTAACTCACTCCATTGCTGTTGTGTGTGAAGAAATCCTTCAAAATTACCCTTCTGGCAGTTTGCCCTTCCTTATTCTTGTAACATCGAACTAAGAACGTTTTAGTGACCCATCCTACATTCTGCTTTACCAGTGTTCCACAGTGCTTTCTAACTTTTATCCCACATCAAGCACTTTATGGATAAAGAGAAATCAGTTTCCACTTCAATTCTGGATAAAGAGAAATCAGTTTCCACTTCAATTCATGTGCAGAAGGTGGGAAAAAATGGGACTTTTTGTGTTTGCCTGGAAAATTACAGAAATGAGTGCTGCTTTAAAGGATCAGGCTGTAGCTCTTGTCCTGTGGCACGCTTATCCTGAAAGCATGTCCTGTTGTTCATGCACGCAGAAGCTAACCTTTATAAATCCGTTTGTGTCACAGTAGCATATGGCACAGTACTTAGTTTTAAGAGACTTTGCAGCAGAATATCTGAAATATCCGCCATATGTGGCTGCTGTAACCTCAGATGCAAACTGCTGGCTTTTCCATGTTTTCCATTTCTTTTAAATCAACCCTTCATCAAAGATTCTAGTTCATCATCTGGCTCTGTTGAGGTACTCCAGGATCTCCCTAAGGGAGAAAACAAAGCTTGCAATTTGCCTGTACACTTACTTATTTATGTATATACATTTATTCTTTTTAAAATTTAAAAGAACATTAAGGTTACAAAGTCAAGCAATCTGAAGATAGAAAATGTCAGAGCTAAAATTGCTTGTGAGACCTCAGTTAACCTCCTTTCAGCACATAGATTCTTGTAGCCCTCTATGAGATACAGAAAGATAAGTGCAGGACTTAGCCATGTTCACTTATTCCTCACTGCTGGTTACCTAACCTGTGCAGTGTTTGCATTTAGGCAAGTATGGTTCTGAACCGAGTGGCTCATTTTCCTTTTGCAGAGGCCAGAAAACCTCTGGTCAATGGTATCCAATTCTTAGTTTCTGCTGTGGTGTATGGGAATGAGCCACTGCTTTGTCCCAGAGCATGCTGCTTGCTCAGCTCTGTGGCGTCAGTGGCAACCAGCTCCTCAAATAGGACATCAGCAAGTAAAAAATTCCTTCACTCTTGAAAATGCCAACTGTGATTTGCAGTATGTTGTGCATCTGAGAGGGATGCTCGTGATTCCTTCCTGGGAACAACTGAGGAGTTCCAACTAGTCTCGCATAGGGATAGAAGTCCAACTCTCCTCGTTTTGTGAGAGCAACCTCTGCTCCTGCAAGGAGCTGGTCTTAGCCAATTGTCAGTACTGGCCTCTATAAGCAGCAGCTGAATTAGTTTCTAGTGGCATTTCAAGTGGCAGAAACCTAGGGCATCTCAGAGGCAAAATATTACTGATAAAGGCAACTGTCTGACCATAAAAAAAGGTTATGGTACATGACAGTGGCATACTTCCATTTAAAGAATGATAAACTACTGTTACTGCCTTCTTGGCAGCTCTGTTTGTTCTCAGAGGAATAATGAAGTAGTAAAATTCACACCCATGTAGGTGATCCCTTCCAAGGTCCCTTCCAAATGTTTTTCCTTTCTCTTGCTGTAGTTTAAGCCCATTGTTATGATTTGCCCACTGAGGAGATACAAGCCAGGATTCATCCTGTCTAAGCATTTAACTCAAGAGTTTTCATGAATAGTGCAGAGTACAGTTAGGGATAGACTTTCCACGAGAACTGGGGATTAGGTTCAAGGCTAACACAAGGAGTTTTCTTCTTCATGTCACCGTTACTTGACCTGTAGAACTCCTTGTTAAATGATAGTGAGAGCTTACGCATAGACTGAGGTTTGCATAGATTCAAGGGGAAACTGGATAAGTACAAAGAGGAAAGATTTATTGAGTGTTAACTAGATAGACAAGCTGCATCAGATTGAGGACATACTCAGAGCTGAAAGCAACTGCAGGCTGAGAATATTAAGGAGTAGCTCCCCTTATGCATGGGAAGAACAGGAGTTTTAAGACAGCAGTGTTCTTCCTGGGATAGTCTGTCAGTGAAATGCTCTAAGATAAAATGAATTAATCCAGATGTGATCTTTTTTCTCTACTGAATTATTGATTCAGTGGTACAGGTGTGACTTCTATCAGACATGTTGGTGACATACAAAAACATCAAAAAAAACATTAATGAGAATGATATTAGATGCTATACTCCTCTGCTTCCTCATATAGTTAGATTAACAATTTTTCACACATCCAGAAATGTGGTCAGCAGCAAACCAGGGGGTGCAGTGATTTTTAGAAAGCACTTCAACAAAATATACAGGAATATTAGGTAGTGAGTTCTAAAGTGCTTTTCCGCTGTTCCCTGTCCAAGTGATTTTCACAGTGCATTGGGTAAGGAGTTATTAACTGCAAACAGATTTAAGTAACCAAGGACTTCTAGGTCTAAACCAATGCTTGTCATTCAAACTTCCCAACATGAATCAAGTGCAAATATGAATGTTCACAGCCAATACAATTCATTTGGTAACAAGCCTGCATTTAGCATTACACAAAACACAGCTGTCTACCTCTTGACAATCCGTGCTTCTCCTGATACTTTGAGGGACAAAGGGTAGGGAACAGGCATTTATCCTTGATGGTGAACTTTAAATGTATATTTTCATTTTAAATATCAACCTATTCCTTTTCTGTGTGTGTTTCAAAAATGTCTCTGACACTTTGGCTCAATACCCAAGTATTCCAACTGTTATTCTAAGATGGTGGAAATTAAAGTTCTGTTGACTTTGGTGGAGCATTGCCAGTTTTTCTCAGAGAGGGATCTGGTTTCAGAGTATTTTGTGAAGCCTGGATCTGACACACACTGCAGACACTGTGGGTGATGGGTAGTAGCTGTACTGGTGCCAGTAGCTGCAGTGATTGGAAAAAAGGAATTCCACCATATAGTGAGGTTTGTGGTTCCCACCTTTGATCTCACATGGAAATGGAATGTACAAACTGTCTTTTGCAAGGGTGGAACCACATCAGACTGTCCTTTTCTAACCCAGAATGATGTGCTAAATTGTTGGGAGTGTGGTCCTGAATCCCAGTACACTTGTACAGCCTTGATCACCCCTAGCCCAGCGCAGCAGAGGTTTTAACCTTGGCCTCAGGAATTCCCTTACAGTCAGTCTGTATTCACAGGTGACTGCAGCCTGTGAAAGTATCTCTCTTGCAGTACAGAAAAAATATCTTGATGTATCCTTAGTAAAACTGACGTGCTTCTTTGTTCATACTTGTCCCAAGACTTCCACGCTTTTTCAGCTGTGTAACTCACCTATTTTCTACTCTTAAATTGTTGCACCTCTAGCAGTGCTAGCACATGCACACACAAAATCCTGTCACAAATTGTTCCAGACAGCTCAAAACAACAAAATTAATGTAGGATTTATGTACGCAAGACTACCAGCACTACATCTAAGTAATGAATTCATTTGTAAGGGTATCAGTTGAACTCCATGAATAAGTATTTCTCTATACAGACTCTATTTAGTTGTATCTCTGCATAATCCTGCTGCAAACACTGTAGTTATTGGTAAATCTCCCATGGATTTCAGTGTGTGCAGGTTGGGGCCCTCATATAATGAGGACTTATCATTGCAAATTTGCTGAAAGCACCAAACTCTCACAGCTCTTGTGTGCCTCATCTTCCATCCTGCAGAGATATCATAATGCTGTGGTTGTGAGAGGAGAGTCATTTCCATGGCAACAAATGGATTCAAAAATGTAAGATTCTGACCTTGCTGTGTGGTCAAACAAAACAGAAAAGCTAGGCAGCAAAGACAGAAGTTCATCAAACACAAATGCCTATAACCCTAGCAAGACAGCAGGAGAGAAGCAGCAGATAAAAACAAAATATTTATCCTTCTCTGAAATTCTACCCCCCTGCAAAATTTCGTCAACAGATTATTCTAATGCTAGGAACTTCTGCGGTTAGCTTCAGCATCTTACCCTACAGAAAGCTCCAAGAAGCGAAAACAGTAGCTTGTTGATAAGGCCATTTCTAATTAATTCTTTCTGGTCAATTAGCTTTAAAAGGTAGTACCCTTTTACAGCTCCTTCCCGTGGATCTAAAAACAATGCACTTGATGAACAGCGTTTGAATTTCATCTTATTTCTTAGAGTTGCATTAATAGTCTTTGCTTTAGAGTCAGTGATCTGCTCTGAATGAAATGTTGAATCACTACTGATTTGGGGTAGGAACAATGTGTGTTTGACGTTGGCAGTGGGGTCATAATAGGAAATCAAAGACAAACTGAGTGACCAAAGGGCACCTGCTTCCTGGGTTGTAACAGGAGCAGGGATGAGGCACAACTGAAAAAGCCCACTATTTCCTACCAGCTCATAGGCAGGAGGATGGGTGTTGCAGCTGATTTAGGTAGCTTTCAAATTAAACACTGAAAGATGAATAGCTATAAATCATGTTTTAGGTGGTGCTACAAAGTCTGGCAGTCCTTGCCACAGCCGAGTGTCAAAGACAGATGGACTTCTAATTCCCATCTGGAATTTGTAAGGAACATCTTGTGACTCTTAGCCATAATGAACTGTTGAGCAGTTAATTGCATGTCAGGATCCTTGCCTTTAATAATATCAGCATTAAATCCTATCACATCTCAGTGGTAGAAGGAGCATGGTTTGAATTGTTCCAGTGCAGAGGTAACTCCATCTCTCTTCCATCACTAGAACTAGTGATTAATAAATCACTAGTTAATAAATAAACCTACCCATGTCTTCTGGAACCTAATAAAGGCCTTTTGCCTCATAGATGGCGTACTATAATAAATATACATGATATTGCTGCATATCATGGATGTAATGGAGAATTAAAAAACAAATAATGGTCAGTGAAAATGGAAGCTGTCAGCTGCCCATTAAACCATATATCCAGCCAGGAGTCCTCATTTTATTGTAGTACTGACATTCCCTGTGGATTGAACACAACCCAAGCTCATCTGAGTTAACTTCCTTCTGTGAAAAACATGGATCTCACTTCAGTGGATATTCTGAGTGGATATTCATGATGTAGGTTGATATCTACCACTGGAGCAGCATGAAACATTAATTCTACTTTCTGACTATAAATCCATATTTGATGAAATTAAAAGTGAATTACTGAGCCCTGTTTTTCTGGAGGCCCTTACAGGTTGCTGATATTTAATGAAGCTTGCACAGTTCAGTCCGTTGGCAGGAAATATGCAAGAATGCTGCCGGTGAAAATCTCACTTCTTAATTAATTTTTCCTGATTTTTTTTTAGCTCTAAATATGTTCTCTCATGGTTGTGTTCATCCAGATTGAATTCATGAGGTTAAGAGAGCCACTCTGAGTTTGCATCAGGAGAAATAACGTGACTTCTGTGTGCCTCTTTGGTGGCTACTCAGCAATAAATGTGACCTTAATGTCCTTCCCAGGGTCAGTGTATTGTTGTCTCTCATTCTTTCACATCCGATGAAAGTGTAAGAGGAACTGAGGCAGACAGCAATACAGGGCCCTTTCTCTTGCCTCCAGCCTCTTACACCCCCAAGTCAAGATTCAAGGAGCACATGGCAGCTGGAGAGAGGGTAACCAGCTGTACATGCTGCAAATGAGGCTCCATCTGCTGTCAGAGAGCAGAAGGCTGGGTCCCCTCTTCTAGGCACCAGCACCTGTATTCTACTGACATGAGATATTGATGCTGAGCTGCTGTGCCTTATGCTGACAGTGAGCAGACGAAATGACAGCTTTGGTGTGAGCATTTGTAACTTCCACTTTCTGATTTGGAAAAGGACTTGGAGGCAATCATTTTCTCCTCTTAAAAAGTCAGCAGTGTTTTCATGCTAGAACAAAATTTTCAGCAGTGAACTCTTTAAAATAGTGACATAGTCACTAAAAGGTTGAAGCACCAGTGTCAGTCAGCTGGACGCTAAAATCTGTTTTGCTGTGGGCAGTGTAGGTTGTTCTGCCCCTCTGCCTTGCAGTTTGATGTACTTGACATGTACCTCCTCAGTTCTTTATTTTTCTGAGTAGCTCTTTGATTTGTGTCTTTCAGAGGCGCTCTGGAGGCATGTGCTCCTTCTTGCATCGAGTATGCTGGGCATCGCTACCGTTGCAACTGCTCCTCTTGTTCCTCCTGCTCCTGGCCTTCCTCCTGCCCCTGGCAGAGAAGACGCACAGCTGCACACTGGCCAACAACTTTGCCCGGTCCTTCAACCTGATGCTGAGATACGAGGGCCCACCTCCAACCTAACTGCTTGTCACGGCAAGAGGTGACTCACAAAAGTACAGACTCATTTTTTTAATAATTGCAAGTATTGTAGATTTAGAGCTGTTTTATCAACGGGATATATCACAAAAATGCATCATAAAAATAGTCCACATTGCTCAAGCATATGAGCAAAATTAATATTTTTACAGTGTTTTGTTATTATGTTTATAATGTGTATATAGAGATTGTGTATGAGTGTATATATATATGTATATATATATACATATAAATATATATATAAATGCACACCTGTGGCCACACAAACATTCACCATCCACTCATCCACTGTTTGAGGGCAATCTTGCAACGTTTCTCTTTTTACTGTGTTTCAATAAGGACCACTGAATGATGGTTTTGCTGTTGTTATTTTGGGTGTTACTTAAAACCAGCTTTTTGTTATTTACAAAAAAGTCAGCATGTACACAAAGATCTGGGCATGCACCAGAATGCAAATAGGAGAATGAACGATTTACTGAGGCTGACATTTAGCCGAGGAAAAATGGGACAATTCTATTTAAAATCTTGATCTGTTTTTTCAGTATTCAGATGCAGGTATTGCAGAAGGTAATGGAAATTTTTCCACTGAGTTCAATAGGAATGGGGGTGGGCCTTCTCTTGTTCTCGTTTTTTACCAATTACTGTGTTCTCCAACCCACCTGAATCAGGAGAGGTAGAATACAGTGGGAGGAAAGCTGGAAAAAAATAACTTTTTATGATACATCTCTGCAGAGAACCTTTAAAATAAGGCCTTAATTTTCTGAACAAATTCCTGAGCACTGAATGGAAGTTCATATCAGTGATTTTGCCTCCAAAAAGCAGTGGAGAGTTTTGTTTGTTTTGGTTTGTTTTGGTTTTTTACTTTACGCAGAGGCATTCGGGAATGGATCATAAAGCCTGAACAGTGTGATACAGCCTGCTTCAATGTCAGCATTACAAAAGTCAGAAGTACTTTAATAACACCATCCTGGAAACAAGATTCATTTCTAGGGTGTTTTTACATAATGGTTTGTTAAACCGTGTAAACTTAATGTATCAAAATATAGACTTATCTACATTCTAAAGGCTTGAGATGATGATAATTTGCCATTTATTTTCTAGCTTCATGCCTGATTTATAAAAATTTTAAATGTACATTTTAACATGGGGCTTTAATGTAAAAGCAAACCTCAGCTTTACTGTGATGAAACCATTCTTGATGGTGTTTTACCTCATTGGTTCATTGATTCCTGAGAGAAGAGGGAATTTTAAATTTCTGATTTTTTTTTACCATTTCTGAGAGCTACATCTTAATTTCCTTGCATTTGAGCCAGGAGGAAAATAAATAGAAGGAAAAGAGAAAAATTTAACAGAAGAAACACTTATTTTTTCCCACCCTGGCTTTCTTGTAGGAGAAGCTTGTCTTGTCAGTACCAGCAGGTGGTATTTGGTGTTTTCCAAATAAGCTTCCAAATAATATTAAATCTTGAACAGGTAAATTATTTAGTAGCTGGGGGGCTAAGAAGGGAGTTGAGAAAAAGCAGATGTGAAAAATAGATAAAGACAGAGAAGGAGGAATTTATAAAGTCTAGAAAGTCTCTTAAAAAATAATAAGGCTCTAAGCAGGAAAGGTTTCTGAATGTTTTTTATTCCCTCTCCCTGCAAAAGTACTGAAACTATCACGTTAAACACCTTTTCTTCAGTAAGAGTTTTCAACAGGGCCTTTCCTCAGTGTCCTGGGGAGACTCTTCTGCCATCAGCTCTCTTTCGCTGCTTCCCCATAATGCTTCCAACTGCACTGCTTTTTCTAGAGTTGCATAAAAATGTCAAATTTCTGCCAAGAGAGTAAATGAGTATATAGCAAAGAGAAAAGATAGCAAGAAAGATATTTGGGTAGAGTACAAGGGGAATGTCTTCACTGGATCTGAACTGGTGCAAGTGTCAGGAGGCAGCAGGAGAGATGCAGAGTTTGGACGGAAGCAGGGAGGTGAGGAGCAATGCTGAGTGATAACTAAATGCATTCCTATCTAAGCAGAGAGTGAGGAAAGGCAGAGTCTGTGATTTCGGCCACGGAGAAGCCAGATGGAGAGCTATAAGTCATCAGAGAGTGGAGTGAATGAATTCCTTCTTTGCAAATGTTCCTTCTGGAGGCGGAGGTCATGCCTCCTTCTCTCCCCTCATTAGCTGTTCAAGAATCATGCACATTCCCGCAGTGCTTCTCTAAAAATTGCTGCCAGCCCCAGGGGAAGAACCCTGTAGCTCCACAGCGAGGAGCTAATAATCATCATCCACATCACCATTTCAAATGAAATGCTCTGACAAAAGAGAAGTGTGGGGGAAGAGGGGCAGTAACAGAACCTGCGCTATGTGGTTCTGTGTATGTGTGCGCTGTTCTCTGGCATAGCCACATTGCCTTCCCTTTTTTTTTTTTTCTTATTTTTTTGCCTTTCCATGTGAGGAAAGTAAAAGTGATGAAAAAGAAATTAAAAATAATGAGGAAAAGTATGGCTACAGGGGAAATCAGCAGGGAGATGCACAAGTTTTCCACAAACTCTCACATCAGACTTCTTTTCGCCCTGCCTTTCTGATCTGGATGACTTTTATAGGTTGACAAATGAATTTGATACCCCAGGAGTATGCCACTGGGTAAAAATATTTTGAAGAAAGGACCACAACAGAACAAGAACCTTGATGTTTCAGTGTTGTGACAGTTGGGGAAAAAAAAAATGTGACAAAAGCACTGTTGCTGCTGGTTTTGCATTCTGTAAATCCTCTGTCTATAATCTTGGAATTTTTACTTTAAATCTCAGTAAATCTATTCTCATTAACTTGAGTAATCTCACATAAGTGAATCTTTCTACATCTTTGCAATGGAAGCTAATCAAAGCACAGGACTTTGATTTTCATAGCACTTATAATAAATTCATATCTTTATAATGCCATTGGCCTCACTTTCCAATGTGGGTGTGAGATGAAAATTAGGCCCTTTGTTTTTCTAAGAAGAAATTCTAGATATCACAAAAGTAAACTTGAGATGTAAATCCAAGTTTGTGTTCTTTTTTATTCCCCTTTTTTTTTCTGAAAAGTTAAAGGTACTGATAGCTGGAAGTGTGCATAAATATTAATCACATGAATAGAAAAAACTATGAAAACAAAAGGCACTTCAACTTCCAGGAAAATAAGCTAAGCTCAGATTCCCAAAAGCACAAACTAACTCATATTATTTCCAAATCCATCCTTGAAATCTTGAGCACTGTTCTTAACATCTGAATCTTTGCTCACAGGTTATTTGGGGATTATAGCCTTGCTTTTGTGCCTATAAAACCCTCAGCTCATGGATCTCTGACATCTGTACATAACTGAGATGTTTTGTAACTCAGCTTCAGATTGGGGTCCCTGTCTTAAAACATCCCTTTCCAAAATCTGGGATTTACAAAACAGATAAGCATCCATACCTGAATGCTTCCACTACTTTAACACAGATCTAGCCAGTCAGGCTGCCAAAGCCCTATAAGATAGATTATGTTCAAACTTATAGACTGTTTGTGCATCTGGCTCAGGCCACATAGCCCACACTGTGTGTAGACACCCAGCCTGTTCACAGAGCAGATTTCTCATGTTTCTGTCCAAGCTCTCTTGTCTGCCCTATTGGATCCGGTAGTTGACTGACCACATTAATGACTCTTCAGTGTTGAAGGCAAAATCCTATACTCTGATGCCAATGCATTAAAGCAAGACTTCTGCACAGCCCCAAGGGCATGGTTCAAACCCAGCCTTTGGAGTGAAAGCAAACCTACTTTATAAATTGTAATTGATTTTGTAGCCAGACGCTTTCAACTGAATTTTCCATGACTGCAATATTGTGAGGTAGAAAATTGTTATTGTGCCACGTGGCCCTTTCTCTAATTCCTACTAGCAATTTAGATTGTATTAAATATTATTTTATATGCATTCTCCAAAAATCTTTTTATGAAAAACTTGTTCAGTTCTTCACATGCATTAAAAACATCATATTCCCCTGTTAGCACAGAATGGATTTCCAGAGTGATAATCATTTATTCCAAAATACTGGCTTATTTGTCCGGACTGAGACAATAACCTAATGGAAACAGCTGATAATTGCTGGACAATTTGCAGCTTTACAATGACTTTCCGTTTCCATTAGAATAATCAAAGGCCTCGGAAATAACAAATGTCTCCAAGAAAAATGCCATCACAAGATAGTCATATGGTAGTCTCTAACATGTCAGTGTTATGTTCTGTTAAACTACTCCACGGCCTCAGGAGTTTGCCCTGTTTGATCTCTTCTCCAGTATCAAGTAGGAAATGTTTTACTTTGATGTGTGTGCATACACATCTCATTAACATTAAGAAGGTTTGAAGATTTCTTATATGGGAATTCCTTTAACTTGTATTGACAGGAAGGTGCATTGTCTTCTTTCCTCAAGAAAAAAATAAATAAAAACTGGCTCTCAGAAGCCAGTTTATTAAAATGCTAAGGATAACGTTGGTACAGACATCATGATTCATTCAGAAAGCAATCATACTATTTTTGTCATATTTAAACATAATTATACAATAGGTTATAGTGGGTTAAAATCAAATTAGTCATAGGTGTTGGGAAACTGTGTGGCATGTTTTTGTCACTTTTTGACTGGCACAAATATGTCTAAGAATTACTGGTTTATTTTGCACTTGCTCAAAGGTAAAACAAAGCAAAGATGCATGAATATAGCATTTAAAAAAATATATTTGCTTATCTATGGAATTTAAAATATGAATGTGTCTACCAGAGAGTTATCAGTAGATATGGAAAACAAAGAAATAAATGTTATAAATATACCGAATCAAGCAGTAGCCTGAATGATACCTGTTACCTAGCTTACCTCAGGAATTGCCAGATGTTAGGTAGTAGCATCAGTGAGCCATCCACCTTCCTATTAAACTATGTAGGAGATGAAACTGCACCACTGAAGATACAACATCTCAGTGGCAGGAGACATCAAAAGGCAACCTGGTATCTTGATGCCAGAGATGAACATGTAGAATTGACTTAACAAGAGCAACCCAGAACTAATGACACAAGAACAAGCTTTGGCCTTCTTGTCTGCCTGACAAAATTTTCACCATGGCCATCGACATCATCCAGGTTCACCTTGCTGACTGTGGAAAGAGGCTTCGTTAGGCAGTTTCACTGTAGGTGAAATTTGAGCTTCAAGGAATTTTTTCTCTTAATAAATGCAGAATAAACTGCTGATTCAAACAGCTCAGTGACAGATTAATTGTAGGTGGTAGGCGCTGATGCTCCAGGAAAAGGTACAGGAAATGCTATTGTGGATAGAAAGATAATCATAGAGGTCTCTGTTCAATCGATAGGAATTAGAGGTTCATTATGGAACTGAAATAGGAATTCATTTCCAAGTAAATGCTAAATGTGGCCTTCAGTCTCCTGGATTTGGGGGGTGAGCTTATTTGGTACCTTATTATATGCTAGTGGCTTTCTGGCTCCTAAGCAATGAGTTCCATATCCTCCCTACAAGCTGTGTGAAAAAAGGATTCCAATGAGCTGACTTTGCATTGGTGGGAATTGTTTGACTTTCTTCTTCTGGCCCCTGAGTGTTGAATCCAAGGAAACAGGAAAACCAGTGTTACCCTCTCCAGATCGTTTATCCTCTTTCTTTTTTCACATTTTGTCTACTTTGTTTCCTTATTAAAGTGAACCCAGTTTTCTCTGCCATTTATTATGTTGAAAGTCAGCCATGCACTTGGCGATTTCTGTCACCATTCTCTTACACAGCACAGATTAGCCCACCCTTTGAATTTGTATTGTGGCCTTTTCTCAACAGAGTTGCAAAACAAATCCCTGCTAATCCCATTCCTTGCCCACACCCAGTCCTGTCTCCTGTGTTCTCTCCCAGCTGAACATCCTAATCCAAGTCTGGTGGCCTGCCCTGTCTTCTCCCCCACTTGCAGTTCCTCCTGCAGATGCTCTGCCTTTTCTCATTTCCACCTGTACCAGAACAGTCTTTGAAGCCATCCAAGGGGCTCTGGTCCCTGCCACCATCTCTCCTGAGCCTCCTGACCAGGTCTTGCCCCCATCTGCCTTCTGCCCCATCCGCCTTCTGAGCTCAGAGACTGTCCTCAATATTCACATCTGCACCTTGGTGTCCAAAGAACTGCTAACAAACCATTACTGGTGATGAAAGCCCTATCATTAGTATTGTTCATAGCCTGCCTAGGTGCTTTTTCTCTTCTCTCTAAGCAGGTTTTGATTGCTAATCCAATCTTCGCACAAAAAAATTGCCCATTATTTGGCAAGGAGGGGCAGAGTTTCAGTTTCAGCTCTTATTACCCTTGGCTGTTATTGCCTACGTAAATGCTATCATGTGCATCTGAGCTGGACTGTCTCCTCGGTGCACTGTGCCCTTGAGCTGCCTGGAATGGCTGAATGTCCTGTTACACATCATCATAAGCCAGGATCTCTTTTTTTATTTTCTGTTTTGTTAGGAAAAAAAGTTATCAATTTTATCAAGGTGGTTTCATTAAGTTCCCTAACAAACTATTTTATCAATTTTATTTGATCTAAAGATATACGTTTAAAAAGAAAGGGGAGTTTGGGGCAGCTGAAAACCAAAGGAAGGCTGCAGCCTGCCGGCTGACTCCCCCATGCTTTGCATGAGGCCTTCAGTCAGGGCCTGGAGCTGTTACTGCTTCTAAATACCCCTGCTTTCAAAACCAGATCTTTTTTGTTTGTTTTTTTGTTGTTGTTGTTGTCAAGAATAAGCATTGAACACCACAAGCTTGGTTTCACTACAGATATCAATACTTCTGTATGGTACTTACCATGGCTAAGAAAGATATATGTGTCTATATATATGGGCGCTGCTCTGAAATTAATGCCTCCTATGTTATTATGTTGGCCCATGATGTCAGAGGCAGATGTTGGTGGTATGGTAGTACAGGCTGAATCTTCCCACCAATATTCTGTTCCGTTTTGTTGCTCTGTGACAGATGACAGAAGACGGGCACTCTGACAAACTGACATCTGACATGGAAGCACGGATGAAGCAAAATCTTGTCACTGAATTCCTCCATGTGGAAAAAAATGGTACCCGCTGACATCCATTGATTCTTGGAGGATGTCCTGGGAGACCAAGTGGTGAATGTGTGCACAGTGAGGCAGCGGGTGGTGCATTTCAGAAGTGGTGACAGCAACAGTGGGTCACCTCCACTGATGTAGGTTTTTACCAGCGCAGCACGCAGGCTCTTATTCATTGCTGGCAAAAATACGTAGCTAATGGTGGTGACTATGTTGAAAAATAGCATTTTGTAGCTGAAAATTTGCTCCATCAAATACTGTTATTGTGCCTTTTGCGTCTGTGATCGTTTCCATGGAAAGAAATAGGAGGCATTACTTTTGGAGCAACCTTCGTACATGTAATGGGGTGTGTAATTATTGTTCTACTTAAAGAAAGATGACATTCCACTTCAATGTAACTTTCAAGTGCAGCTTTTAGAAGAAATTATGTCTTAAAAGGAAGCTGAGAATGTTTAGAGGTATGTGTTTAATGAGCTTTAACTTTGAGTCAGGGCTTTGGCCTCTGAGGTTGAAAAGCATCCAGGATTATTTCCCATTACCTTCCTAGATCAGATCCTGTAAGAGTTTAACCTGAGAAGCACAGGCTGAGCACCAGCTATTTCTGAAGGTATTTGGATGCTGCATGTTTTCAGCATGTGTCCATTCTCAAACAGCAGTTTCTGCTCCGTACATTTGGTTGACTGGAAGTCAGCAATGCTTCTTTGAAACCCTCACTGGTTTTGTCTCAGTGAATGCATTGCTCTTGATCACTGTCATTATTTCCATTTTTTCCTTCTAATTTGTGTTAACCCAGTTTATCACTGATTCCAGGAGAGTGTCCTCCACCTGCCCAGCCTCCAGGCTGCCCTCTTACCTTTTTCTCATCTCTTGCAGCATGCTGGACCACTGTGAAACAACTTTATGAGAAATACCACTGGTGTCGCATTCTTCTGTCATTGTCTGTTGTAATACGTAACGCTGCACTGATGTTAAATGTAGCAGGAGACCCTGAAATTGCATTATTGTTTGCTAGCAATATAACTGACTTGCAGTGCTTCTGCAGAAGACTTGTCCTCACTTCTCAAAACAGCTGGCTGTCTCGGGCCCAAGTTAATGAACAAGGCTGGATTATAAACTGCCTTGGGTCCCCTCACCAGCACACCATCAATCTTACTTCCACCTATTTTTGTGCTTTTGTTTAGTTTTAAGCAAGAAGAAAATGTAAAGAAATGTGCTGAAACTCCCTTCTAGGATGCATAGATATCCCATATGGTTCACAAAAAAGAATAGAAGGAATCTACTCCTGTTTTGAACAAAATCAATAAGAGCTTCTAAATAATGTATTTAAAAGTTGTCAAGAACAAACCAAGGCAAAGTTTTCTATAATCAATCCACTCTCTACTTTTAATATGAAAGTTAGCAAATATCAAGGTATTCTTTTATAAGTTGCATCGAATGAAAATGAGAACTCTCCAGAATTAGAGGTTTACTGATATGGATCTCAGTTCCACCTGTGTGCCCCATGTTAGATCACCTGCTTCTGGGCACCAAGTAAACCTAGGGCTGTTCACAACAGGAGCACACATTGTGAACAGTTTTAATTCTTTAGAGCTCCTCTGAGGGGCCAGGGCTGGCAGTGGGGAGGAGCAGAACCCCATACCCTCTGCATGTTGAAATCCTGCCTTGAGCTCAGCGCCCCCCCCTCCACCAGCCCAGCTTCTCCTGAGTGCTAATACTTAAGTAGAACAGAAATGTTAGGAGCAATTACAGTGTGAACATCTCTTGTTTGTGTATAGTAGCTGATAGGAGAGTCTGTAATAATAATCAGTGTTTATACGTGTGCTGTTCAATGTGACCACTGGGTACAAAATACTTTTCAAGTGTCACAATAACTGGATTGATGTCACTTTTTGCTTGTATGAATAATTATTTGCATTATAGGGACCAGTGCCGCTTTTGTCATGTTATTTATGATTTTAAAATACGTTTGTGATAAATTAGGCTCATTCCTAAGGTAAACAATACCAGAGCCAAGCAGCTGCCTCTGTACATGTGCATGTTATCACAGCTGATATCAAGTCCAAGGCAGACTTCTTGTCTTGCCCAGACCTTTCCTTAACCTTTCTGGCTTATTCAGGGAAATGTGGACCAGTCTATTTTCTTATAAAAGTGGCTTTTTGAAAAGATAAACTTATTTTTTAAAACCTTTCTTTGTATGACTATTGATTCAGAAGGACTGTAACACTCATATTTTTCTAAACTGCCTATTGCCTGTTGGAAAATAATATATAAATATATATTTTATTCTACAGATTTCCATGTAGTTTTGAAGATCTTTGTTTTCGTATATGTCCTCCTGTTTGCTAGAATTATCTCCAGGAGCTGTAAGCTTCTGTACAATGTCTGTATGAAATCATGTAAAAATAGAAGTGCATAGAAAGACTGACTTTATTTTTCATTTAAATTGCCGAAGTTAAGTTGTCCTTAGTGTTATTTTACACAAGATGTGCGGAAAGAAATCAGGTCATTTTTTTGCAAGTCTGGGCTGTGTTATGTAGCACTTACTAAAAAGTCTTGACTGAAAATCAAGAGAGTTTATGCTGGAAATGGTGCCAGCTTGGGGCCTGATTCTGGAATTTATTCACACTGTTTAGGAACTTATTTCACACAGTCCCGTGAAATTTCACAGGACAGATTACAAATAAGAGCCTCTGATAGATGAATAGCAGTGCCAGACTCGGGCCCTTTTGTAATAAAGAATGAGACTTTTTAGCTGGGGAAGAAGTTATATTCTCAGTGCCTCAGGACAGCATTTTCATTCCCTTTTGCACTGCAAACCTGCTCCTTCTGCAGCTGAAATAGTGGATTAAGCACCCAATGCAATAGATATCTGCAGTGCAATCTTGTGGAAAATGGCCTGATTTCATTCTTCAGAGCAGCAGTGGGGGCACCTGTGTAGTGGAGACCCACAGTCTGTGCTGTGGTCATGGTGGAGCATGGCAGGAATTCTACTGTCTGCCTGCAAAATTACTGCTTGTTCATCAGCATTGCCAAAAGTGTATTTTCTCAAGTAAAAAAATCTGATTCCGTATGACTTTTCCAGGAGTAAAGGGCAGTGGGTTGTTCTGTGATCAGGCCACATTGTTCTGAAAGTTTATCCTTTAATGACAAATGAAATATGATGTGGCTTTGCTGTTGGCAAGCAGGATAAAGAGACTGGAAGTTCCTAACCCTTAGCCCCAGCCTTGTGACTGTGCTGATGCTTCACTCTTACCAATGAACTGTGTTGCCTCAAGCTATATAGTCAGAGTATTTCACTGCATGTACCCTTTTCTGTAATGAAAAAAATATGTATTTGGTGTTGCAGTTATAATGCAGTAAATAAACACATAAGTATTTCTTTTTAAAGACTTTTAAATTGTTCTGGGGGGTGATTCACATTTTCACTGTGTTTATTTCTCATCATCAGAGCATTTGGGCTGACCTGGAAACACCCGGAGCAAGTGAAGCAAAGATAAAATTGCTGCTGCTGGAGGAAGGTTTTGCAGAATGCTCCATTCTGACCCTGTGAGGTTCAAAAGAAAATGCCAGCTTTTCTGTAACACTGTGCCACTGTTTGAATAGAATTCTTTGAAACACAAAGAAAATGTGCATTTGCTAAATCACAGTAGAATTCAATATCATTTATTGTGGTTAGGCTCTAACACACCTCTTTCTTTTGCTTCCCTCAGTCCTAAACCTACTGAGACAAATGCGGATTTTGTCAGATCCTCAGACCTGAGGTTGCCTTCAGCCCCGTGCAGTAAGTGAGCAGTTTGCTGCTGTAGCTGCTGCTGGCATCTCTAAAGACTGATGATCACAGCACACATGTGGGGATGCACAGCTCTCATTAGCAGCCAAGTCACTGCTGTTTTCTTTCCTGAGTTCTTATGAGACACAGCCTGCCAAGGTCTCTGGCATAAAGGCAGTTCCTTCTGGAGGAGTGGGAAACCACTGTGATTTTAGGTTAACCCATAGGTTGGGTTTATGAACACGCTGATCTTTAGCCAGGCCTTTGTGACTTCTCTCAAGATGCGTGTGATGTGGCTCTGTGCCTGCCCATAAGCTGTCTCCTGCTAAGGCCCCAGAAGCACAAATGCAAATATTTTGGCTGACCATAGCTGTGTCAAGATCAGAACAGCAGCTCAAATCCCTCCCAGAAGTGTAAAACAAGTGAAAGCTATGAAGGGAGGCAGATGAACTGCTCTGAGGGCTGCAGCCAGTGCATGAAATAAATCTATTTTATTTTATTTTACTTTTGAAAAACATATTTTCCTCTTGTAGTTTCTTTTTTTGTGCAGCCAGAGGCCAGGTCCTCTGGAACAAGCGAGGAAATTTGGGATTACTCAGTTTTGTCTCAGACAAAGAAACAGGCCTAGAAGTAGATTAGACAGCTCACATTTTTCTGGTGGATGGGCATTTTGTTGATCAAGTGTAGACTGCAGACAACTCTGCAAACAACTCAGTGGGACCAGTACAGCCAATGAGAATTACTATAAACTTTTCAGAACACCAAAATACTCTTGAGCAGGTTTAAATCTCATAAGTCATAATTACTGGGTCACCTGTTTCAGGCAGCAACGCTACTTGGAGGATGGAAATATCTGTTTAGGTTGCAGCAGCAAACAGTGGCAAGTTCAATAAATAACAATATTAGGAAAGACCTTAACGTGGAGTAAATCAGCCCAGCTGCATTGAAACTGTTCGAAATAAATCAATATGCAGGAGTAAGAATCTGGCTTTTAGTCAGTGAGAATCTTAGCGAATGCTTAAAACCTCTTCATTTAGAGAGCTCTCCTCTGCTGTACGCCTGTGCCCTAAATTGTACGCACACAAAAGTCTTTGCCAGAGTAATGAGGTCATGTTGGATGTGAGCATTCATTATGAGATTAGGTAAATTAAGGGAAAAAGTATATCATTAACAAAGACTTAAATAAAGGAGGATGGAGCAAGGTTACCGAATGAGAACTATTTAAATAAAATCAATCTCAGCCCTGGAGAGCTAACAGAGAGTGGCTTTCCATGGACAAGGGCTGATGGCGTGCCAGAGCCAAGCTTTGTGGCCATGAGAGATTAAAAGCAGTGCTGGGGTTTCCCAGGTTAATATTTCAGTCTTCCTAAGTTTCATTCCCTGACATACCACGAACGCAGCCTCTGCTTCCAACTGCAGAAGAACTCCCCGATAAACGCACGTTGCTGGAGCAAATGAAACTGAAGTTTCATCCGGTTTTACTGTAGCACTCGTGGTATTAAGAAGGATTGTAATATAATCCTCTTCAATGAATAACCCTAACAGATGTTATCGGGGTTGCTCTGTATGAGCTGCGGACCTCTCGCTAGAACTCCCTCTGTGGCGGTCCTGTTCATAAATCGTCCTAATGGGCTGCCTGCACCATCCGCCGCTGCAGCAGCATGAAAGGGGCGGCTATAGGCAGCCTTGAAAGCCCGCATTATTCCCATCTGGTTTGCATTACAATGCTGCTAAATATTTCATGCTTTTTGTTTTACAAACAAATAAGAGCAGAACTAATCTGTTTGTTTAATGTTCCTTGATCAGTGTTTGAATGGGGAAAAAAGTTGGAGTTCTGTGTATTTTGATGTGTTCTGTGTTGGTGGTTTTTTTTTTCACTTTGGATCTTAATCTGGCTCTGCAAAAGCTTTTAGTGGAAAATAGAGCAGATCTCCCTCTGCTTTTTTGGTGGGCTTTTTATGGCACCATTAATGCTTAAAGAGATACCGGGGCAATCCAGATGATGAACGCGCTGTTCAATCAGCTGGGAGTTCTTCGCTTGCAAGGAGATAACTCGATGAAGTGCAAACAGAGACAGGGAGCAGACGCTGACTGCTGTCAGCTGCACAATGATGGGGCTGCTGAAAGCACAGCAGCAATCTCCGCCCCTGCTCTTCCACAGCACCCTGCCCAGGTCGCCATGCAAATATCCGGAGTGATGCGCTGAGCTGCACGGCCACAGGCTTACCTCACTCAGCTTTATGTGAGGGTTACCAGAGCATCGTAACCTCAAGCTGCAGGACTAATTGTGAGCAACGTGTGAGTAATGTGTGCCCATGCTGCCGCATTCAGCCCTGGCACAGGGTCTGCAGGGGGGCAGAACCCTCCCTGGGGTCACAGCCACTTATAGAAACGTGAGCTAAAGGCTTCAGGTGCTTTTCTTTGGATTCCAAAATGAGCCCCATCACAGAGTGGGGCCTCTCAGCCACTTCTCAGCATCAGCTGCTGTGTATGAGATTGGGAAAAACACCTTCTTTGCTCAATTTCCCACAGCTGTCCATCAGACTGTGCTGTCCATGAGGCCAAATAGTAGGACGCAATGTAAGGTAGGAAAAGTCACTCCGAAAAGGCTGTTCAGAAGAAGTAAGTATTTCCTCTCTCAATCAGGCTGTGCAAGAGGGTGACACTGTGTCAGTGTGGACAGTTAAATAAACACACTACATTCTACTCTGTATTAATTTATATATCACTGCATAAACAAAAAGAGGTTTGTCATATTCACTCGGGAGCTGAATGCTCTGTAGTGGTTGCAGAAGGAAGGTTTCACCATTGCCTGATACATCAGACATTCCATTCCTTCCTCCATTCAGAGGCAAAGTGATTACTGACCCCTGTGCTGGCTTGCAAGGAGGCTTCATGGCTACACTGAACAAGGTACACAAGCAGTAAAATTATATACTGTATTTTTTTTGTTATTTTTCTAGCATTTTCTTCCACTTGAGGTGGTCTGAGAGTCTGACTAATTCCCAACAGTCCTCTGTGAATTAAGTCCCTTCTGATAATTACTTTTGCCCAAACAGAACATTGCTGTTCTTGAGCATCTCTCTGCAATAGCGCACAATAGTTTCTCTCAGGCCTGTAAAAACAAATCCTAATTTATAAATGCTGCAGTCCCTTGCATTCAATCATTTTCATTCTGGAGTTTGACTTTCCATTTAAAAAATTTCAAATCCAGGAATAGCAAATGCAGAGTCATAAAAGCTTAGGAAATGGGGAGAATCCAGAGTGCAAGGCAGCATTACGGCGTCTGATCTGCTGTCTCTGATAATACCCTCACAAGACAGGGTCTTTTTTTTTCCATTCCTGACAAATGAATTGCAGCATGTATGAAATCTCCAGGGGCCATCTGTGACTGTAATTCATTTACCGACTGTATTATGGAACAGATTTTCCAGTGAGTTCAAAACTTAAGTCCGAGGGGAGGACGGGACCAATATGTAGAGATGGATCTGCAATCCATATCTAAAAATAAAAATATTATTCAATTGTCATAGTTGATGGATAAACTGTCTGACGCATCAGGCAAAACCATAGCAACCAGATAAATATGTTTAAACATTTAATTTTGATACATTAAGAATGAGTTGAAGCAGGAGCTTATCGAAGCTGAAGCTAAACAGACATTTCTAAGTTCCTAAAAGCCCCTGATTTTGTTTAGCTTGGAAGAAATGCTGCTGGAGATAAGCTGGAAGAGAAGGGGAAGCTGGGCCCTGTGCACGTGGAGAGGTTCTGGCAATCAGAACTAGTAGACCCTGCCTGTCTGTATTGACCAAATTGTTGGCACCCACTGAAAAGCTTCATGCTTTGCACCAGGCAATGGGGTTCTTCAAAAAATATCTTTCTCCCAAGTCAGCACAACCACTTTCTCCTTCTTTCTCCTCTTCCAAAGGCTGTAAGCCTACTTGCTGCATCTCGCTCATGAAGCGCCAAGGGGCATCAGCTGGGAAGTGGGGTGGGAATGCCAAGAACAAGTCCAGCAGCCCAGTCCACAGCTCCTGAGGGGATCCTGTGCTCTCCATCAACATACAGAGAGGCCCAGAGGCTGCTGAGGCTGACATTGCCTAATGCCACTACTACCACTGCACAGCTACCTTCAGCACGAGCATAGCAGCCCATTAAGGACGATGTGGCTACAGATTGCATTTCTCTTATGCCTTCACACACATAGCAGACAAAATACCTCCAACAGCATCATAGTGCCTATTGTGAGTTTTAGGTCAAGATTATGCAATGCTGGCAAAACCTCTGATGACAGATCATGGTTTGTATCTGTTCTCTGTTGACAGCGACAGGGTCTGAGGGAATGGCATGGAGCTGTGCTAGAGGAGGGTCAGGTTGGGTGTTAGGAAAACATTCTTCACCAGAGGGTGGTCAGGCTGTGTCCCAGCCAGCATAATGCCACAGACACCATTGCTTTATTTATTTTTTTGAGGCTTTAGCTGGTCAGACCTCCTTGCAGGGGCCCACATGCTCACTTTGCATATAGTCAGGCTCCCTTTTTGTACCTCTAGCTTGTACCATTGCTACAGGGAGCTCTTTAGGGCACATGTGTGGGTACACACAAGGTCGTGCATGCTCCCTCAGAGAACAGGACAGGCTCCACTTCCACTGCTCCTTTACCGAGGCCTGTGACACTTGTGTTTAAATTCCATCACATCCTGTAAAACCTCTGCTGATTCAGCCAGCCAAAACCAGCTGCTACTTCATCTCTTGTTTGAAATAGCAGCATTTACTTAAATTCTTGAGAGTGTCACAGATAATCTGTGGGATGGACTCCTCATTTTCCATGCACTCCAAAGCCACGCAGTATCACGCACAGCTGTGGTGCTGCAGAAGAGTGAAATCAAGATGCTTGGCTCAAATAGAAAGAGATAAAGGTTTGATGTGCACTTTCCATGTAGGAATAAAGGAGGAAGGGATGAGAAGAATCTTAACATAACAGAAATGTGAGGATTTTGGAGACTCACAGAAGGATAAAGGAATCTGAAATCTGTCAAGTAAAGAGGAATCTGTTGCCTTCCTGATGCAGGGGGATCTAGTTACTGTGGGTGTTTTTTTGCCTTTCATTATAAAGCAACTATTGCAGGACATAAATGACCTTGTAGACGCACATGATACTGCTGCCAAAAACATATCCATTATCAAGTAATACATTTTGTGCTTGTATAGTTCCAGTGTTCTCTTTTGAAAAGCAGTAAGTTCTCTTCTGACTGCCTTATCACATTTCAGGATGCCTTTAGTCATGGGACTCTACCTATTCAGTAGTTCATGTCAAATGTATTTCAGTAAGCAATACTTTGGGTTCTTTCAGCATCGCCTTCCTGTTCCCCAGGGATGGAAGTGTTGGACTTGCTACTTCTCCCACTAAAATACATCTGAGGTTTGCCATAGATTTCATGCAGGTCACAAAGGCACAAAATAATACATCTTGAGACCAACCTTCTCCAGAGCTAGGCTAATTCACACCACCTGAAGTGTCTTTTTCAAGAAATCAGGAGTTAAAAGAAAATCAGACTTTGGGAAAAACAAAAAATTGGAAGTAGTTATCAAAGTGGGCCTGAAGAATTTTAAAGTAGTCAAATAGATGGCTGTATCACTGCATTACCTATATATCACAAAACCTTGGTATCTGACAGGGAGTAAGTTTAGACTTAAGTCATGTAAAGATAGTTCTTGATAAACAACAATGGAAACAAACACCAGAAGCCATCATTCCCAAAAGGACTTATGCTTGTATTTCAAAGTTGAACATGCTCAGCATTTTGACTATGTCTGTACAAGTAAATTAAATGTCTGCAAACCAAATCCCTAGAACTGAGAGGAATGCCATGACCTAGTGTGAAACCAGGTGGCTGCAACTCAGTGCCTGTGGGGTCATTCCTGGCTAGCCCTCACTCCTGAGCTGTTCCTAGCAGTTGCCTGGGGCTGTGTTACTCAGCACCTAGACTGTGGGCTATCCCAACAGTCTCCTCTAATGGACAACCAAGCAGCAGGAATGGGTGCTGCAGAAAGAAGTGCTGTAGACACAGTTTAGAATCCCAGGTCCAGGTATGTACATTGGTCTCTGATACCTAAACCTGGATTTGAGTGCTTTGCTTTGAGATACAATAGGTACCACAGTAAGAAAGGATTATAATTTTGTTAAGAGCAGAAAAAAATATCCACTATTTCTGGCATAGAGAGTGAGCCTTTTGTTTAGTCAAAACTCATAAATGGGAGTTGTGCTCTTAAGAATATAGCCACCTGCTTTCATTTAAGATAAATTAAAACTGCTATTGTTATTTTGTCCCACATTTTAGTCAAAGATAATAACACAGGGGGTGGTAGTGGTGATGGTTATTCTTATTGTAAAGCATTCAGAAATTTCAGTCCCTTAGCAGATGAAAAACCGTCGATGTGTGATACAACTTTCTACTGCGTGTTTGCAGCAAAAGAATGAGGGAGAAAAAGGGTTTGCAACAAGAAGTCTCAGAAATACGGAAAGTAGTTTTGATATTTTCAGAAATATGTTTCTTGTTAGAGCCTGTCAGTTAGGATAACCTTCCCAGCTGTGCTGATATATTCAGTATCCCACATTCACACCAGGAGTATTAATGGACTTTGCAATCTGAAGGAAGGCACATTATCCTTGTCATTTTGTGTTTTTCTCAAACTCTACTGTCCTCCATGTACTAGCTTTAGATACTTCAGATTTTCTTGGCCTGAGAAAGAAGCCTAATGTCACCAAGCTGATGTTCATGGATCCTTTCTCCCACCCATCCTCTTGGCATATAGATAAGGGCAGCATCTGAGCATGCTTTAAAAGAATTCCAAGCTGTTGCTCAAGAAACTAAACAAATGAAGGTTGTCCACTTCAACAGCAAATACTTTGGCTTTGGCACGATCAAGGTCCCTTTATCTTCTGGTTGCAGATAACACCAGGTAATTCTTTTACAAGAACTGAGGTGACCTATACCTAGCTCACTGTGATGCAGGAAATAAGAAATAAATAAGAGAAGATCTCCTTCAAGGTTCATCTACCTCACAGAGTTGCAAAGAGTGATCTTGTGCCTTGCCTGGAATTACCCAGCAGCTCAGAGCCTTGTTATAACTAAGATGGCATGATAGGTCCTTATGAAAAATTCAGCTGTGGGGATGGGAGAGATATTCTTGGGCCCAGAAAATCATGCTTGAACCTGCCTTGCCCTGGGGAGATGTGCAGCTCATGCTAAAGGGAAAAAGGAACACGGGAGCCAGTAGTTTTGTCTAGAGGCTGTGATTCCTGTGTGGCCTTTTGAGTCTTGCTTTTGGGTAAGGCTCAGTCAGATCACCTGGAAACTCCTGGCAGATCCTTTCTTTATTCTTTCAGGTGTATCTGTATTGACATTTGTTTTGTTGCCTTTTTTTTTTTTTTCTTCTTAACTGAGTTAGACTGAAGCTGCAGTATGCATTTCTGAGAGGTGAGAGAGGGCTTTATGAATGCCCTTAGCCCAGAAAACGTTCCATCGGAATTACCTTTTATTGCACACAGGATATGTACTTCATTTAGGAAAGACAATTTGAATGATGGGTGGATTTTTATGTCTAATAAAGCATTAACCATGATCTAAACTTTTCCTGTAGCCAACGATTTTAGAGTGTCTCCTTCCTGTGTGGATTCTCTGATGTCTTACATAGTTGACCTCATGCTGTGTGATTTCCCTTCCTGGGCTGTTAATAGCATCTCTCTCCTCTACCTGTCTGCTTCTTTAACACAGAAGTTGTAGGAGATTTGATTGTTGTGATTCTCATTCCTCCATCAGATTTGATTGAAACTGGTCCATTTGTTCCAAAGGGAAGAGCAGACAGACATGCAAACACGCACACAGAAACACATGTGATCCCATAAGCCTTTTTATCCAAGATAAAAATAGAAAACCAATGAAATATCCAAAAATGACTTTAAGAGATCAGGATTAGGCTGGAGACAGGCTTGCTCTCATCTGAAGCATTAAGCATCAGCTTCTTGCTGACTGCCCTCTGCATGCCTGCAGGGTGCTGGGCAGCGCGCTGGCTCAGCAGTGGGAGTGGGCACCAAGGCATTCAACCATCACCCTGTTGTATGAAGACTTGTTCATAGGTGCAAGTGTTGTATTTGGGGAGGAAAAAGGAACTGCAAATCTGAAGCATCAGTTCATCAGTTGATGTACCTGTAACATCACACCATGGCTTCCCCAGCTAATTCTCCCCAGGATGACAATCTCATCAGTCTGTGAGACACTGAGTCCATCTCTCTTCATTCCCCGTGGATCCCAGTGGAGCATTGCCAATCCCAAGTGAAAAAACAATTTATTGAGAAACAACTTTTTACAGGCACATGATCTGCATTTCTCTTTCTAGCTAAAACCATGGATTTTTTCATTTTGCAGAGGATCCTGAGCCTTTTCTATTCCGCCTGCCACTTGCCACAAAGGTTTGGTTGTGCTACCAAGCCAAATGGAGACAGATGAAGAAAAGCACCCAGACTGACTCCACAAAAGGTCCTGAAGGTGAGGGAAACATCAAAAAAAGCAGGAGGTGTAACTCAGCCAATGCAAACATGTAAGAAACTGTGCAAGGGCTCAGAAGAGAAACCAGATTGCTGTTGAAATAGCTGGTTAACGTTTTGTCTGGAACCACAGCTTCAATAAAATAGGTAAGGAAACCAGCTAAGGACCCCCAATGGCAAACATATATATTGAGAATCCAATAAAAGTCTCAGAACAAATAGCCTGAAGGACCTGTAGGCACAGCCTCTGCTGTAATAAAAACGCAATACAAGGCAACAGGGAAATGGTAAGGGAAAAGGGCTGCTCCATGAGAAAACCAAACAGGAATCCCAGAGCATAAGGCCTGGAGACACAGGCTGGGATGTAATAAAGTCATTGCCATTAGGGAAAAAGAAAGAAAAACAAAACATCCAACAAAGGCACAAAGCAGCCCCAGATACCCCAGCTAGTCTAGAAAATCAGCACAAATTGCCATAAAAACACATGGGAAAATAAGAAAGGAATAATGGCTGCAAAGCAATTGATGCTGGCAGGTACTGCAAGCCCACAGGAAGCAAAGTCAGAGGCAGTAAAGATTGAGGGTGCCTAGGAGACGAATCTGTAAAAGGTGACAAAACGGAGGACTCGAAGGGACTCAATCTCCACGTCAGAGAGGTTTGCATTAAATGCAAACCCACACCTTGCACCGAGCAGCAATCTGTGCTTTATTTATTGTGGTCAGCAAAATATCTCAGGAGATGCCAAAATTGGTTAGAAGATTCCTAGGGTATGAAGACAAGAAAAGTAGTTTCAGAGACATCTGCTGGCTCCTAGGATTTGCCCTGTACCAGCATACTATGAGATTTTGTGAACTGTAAGAGCAGACAGAAAAATGGGCAATTATTTAATGTCACATTTATTGTGATGTTCAGAACTGGTGACGAAAATGACAAGTAGGAATTCACAGAAATACACCTTTTTTTTTTTTTTTTTTTTTTTTTGTACAGCATTAAGAAAAACAAGCAAGTTGAGAAGGAAGGTGGTTTTCACTTTCTGTCATTGTGTGCTGTAGGTCATGGCCACAGAAGCACAGTTACCCATCATGAGGTGAATCCTCAGGCTGTACGCTGTGCATGGGAAAGGCAAAGTGCTGCCTGGAAGAGTGTAAAGGAAGGAGAAGTCCATGCTGGCATCTCAGCAGCATGTCCTAACAGCTGTGGGCATCTCAGAGAACTCCCTGCACAGAATAACAGCGGTAGCCTCCAGGAACTAGCTGAAGTCAGTCACAACACTGATTATTTAGATGGTGAAAAATATTTCTTAATGCACTGAGATTTTGAGTCTCATCAAAAATATCATTCTACTTATGCAAAGAGTTTTTTTTAATTATTATACTTCTGGAATAAACTCATTTAACTACCTTAGAAACATGTTAGAAGTCACTATCAACAAAGCTGGTTTTACAAGTCTCTTAACTAGGAAACATAGCTCTGATACCACTGAGCGATGCCTCTGAAACCCCTTGTCATGTTTTACTTGGAACTGCTGGCAAAGATGTGTTTTTTCAGCAGCTCTGCTACCACCTGTTTCTTAGCTCTATTTCTTGCACCAGTCTGTCTAAACAGTCTACATTCCTGAAATCTGATGTCCTGAACCAGACTTCCTAGGCTGCAACAGTCCTGAAATTTGCTTGGCATACAGCTCAATGGTCAAGAATGGTGTTTTTAAGATTTCTGAGTTATTCTTTAGCCCAGCAGGCTGTTCCTTGTAGCCTAGATCCCTCCAACTCCCTTTGATATCTTGGGGTAGATCTGCTCTCCTCTAGTTATTCACAGCATCACTCTTTGCCAAGGAAACTGCAACTTCCAGCCACCTCTTCCAGCTGTCACACCAGCTGATGCGTATTCATCCATCACTGCCCACACAGTTTCCATCTGCTGCTATGCCATGAAGTGCTCTGAGGACATGGTGTCTGCAGTTTGCAAAGCCAGGCATGTAGGGGTGCTCTCATCACATGCAGTTCTGGGAAGAGGAAAACCTGAAAAGACCCATTACAGCAAAAAGGTTAAGCTGTTATGTCTGTGGTCCAAAAGAGTGGTGAGCTGAGCTCATTCCACTGAGTCTCTTGCTAATCTGGAGCTCTCATGGGTGTGAAATATTATCAGCTGTTAGAGTTATTAACCAGTGTTAACCAGGTAGTGCGTGCACTGAGCTATGTTTGAGGTTAACTGTGCCATTAAGGGCTTACAAACTCAATTAAAGATTTTAGTGCTCAACAGTTAATGGTTAATTTCTGCAGATGTCCTGTTTCCAATTACTACTCATATATAATGGAAGCAGCATGGCATCACACTTCTACTCAAGACAGACCTATTTTTTTTAATATACTTTATACCAGCAGAAGGTTTCACTTAATTGTGTAATACCCAATATTTAGTATTCCTGGAGCGTCTTTGAAATCCCTCTTAAATCTCAAGTCTTTTCACCTTTCTTTTTCTATTATTATCACCACTGCCCATGTCACTTGTGCTCATCAAACCCTTCCAGGACAGAGGCACGTTCTCTGTGTCATGCTGAAACCCTGTTGCTCAGTGGAGAGGAAGACACGTCGAGAGATGTGCTTGTGCCTTTCTGCACCTCACAGTTGTGTGACTTCACTTTTTTCTGTCTCACTGGAAGTAATGTGAGGATCTCATCCCTGAAATATATCAGAATCATAGAATCGTTTGAGTTGGAAGAGACCAAAGGATCTCAAAGACAGAGTCTAAATCTGAGTCTGCCGAATTTCAAACATTTTAAGCACATCAATCTCTTTGTAAAACCAACTCTGATAAGGAAGGGTTTCGCTAAATCTGCAGTCTGAGTTAGCTGGAGAGATCTGAGTCCTGGGGTTACATCCAGGTGGGAGGAAACCTGCTACTGTCAGTAATGAGAAAGGACTAATAAATCACCTCTCAACTAATAAGACAAATAAATTCATAACTGGAAGCTGCATTCTTATCCACTCACCCATTAGGAAAAATCAATTCCTTTCCATACATGCAATTATGATATTCCTCATGAGAAATATTCTCATTTCAGCAAAGAACGTGAACACATACCTAACCCTGCACATGCAAGTAAATCTATGCTTATCATTAAATGAAGTAAAAAACATAATTAAATTCAAATTAAATATGAATTACCCTGGAAAGTATGAGCTCAAAATTCAGTCATTTAAATGCCATGCTGAAGTGAGACCTCGGGAAAAAAAGTATGCAAGGAGATGCACACAGTTCTAGGCTTGCAGAACCCTCTGAGCAGGTTTCACAAGCACTTTCAGCCATCTGATGACTGCGCCGTTATTCAAAAGGCACCTTGCATCCCTTGCCCCTGCCATGCTTTCCCAACACAACAGTCACTTCGCTGTTGCACCAACCGAATCAGCAAACAGATCTGGATGAAAAATAATCCTACAAAAATAAGCTGATGGTTTTCAAATGGATGTGTTTCTCCAATTTGTATAAATATACAGCCATGCATAAGACAGAGAGGGGTGTGGAGATAGGAGTGTTCTCACTTCCAGTGATCGCACAGCTTTCAGTCAGTCAAGCTGCTAAGGAGGCCCTGATGTCCTGTTACAAAGTTCAACTCACTGGAAAGGTTTCTCACCCCAACAGTCATTTCTGATGTGATGCACTGTATATGAAATTATGGATCTTTGAGTCATTCTTTCAGGTAGAGGAAAATTTCTGGAGAATATTTGAGGAGATGGTGTTCTTCAAGATTCACTGCATCAGTGCTTCCCTATGGCTATGTAAGCTACAGTTAGTCTCTGCAGAAAAGATGTGAGCCACTTGATGGTAGAGATCTCCTAACTTTTCCCATGAAAAAAAATCAACAGGAACCATTAAATCCACTAGCATAATTGTGCTCAACCATTCCAAACTGGAAAAAGACAAGAAGTTAACAGAAGAGAGATTGATCTTCAGCTGTTGATTCCAAAAGAGATGGTACCAAGTTCATATGATGTATATCTGAAAATTACAATGGATAGAAGAGATGGTTGGGGCCCAGAGCTCACTAAGACATCTCTGTAGTTTTGGGGTGAGAGCCGTCCATTTCAGCCAAATAGAGTTTTTAGTGTGCAGGTAGTGCTGCTCTGGGCAGAAGTCCCAACACTGGTGATCGTCCAGGAACTCTGGGAGAAACTCCAGGATGATGTAAGGCCCTTCCTAATGCTTCTTGCTCCAAATGTAAGGGACACATTTTTACCTTGCTGTCTCCCACAGAATTACAGACTATTGGGCAACTTGAAATGCCTCACATATTCCCCAAAGGGGTGGCTGCAGTTCACGCAAGTCTGCCAATGAAAAGCAGATGAGAGGAGGAATGAAGCATCAGTGGATGAGGTTCACAGAGATGGTGCAAGCGCAAATAGTGCAGGACAGACCCAAATCCAGAATGTTTATCTATTAAGGGACTAAATGACTGGTTGACTTTCTCATTCATTTAAGCTAGTGGAAATGGAGCAACAGATAATCCTGCCTGAGGTCCTGTTTCCACTTAGTGTTGAGGACCTCACTGAAGACATCTAGTTTTATCAGGCATTTATTTTACAATAGGGGTGACAACTTTAACCAAGACCAGGCCACCCGAGTTGAAAATAATTCCACCTCCCTACAAAGAGATAAAATCAATTGAAAGGGTTTCTAAGACCTTGTAGGACTTTTTTTTTTTTTTCTTTCCTGGGTGGAAACTCAGAAAAGCACTCCAGTGAGTGGCAAAGTGTCTCACAAATATCTTGTATATTTTGGCAACCACTACGTTCCACATCTAATTTCACTGCTGTACACTGAATGCTTAATGCCTTTTTTTTTTTTTTACAATGGTTTTGCACCTTTAACAACATGTTGATTATTGCATTTTGAAACAACTCACTTACTTCTTTCAGAAAAACCCAAGTGAAAATTTCATTTAGAATGGCAACACCTGGAGAAAATCAACGTCATGTGACTTGTAGGCACTTCTAAACAGGAAATACTCCATTTATTTTTTTAGCTGTGTTTGTGTAATAAAGTCTAGCATCCAAGTGTGAGCAACACATTTTCTTGTTTTATTAAACAGCATGAAAGGATTTATTACTTCTCCACTGAATGCACTTCTGGCACCAAATGGAGCTGGACAATAATTGTCAGGCACTGAGTTTAACGTTACGAGAAAACACCTTTGGTGGAGTTCAGAGTTTATTGTATAATGAAAAATACACCTAGATGGTGAGGTTTCCTTTGAGAGTTCGCTCGGTGAGGGTAATCTCAGGTATTGCTGCCTAATAAATTGGATTCTTTGAAACAGAAATTAAAGCCCTGGAATCGTACCTAAGAAGGCTATTTTTCTTTTCCTCCTCCAGCCACGTGAAGGAGAACAAAAACACAGAGAAAAGTGAACATTTATTTCGCCATTCAATTTGTCAGGGCTGTGGGATGCTCTCACGGAGCAGCATGCCACGCTCAGGGATTTTCTCCACCTGATGCACTGTACCTGCAGTCCCACTTCTCCCAGAGCGCTGTGAAGATGATTTTCCTTTCTCCATGTTTTATTCTCCATTTTGGAAGGTAAAGCTGCCCTGGGCAGGAGCCGTGAGGATGGACATGGCTGAAAAACTGAACTTGTCTGGCTTTTTGTGGCTATGTGACATTCCCACATCCTCACGAGCCCCCTGAAAGCAGGATATGGTTAAAACCAGAACTCTGCTTCAGAAGCTGAAGCGGAGGGGTCCGGCGCCGTGCCGGCATGTTCACCACCGCTCGTACAGACGGCAGCAGAGCTCCGTGCTGTGTCACGGCCTCACAGCTGCTGCTCGGTGCAGTAACAAGGCCCCGTGTGTGCCTCCTCGCTCCCGGGCTGACCGTTCTCCCCAGGGTCTCAGCAGAGCACTGCAGCGCGCAGCACACGATTAGTTTTCTGCCGAGACTGGCAGTGCATGTGTCAGGGCTTTCGGGTTCACTATAGAAATGAGAGAACACTTTACGTCATCCCCAAATTAGAAGTTCTGACTAATGACAGAGCTCTCCCATTAAGCGAGCTCCTCAGAGAGGGGAGGAAGGCTCTGGGTGCCACGGCACGTCCGGGCTGCACCCGTAGGGAGGAGGTGGGGGCCCCAGGTAGCTGTGAGCCCCAAGTACCCCCGTGGGCCGCTTTCATTCCGCTCCGTTGTGCCCACGCGGGCCGCAGCCGGAGCGCAGTTCGCGGCGCCGCCAGCAGAGGGCAGCGCCGCCCCGGCCGCGCGGCGCTGGGCGCAGCCGGGCCAGGCCCCAAATGGCGGCGGGAGGATTTGCAAAAGGTTTGGAAAGACCACTGCGATCATCCAGTCCAGCCACCAACCCACCACCGCCATGCCCACTAATCACGTCCGTCAGTGCCACATCTCCACATTTCTTGAACGCCACCAGGGGCAGTGACTCCACCACCTCAGCCGCCTGTGCCTACACATCACTTCGAGATCATGCATCAGCTTCTACACCGACTCTGTGTAACAAGCCAGGAAGGCGTCCAACACAGGGTCAGACTTAAGCACATCAGTTTAGCAAGACGTTTATGGGCCTTTTGATTCTCCTGGTGCTGATCTGAGCTCCAGGAGAGGATGCTGGACAATGTGCCTTCTTGACCCAATCTGAAAGACTCCAACCTCCCATTTTCCTCAGGGAAAAAAAGCTGTCATGTATGCTTTCTTAAAGCAGTGTTTGTTGTTTCTTTCAGCTGCTTTTTTGTGAGTTTAGGTAATCCCTTTCATTTTGCTGCACCGCAGATGTCATAAACGCAAGAACCACAGGAGAAACAGTGCAAACAAAAGAAGAACCTATTAGCCCATCCTTCCTTCACTTACTGAAGAAGGAAAAAACAAAACTAAACAAAACAAAACAACAAAATCACAGCTGATAAATATATTTTTTACTCACTAATATCTTGATCCTGGTCATTACCACCATGATAATCACATCATGGCACATCTGCTGTAGGTAATTGAATAGAAATAGAAGATATTTCAGTTCTACCTGCACCGTGCAAGCTGAAGGATATTATATCCTTATAAATGTGTGGATGAATGATGTTTTGATGGAAATTAACTAATAGATACTATAGGATCAAGACCTGGTTATAAATAACAATTTCACTGCTAAAATGAGGATGCTTTCCAACAGCTTTTAACATTTGTTTGGCAAATGTAGCTCAAGCCACCCAAAATGGCATTTGCAGTCTGGTTCCAAGTGGTTCTGAAATAAGTTTGAGGGAACAGATTTGAAACTAGTATGAGATGTATCATATAAAGTACAATCTCTGGGAACTCAGGTCATATTTATGTGACTGCTCTGAGCATGAATATTTAGTTTCGAAAAGCAGAATAATAACTGAACCTAAGAAATCAAATATGAAAGTGACAGTTAGAAAATGTCCTGAAAACAGTCTTTCTAGCGATTTACTTGACATATGCAGAGGATACAAATGGTGAACTTTCAAGGCAGTTCTCAGGGCCATCCTCATTACCTTCGTAATCCTCTCTTCTCACAGATCATAAATGTCTCCTTGCAATCAGACCCTGGGGTCACTGGTCCAGGGCATCAGCCCATCATTTGACTGTGAAATAACTCCTTCTGAGTACTGCAGTTGCAAAACACAGAGGTACACATGATATGAAGGCTTGCTTCTATGAAAAAAAATGCAGCTGGGATTTGAGCCATTGTTTATATTTATGCTTAGTCTATTTTTCCTAAAAGGTCTATCCTCTGTGATACTGATGATAATTCTTGAGTGATTGGACAGCCCTGTGCCTGGAGACTGTTTCCAGAGACAGAAAAACCTAGCATGATCATTCATACCAGTGAAACTGAAATCTACTAGGAATAAAAATGATTACTAGTATTTTTAAAACTGTCTCTGTTTCCAGCTTTATACTCAAAAAATCTAGAGCTGGCACACTTGTCTCATTTATCAGGCTGGACATTGTTCCTGTCTGACGATTCAGCACGGCAGCTATGCATGTTCTCAGATATGAATGATAGCGGGGAATGAGGAAGAAAAACATATTTAAAAGTAAGATCTTTCTAAATGGGCCAAAACATTGGAAGAGTCTCATGATGGTGGCAATTAGAAACCCGGTAATTGCATGAGGATTAGCCAGAAAAGACCACTTCTCTGGAGGAGAGAGAATTTGGAAGACCCACAAGGCATTGGCAAAAAGTGTGATGGTCTAAGACTGTCTAACCCAAGGCACTAAATATGTAGCCATCCTCCAAATCAAATCCTCTCCAGCACTGTCCCCATGAAGTAAATGTGCATCACAGTGATCCCATCATCCTTGTGTCTAGGTTCTGTACAGGACAGGGTTAATTCCTTCCCAACTTCAGTGGCACAAAGTTAAAGCTCTTGTTATTTTGGTTTGTTGGGTTTTTTTTGTTTTTGTTTTTGTTTTTTTTTTTTTAAATTGTATGCAGAAAGAGGCAGGCTTCAAATATTTGTGTGGGCTGCTTGGCAACAAATTACATGTGATCTTTGTAAAAACAATGAGTTCTTCTAGAATTTACATTGGATGCTAGTGGCTCCTAATCAATGCTCAGTGGCTGTTTTGTGGGCAGAAACAATATAAGCTGTGTTGTGTTGTGCTCTGTCAGCTGCTGCCCAACTCCTTGAAAAAAGACTGAGCTGCCAGAAGCTGAGTGCCAGGGCCTGAATAAAGCCGTGGCTTTCACAGATCATAAAATGGACAGGTGAGACTTGACCCTGGCTGTGGGATACACGGCCATGACTACAGGCTGTAATCAGCACACGCAACATCATATTCCTTCGGATAATTAATGGCTGCAGGGTGTTCCTCTCCAGCAATAGGAAGCTGGCTGTGCACCCTAGGTTTTTTGTTTAGAAATGATGTGTACTGTTAGACAGATTGTATCCTTTCCCCATCAGCTGAGAACTGACTTTGCTCAGCTGTGCAGGGAGGACAGAACATAGGCATATCTGCAGCTTCTCAGAAAACATTGAAATCAGCTCAGATATTCTTAACAGTAAGCATTACATCCTTTTCCTTTTCCATTTTCTTTTTTACTTTCTTTTCCTCTTCCTTTTGCCTTTCCCCTCTTTTTTCCTTTTCCTTTTCATTTTTCCCACTCCTGAAAATTGAATACATTTGGAACTCTTTTCCTGGCAGGAACTGGACATTTAAGAAGGCAACATTTACAACAGCAGCAAGAAGAAAATCAAGACTTTCTGATGCTGCAGAGGTTACCCCATTCCTTGAAATGATGGCCCTATGTTGTAGGATCTTTTTAACCATTCCTGGTGAGGGTTAAGAACATGCAGTACCATCTGGGTTCCTTTAATAAAGAAACTAGGAGTTGAATAGGGATGTGTGCGATACTCTACTTTAAAATGTGCACGAAGAAAAACTTCTGATTGCTGTCTCTGCTTTCATAAGTCAAAACAGATCCATTAGTTTCTATTTACAGAGGTAATAATCAACCCACATGGCTTTTCTGAAATTTCCTCCTATGTGAAGACGTGAATATGTGAGAGCTAGGAGAAGCTGGGCTTGGTCAGCAATAGCATCAGTCTGTACGTAAGTATGGATTCAGATAAATAATTTATACATGATCATGTAATGACCCAAAAGAAAACTAATGTCCAGAACTTCCAAATTCAGGTGCTCTGAATTTAGTGAATAACTGTCATAACCTGAAGGTCTGTATAGCTATTGCGTTTTTCCTCTCATAACCAATGGGGGAAATGAGCTTTCTAAAGGTGTCATCTAGTAGCAGGGCACGCTCTATTTGCTTTTCTACGGTTTTTTTTCTGCAGATATGTTAAGGTGATGAGTCTGCATGAGGGGAGCCACAAGGCAGTGGCTCCTTGGACATGGATATTCCTGAATGCAGATGTGTGCGCACATTTATGTTCTATTTATTATTATCTTCGTTAATTCCATATATAAGTGCATGCAAATGTACATATGCATATAATTTAATATACACACACAACAGAGAGGATATATGCACTATAGACATACAGAGGTAGGAAATGTGCTGTAACAAATGTCTAGCAACATGTGTTTTCAGATGTTGTGCCGATGCTTTTGTTTTTAACTGCAAGATAACCTTGAAAAAAATGAACTGTGTGTTTCAGCAACTGTCTTACTGTATTGGTAACAGAGGATTAAATTATGACTATCAAACCATTCACCTTTGTCAATGGATCTAAGCACAATCTGTTTGATAGTGACAAAAAAATTTCGCCTGACGGCAGCTTTGCAGTTTGTGAATGAGTGCATTAGTTCCCAGTGGCTGAGCACTAACTGCACACAGTTATCACTTCTCAGTTGGTGTCACTACTTTTTCTTTACTCATTGGCTTCATTTCCCAAGGTAGAAATCTGTAAGGAGTGGAATTAAAACTCTTGGACCTAGCCTGTGTAAGAGCTAAAAAAAAAAAATATGAAAAGAAAAAGAAATACCCATTTGACATAAACCTCACTAAACTGAAGGCAAAGGACCATTAGGCACATCCTCTTCTGGCTTTTATATTACAGACCATTACACTTTGCACAATAAACCCAATTTTGCATAAACTGTGCTGTGTTTTTCTAGGGCACATTTTCTAGAAAGGCCCACGCTCTCTCTAAAGATACCAAGAGCTGGCAAATCATCTTGTCTCTGCATGACTGACTCGCTATTACAATCTCCTCATTTGGATTTGTCTTGGCTTTAGCTTTCAGTTGTTGGTTTCTGGATTTCTTGTGCCCACTGCATTTAAAAACCCTTGGTGGCCGGTGTTTTCCTCTTAAAATGAACCACATGTGTGAAGAGCCTTGATCACTTTTGCCTCTATATTAAATGCTTCAATGGTATTTCAGAAAGAGCTCTTGGACGGATAAAGATTTTTGTAATCAACTGTGCAATAAAATGCTGTGGGTTGTGTAAAAGCAGGTAAAAAGCACTAAAGATAAAAAGCAAAACTCTCCAGTGTGATGGCATGTGGTCATGCTTTTACCTCATCTTGAAATCTCAAAGACCTCTTACAAAGGTTTATTTGAATTTAATGTGATAGTCCATTGGTTTGTTTAAAAACACAAGAGACGTGAAAAATTAAATTACTGAATTTTAAAGCTCTGTGCAATTGGGCAGCCTGTCAGATCTTCCCAAATCTGAAAACATCCCTTTGGCAAATTTTTACCCTGACACTTCTACGGTCTTGGAAACAGTTACTGCTGGAGGGGACAACTATTCATATTTATCTCTACTGGGTTGATTTGGACAGGTAGGAGATGTACAGAACGTATTTACAAAATATTGTACGTATGTACAAAACAGTTCTTCAAAGGGTAGAGTTACAGGGTGTTTCCCATTCCCAGTTTTCCCCCAAATTCAACACCAATTGCATTTTGCACTATGACTTCATCTTCCAGCTCAAATCAGTGGAGTTAGAGCGTAAATGTATGCATTCTTGAGTCTTTCTCAGAAGCAGAGTGACAAACATTTCCATCAAAGCTGAGCTGAGAACATTTGCCAAGTGATGGTGCCTCATATTCTTGTCTTCTTCATTAACTTCTGTTCATGTTTGCAAAGAACTTATTAAACCAGGGTTAAAAAAGCATAAATACATACAAATAATCAATTTCTTAGCCCTTTGACTATCATCTAGGATTCAGGTTGGTAAAGAGGACTGTAATTTCTGACGGATTATTGCAGCATTGCTGAGGTATCACTGGCCATGACTTCTAAACCATCATCTACAGCAACCGCAAGGACATATCTGACAGCATTCCTCAAGGTCATGCTTTGAAATACGGTAAAGGAACACTTTTAAAATCATCAACCTCCTTTCTGCTGAGAAACAGCTGCTGGGTTTTAACTCTCCCTATTTTCAGAGACTTCTGGCAGAACTGATACATTAAATATTCAGTGAAATACAAGTAAGGTTTGAAAATTACTGCTCCTGAAGAGCTTGGAACCATTAGTGCATCTTATAATGCAAAAATCTCATCCTGGAAGAGGAGGGATTCAGAGTCATGCACCTTTTAACTCAAAAAAATGATCAGCTTATTCATCAGCTACAGGGAACTACCCCTCAGTTTCTATTACTTGTCAAGCTAATGTGATCTAGGGAGGACAGCAAAAGAGTCTTGTCTCACATCTCTTTCACAATCAAGTTGAGTTGACACTGGTTGTGCAATAGAAACCATTTCTTCGAATAGAAACAAGTAGAAGGAAGGCTGAATTACTTCTGAAGGGAGCTGCACTGACAGGCAGTTTAGCTGAATGTTGCATTTGGAGAATATTTGATATCTTCAATGCTGTGAAAGAGGTCAGGCAGTTTAAAAGGAGCATTCTTGCTTGCTTGCTTATAAGAAAATAATTTGTTTTGTTATTATGATGAAGTAAGCAGAATAGATCACACATAATTCTTCTGCAAACATTTTATTGCAAAAATATGCAGCTTCTTTTCTATAAAGTAAAATATTATTTCAGAGTTTGTCGATTTTGTTTCAGGCAGGTTAAGTCAGGAAATTGCACAAAATTGCAATATACAAAGGGTTTGAGATCTACAGATGGAAAGCTGTGTATAAAAACCAGCAACGTTGCCATCATTTTTTACATCTCCAGCTACAGTACTTCAGCACTGTAATGACTACCTGCTGCCCTGTTTCTAATGCTGGAATACATAGGGTAAAAAATAGACTGTGCAATCTCCATTTTCCACTTGAAGCATTCATTTCTGGTCAGTATTCGAGGCAGCTGATTTATTGTTTACACCATATTAAATGCTCATAGTTATGTCAAGAAACAGTATTTGCTAGTGAATATTGTTTTAGAGCCCTTGACTTCTATTTATTGTGTATACAGTGAAAGTACCTCAAATTTATCTAATCAAAGTAATTCAGGCAAAAGAAAGTAACCTGGCCAGCTGGTTAGAAATATCTCAATCATCATCTCAAAATACAGTAAGCCCTGGCATGGCGTTGACTTTTCCATTTCTTGGGTCATTTTTAAGCCATTGCTAATACCAAGCTGACATCGCTGCCTTTTTCACTGAAATCAGAAATGATGAAATTGATTTTATGGGAACTGGAAACTCCTAGGACACACTCAGGGGCTCTGAAGATGAAAGTTTTATTTCGTGGGTCTTTTTTGTGGTCTTTAATGTGATAAACAACATCTTTACCTGGAAAACTCGTGTCTTTAATGGCTACACATTGCAATCTTTATTCATTACCTGCTGGGGCAACGAAACTTCATGACATGCTGGAACATACAGAAGGAAATCTCAAGGTCATGAGATCAGTTGATCACATACAGAGCTGAGAGCAAATGAATCCCAAAGAGGAAGAATTACACTGTACTATCACAGGGATGAGATCAACTGCCTCCTGCATCCACCAGAAACAGGAAAAATAATAGGAAGAGAAAAAAAATGAAAAATAAGGAGCAAGTTTCCAAAGACTATACGGAGCTTTTGCTGTCAAGTACTTTCTGAATCAAGGGAGGGTTTTGTCCTAGTGAAAGGGAAGATTTTTGAACAAAAGGGCCATGGCAACAGAAACAAATCAGTTCCGCAAGTGCATAATTTTCAAATGAGTTTTACATAACTACCCTCCTTTTCTTCCAGCCTTCAGACTGCCTGAAAGAATGGCAGAAAACCAAACTGACTGTAAGAAAACTAGCCTGCAGGCCAGGGAAGGACCTCTGCTCTTGCCTCCATCAAGTAGAGATGCATGTTCTCAATAGTGAGAAAAAAATTGCCTTAAAATAGACCACATTCACCAAGGAAAAAGAAAAAAAGCAGCAGAAGAGGAAGGAGTGACCCATACAACCCCAGTTCTACAATACTACCTACTCCAGTGTAGAATCACAAGGACCTCACCTCCACAGCTCCACAGTGTGGTCTCCCTGACAGGACACCACCTCTCCAAAAGACCTAGCCTTGAAATAATACTGCTTGCTGGAAAGTGCATTTTACTCCTAGATTGGTACATACAAACCTTGCCTTTGCAGCAAGCAAATAATATAAACTAAGCTGAACCCATGCAAGTTAACAGTGTGTAGCAAAACTTATTTACAGCACATAGAGACCTTTTAGAAGATCTTGTAATCTACTTATTACCATTAGGTTGCAGCTGTTTATGTGAACCAGTGTGGCTCATCGGTGTTGCCTAAGGGATTTCTAGAAGTCAAGAAAAGAGGAGACACACCAGGGTTTGTTCACGTTCTCAGCAGCATTGAGACAGGGCCAATAGTCACCGCACCTCGTCCTCTGTTAGTAGTGAAAGGCATCAAGATTGGCACTGGTTTAGTGGGTCACTGCACTCATCTTTCAAAGCTGGTATTCATTTTATTGATTATATCAATTTTGCTAATGAATTCATTGTTTGCTACCAAACTTTGTTGGAGGAGTACAACACACATTTTACTGCAGCCTTTCTTACCTTCAAAGACTCCTAAAGCACTTACATTTTATAGCTTTTTCTTTTTTTGTGCATAACCTCACTTCCTCCATTCGCTTAATCTTCCTATTACAGTTTCTCTCATTTCTTTTGCACCCTTTCTTGAGCTCCTTCTACCTACTTTGTTAAATTTGACTGTCTTTTTTCTCCGAACTTTTCTTGTGTTTGCTTTGAAAGTCTACTTTACATGGTACTCCTCCCAGTGTTTACATGTGTGTGGGTAGCAGAGCCAGGCTGAGGGTTACTGTTGGACAGGGTAATAAAAGCAAAATCTTTGCTTAGCAATTCATCTGGAACAGTTAATGAATCTTTTCTCATGGTTGGCACTCCTTGGTGTTTCAGATACGGGCTAAACAAGAAAAATGAAGTGTTGATGAGATCTATGATGGCATACTTATCGCTTTGAAATGGAGTCACCATTCAGGTCAGGTTGTACTGTAAGTGTAAAATGTGAGAGTTAAATTGTAGTTTGGATTGCTTTTGGTTGAAGGCTTCAGGCTCTAACTTTCCTGTCTTTTCCTCATCGAGCAATAGGGTAAGAAAACCTCTGGGTTTACTCTTTGTCCAGGAAGACTTTGGAAAAGCTTAATAGATTAAGTACTGAGCAAGATCCTCACCTTCTCTGTATCCCTGCTAAGGAGCTATAAGGGCATGCAAAGACTCCAGGGCTGTGCCAATGGGACCCAAATGTCCACTGTGTTCCCACGCCGTATTTGTCTCAAGCAGAGGAGCTCCTTGCAGGCCTGCAGAGTACAACAAGGACATTGGGGAGTGTGGCCAGAGGGAGGTCTAGCAGGGATAGTTATGGACATACTACTCTTTAGCAATTTGACAAGGGCAGTGAATGATAGCTAGGGCATGCTTGTGTAGGAAGTTATGCTCCTCTGAGGCCTGGGGTAAGTATATATCCACAGATGGAAGTGCCTTTTTCAAGAAAGACATCTTTTTCTGGTTATCGTTGGCCTGGAACAGGTTTACACAGAGCCAGAAAATAATCCATTCAAGAACTGAGTTTTCACATAGGAACTCTGTTTATAAACCAAGGCAATTTAGCTACAATCACTTAAATATATCTGTAGTTCCCTTTGTGGAGACACCTTCACTTGTCATTTTAGCAGGAGCCACAGAGCACTCTTGTTCTGGACAGGCACAAAACCTAGCTGTAGGATTTGGAGGTTTTTTGTTGCTACTATCAGACAATCATCAAGTATAATTTTTCCTCTCAAACCGAGAATTCAACTCATTAAATCACTCACAAGTAACATATGCAAAGGAACCAAATGCAGATGGTAAACAAAGTTTTTTAATATTTTCCTTCTGCATACACTAAAAATAAAAAAAATGGAAGTGATGTAGAAGAGCGATAAGTTGCCCATGAACTTCCTGTATATTCCCTGCCTTCTCATATGTGACCAAGATCTTGTTTTAATAAACCTGTTCTTATAGTTCGGTCCCTGCCAAGTGTTTACAGTGTTGCCCTGAGTAACGAGTCTGAGCCAGGGGACTTAATTAAATGTAACCTGCTTTTTCAGTTATAGGATGGTCCTTAAACATCAAAAGGCAGGCAAACTTTAATAACAGAATCTGAGATCACTTTTTGCTTAAGAGAAGTTCTTTACTCCTCACTGTATATAATCAGTTACTTTTTAGTAGGCGGATAATGTTTTCACAGATAATTTCCCACAAGCATTTACAGATTTTAGGACAAGTAGCATGAGTAACATAATGTTTGGAGATCTATCTTTATGTGAGAATCTCAGATTTCATACTTTCTTCCGGAGCTGATTCACAGAGCACATGTTTACAGGGAAGAACTTAAAAAAAAAAAAAAAAAAAAAAAAAAAAAAAAAAGCTTAAAGAAAAGAAAAGACATATTACAACATCCTTACAATTTCAGAGGTTAGTTTTTCATTTTGGAGTACTTGGTTCTGCAAATACTTCTTTTTTTTTTTTACAGCCATCTCAGTGGAGGTTCTATCAGTGAAGGTTTCAAGCTGGTCTGGGGAAAGTGCTGGGGAGCTGTCTGGCAGGGTGGGATGGGCAAAGTCAGGCTGCTGCCTTCCCAAACAGAGCTGCACTCTGCTGGGTGAGACTTTTCAAATTCAGTGTCTCGAACTCATGTAAGATGGAGTTGATGCAGCTCATATGAATGTGCTGATGAGTGGGCATCCCAGGCAGTGCTACCTGCCAGACAACTCTAACTGCTGCCATTTGGCTGTGTTTTTCTCTGTTGGAGGACAACAGTGCACAGAGCAGTTGCTTTTCTGTGTAAAAAAATGTTTTAATAGCCTTTCTCTCCCCCCTCACCAGTAATTTAAACTTCCTTGTGCCATGTTGTTAGTCATTTACAGCACCTTAAACAAAGCCTGACCCTGAGACCTGTACAAGTCATAGCCAGCTGCTAACTGGCCTGAGGATGGCAGTGCACTGGGATTGTCATCAGCCATCCTGCAGAGCAGGCTGAAGGCAGCAGTGTGTCAAGCAGACCCAGAAAAAGGTGTGGAGAGCAGTAAATCAGAGCCATAACATCACACACTGGGCAGAGCTGGCAGTGAATGTGTGCTTTAGTGCTTCATCTTGCCCTTTACTCCATCTGCTGCACCTCCATGTGGGCTTTTCACTACCAGATGTTTTTTACCTTTCCATTTCTCCTCATCCATTTATCTCCACACCAGCTGCATTTCTGCAGCTGCCCACACTGCCTGCTGTAAGTGGAACATGTCTTAGTGGGCATGACGATGAGGGGCTGATGGTTGGACTAGATGATCTTAGAGGTCTTTTGCAAACTTAATGACTCTAAATGGAAACTGTGGAAACATATGGGGCTCCTGGAGGCTGCAATGGGCTGTCCAGAGGGCTCCCGGAACATCAACTCCCACTGTGTGCCCGTATGCAGTGACACCAAGCCTGGGCCACCCATCCTACACTGGTAGCAGTCCTGGGGAACCTGGAAACACCAGCATGTCCTGGTGCAACATAAAGCCATAGCCTGGCACTGCAAATATGTCTGAGACAGCTGCACTTTCCCTTTTACACAATGTTTCCTCTGTTCCTCACTTTTGGGCTTGTAAACTCTTTGGCGTGGCACTCGTACCTTTTTACATTTGTGTGAAACTTTAAGGCTTGGATGTGTAAACAGTAATAAAGCTGAGGGCCACCCCAGTGCTTGTAGGCTGGGCTGTGGGATGAATGACTGCTGCCGCTTACAGCAGCAATAAACAGTTCCCTTATCTCTGGATGATTCTGTGTTTACCATCTCCACTTTACTTGGAAGGATGATGGAAAATCCACCTGATGGGGCTGTGGGAAGAGCACCATGTGTCCGAATGGTTGTGTGGGGATATGCAAAAACACTTATAGCCTGAAAGAACCCCGGTCTCAGCTCCTAGTTTGTTTATATTCAACTTCGTAGATCTCAGCTGTGTGTTTTGGTAGTCTAACTGGTGGTAATATACCAGTCCGACTGGATTGTGTCAAGTTGTTCTGTTCACATTAAACAATCTTCATGGTTTGAGAAGAAAAAGGCACAAGATTACAGACATTTGCATGCTGTAACAAAATGCTGTGTATGTAAAGAGGTGCTTGTGCTGCTTGGGAAGTTCATAGAGCGCATCTCAGTGATGCTGAGAAGTCTTGATAACTACCACTTGGGATGAAGAATGGTGTGAATGGAGATATTCAGAGTGAAAACGGAAAGGAAATTCGGCAGCGTAGCAGGCTAAAGGCATACACAAACAGCAAATCTATGCTTTTAATTGACAGCGGCGCTTATTTCACCTTCTCTATCGGACCCCTCCACCGTTCCGAGTTCTTTCTTCCCATTCTGACGAGGGCGCAGGACAAGTGTTCGGGGGACGATCCTCCTCGCGTCCCCAGGCGCAGCAGCTGTGGCAAAAAAAACCTCTTTGTTCGGGCCGCTGGGGGGGGGTTGGGAGGCGGAGTGGCCCTGCGGTGCCCCAGGGGGCGGCTCCGGGGAACGAAGGTGGGAGCCGGCGGGAGGGAGGGAGGAGTGCCGCGGGGCGGGGCGCAGCGCTGAGAGGAGCCGCCCCCCCCTCCCCGCCCTCCCGCTCCGCGCCCGCCGACGGTGCCGGTGCCGGTGCCGCCCGCTCCCGCCGCCCCCTGCCCGGAGCGGGCCGGCCCGGCTGCACCATGGCCGGGCAGGAGTGGGATTGGTTCCAGCGCGAGGAGCTGATCGGGCACATCAGCGACATCCGAGTGCAGAACCTCCAAGGTAAACAAACGTCCCCGAGACCCCTCCCACGCCGCCCCGCTCCTCTTCCTCCTCGTCTCCTTTTTGCTCCCCGTCTTTCCTCGTGCTCGGGGATCCGCAGCCCACCCCACGGCCGCCGGGAAGGAGAAGGGGGCCGGCGGTTTCCCGCGGCGGGGGTGCGGGGCCCGGCGTGGTGAAGGGGAGCAGCCCGGGGAGGCTCGAAGGGGTGCGGCCGAGCCCGGCCCCACAGCACCTGAGGGGCCGTCGAGGAACGGACTCCGCGCTCCGGCTGCCCTCGCTGCCGAGCAGGCGGTGCCGGGCTCGCCCTGCCTCGCCGCTAACGGGAGTTTCGGCTTCCGCGGGTGGGAAGAAAGCCGGGGGCAGAGCGGAGAAGCAGCCGGGGCCGCGCGGACCCTGTTGGCCCTGGGTCCCCGCAGCCGGAGGGGAAGGCGGCGGCTGTCCCGGCGTACGGTTGAATAGACGTGGGCAGAGCTCTGGGATAAGTCATCTCCGAGATACTCTCCAGTTCTGCCACAGGCTGTGCTGGTGGAAAGGATGCAAATACCCGGGCTTGGATGCTGTTGGTATCAGTCCCTCCAAAGTTATCTTTGCCCCTCACCAGCAAACTCTTTGTGATTAGCAGAAACTGATGGGAGAATTAAAAGCGTCTTTGGTTTATAGGCATGGGAGAACGCTCAGATTGGTGTGTTACATCAAACATATTCAACAGCTGGCATTATGCTGCTGTGTATCTTCATGTCCCATAGAAATAATAGACTTGAATTATAGGTCATTATCTCTTCCTGTTTCTGCATAATGACATTAGAGCTCTATCTTCTGGCGGAGGCAGTGCAGTTGTTGGAAATTAATTTTTGGTTGGATTTGACTTAGAGTATGTATAATTTATCAGGGAGGAAAGGAAAAAAAGATCCAAATTAGCCATTCTTTCAGCTCTGCAGCTAAGTGCATATGGAGTGTGACCTGCATCTTTATAACTTCTGAAATACCGATTTCCAGTTGCCGGGGCTGGCAATTTTGGGTTGAAATCCCCTTGGGTTTTGACAGTCTTTCCTTGTAATATAATCCTAGATTTCTGACTCATGGTTCTGTCTCTTTTGATTCTCTATGTTAGCATGGATGGCCTGCATTTGATATCTTGCGGTCAACTCTAGTGATTAAAATAGGTTTAATCCTTAACTCATGGCAATTTGGAAAGTGAATAGAAGTCTGTTCTTAAAATAAATAATAATAAAAAAATCAAACCCGCCATGTTTTTCCCATTGCCTCTCCATTTATGTAAGAAGGAGTTAAACTTGTTTTCCTCTCTGGAACTTAGAATGCATTTATATAGATGCACACAGCCATCTCTAGAACTCCTATAGTCCTGTAGGAGAAACGTCATCCTACATGGCAAATTCCTTCGAATAACATTATGTTAATGAAAAGAACTTCTGTCCCCCTCTTACCGTATAAGAGGAATTCCCAGAGATACTTTAGTTGACACTTTGTGTGCAAAACTGAACAGGATTTTTAAAAAGTTGCCTATTGTGGGCTATTACCGAGAGAAAAGGCATTTGTTCTAGGGTGCTGCTCTAAAGCAAGTGATAATACGTATCACTTACAGCAGATATGATTTGTAACACATAACTCTCACATTAACTTCTAGAAATGGAAAATGTTACAGATGGTAAGTCTGATACTCAGAAGAGTGTGATTTTTGTCATGCTGGAGCCCAGTGACAAAGCATGGTGCTTCTCTTCAGCATGCTTTCTTGTAAAATGGCAGCATATGCTTTATGTTCATATGTGGTAATTAAACTTTTTCATGCGTTGTAATTCAAAATGCATACTCCCAAAAGATTATGATCTGAATCACCATGAGTATCATTGTCAGCTGCAGAATCAGTAACAGTTTTGATGTGCTAGAAAGTCATGAGTTTCGGATGAGAAGCCAGCTGGGGCTGGTGCAGTTTGCAGCAGCATTGCAGAGCTCCTATGGGGCCGCATGAGATGGCCAGAGCTTATGGTTTGAATGCATCCTTTCAGTGGATGCTGTTGCATTTGTGGAGATGCTTTACAGTCTCTGGGAATCCCTTGGTGTGTCAGTAAACCCAAGATGCCTCCATGATGCACAGGGAGGATGTTGTAAGGGGAGGATGGTAGGGAGCAGCAAGATATTTTCAGGTATGAGCAGCACATGATAACACTGAGACATGTGCTGCAGGGATAGAAGCTGACCTCTGACCATCTCCTGCTGATGCAAGGAGCTAGCCTAACAGGGGCTCTTTTAGGTCTGTAAGGCAGATGGAGACATTTCTGTCCCGCTGTGCCTGAGCCATCCTCTCCAGTAGCTGATGGAAGAATCAAGGTGACAGTGACAATGGCATGAGAGCAGTACCTCAGGAGCCTACCCAGTATTCAAGTTTCTGCAGGCATCATGCAACCATCTGCCATAGCAGTTTACCATATTCTTTCTGTCTCCTTTTTTGAAAGCTAGAAGTATTAATTTCTCTTGAAAAATTCTTCACCATGACTTAGCTAAGCTGTAGTGCACTGCTAATTTGAAATGCTATCTGAAGACAGCATATGTGGTTTCAGTCTGCTGCATGTTCCCTCTCCGTGCGATAGCTCCACAGAACGCTGCTGAAGGATTTGGGATGTCAGTTGCTGGGATGTGCTGTAGTGGGAATGCTTTGCAGCATTACGATCCGGCTGAGCTCAGAAGTGTCCTAGGTGTGTGTCCAGGGGGGCACAAGTAGGCTCAGGAGCTATATATTTTGGCATAAAACAGATTGCTGCAAGTATAATATGGACGTTTTTCTCAGCTTTTTTTTTTTTTTTCCCACAGGAAAGCCAAAATTAACAGTGGTGAAATTTGCTAAACTGAGGGGACGTAGAGGGAAAAAAAGTTGCTTGTGTAAATGGAGTTATGGCTGGATATTTAGCCATGGGCATATGTTGATGGTCTTTTTCCATCATGAACTCAGATTTTCAGGTTTTCTTTTGTTTTTTGCTGTTTGTTTCCAGTGAAGGAAGTGGTAGTTCTGATCTGCCACAGGTAAGTGATGCTAAATTCAGGAGCATCTCTTCCATTTTGAACAGAGGTAATTTCACAGAACAAAGTAGCCGTTGGATGGAGAAGAGGTGAATATAAAGAGGGAATAAGCACCAGGTGTGCTGATGTGCAAACTGGGCTCCTCACTCCAGCTCTGTTTGGCTTGCTAAATGCGTTTAATAAACTGATGCTCTTTACTCCTTTGTTCTGTTTGTATATTCTCCATAGTGAATTTCTCCACATACTGAGAGAAAAAAATGGAAAGTCTGTGCAGAATGTAGGAGTGCATCATCAAGCAGTGGAATGCTCAATAATTAATTTCCTGCCAGGAGATGGGCTTTTTCTTTCTTTCTTTCATTACACCACCAGTGGGAACATTTTGTTGCAACACAAGGATATTTTAAAAATCTTCCTTATTGGAAGCTTGATTTAGGATCATCAAAAATATACTTGCTTAAGGTGAATTGTGCTCACTGGAAAGAGGTAACATCCTCAGTAAGAACTGTTTTCTTTTAGATGATATTTTGGTCCTAAATTCAGTACTTTTCAATAGTCCAAATGTATATACAATCACATTTCTTTCCTTATATTCGTTGGAATGAAGTATATAGAGGTGAATACTTGTATAGTCAGAAGTTTTTCTCATCTCTGAAATATGAGTACTGTTATCACCATTTAAAAATGACTGTGATTTGAATGCTCTTTTTTTTTTTTTTTTTTTGTATTTGTAATAGAGCACGTGGTCTGGGATGGGAGAGTCTATCAGGACTAGACAAGGAGCACAAAGTCCTGCTACTTGTCATTTTGGGGATTACTCAGAATTTGATCCAGATCCCACAGAAATCCATTGATGTATGTTCCCGAATTCCCCTGGATTTGAATACTTTTCCATGTCTCAGGCTTGCTGAGATGGTTAAGTAGCCTTGAAATGTATTTGGAGGGCTACACTGGAGCATGTTGTCAAATGAAGCAAAAATAGTGGTAACAGGCTGAAAGAAACGAAATGAGCAATACCAGACCCATACGCTCCCTATCTTTGCCCTGGTTTGTAACTTTGCTTGCATTACTTTGTCATAAACTCACAGCACTTCCAGATTTTGCTTGCCTTCCCATTTGGATACATAAGATCTAGGCTTTTAATAAGCTTTGGACAATAATAACTTCAGTTGATATTGAAATGGATGTCAGCTTCCTTTGAGATAGCCCATCCCAAGGCCTATTTTTAGAGAGTTAATACAGGTGCCCAACTCACAGCAGCTAACTCTCTTTATGAGTGAACATATCTCTGTCTCTGCTTTTGGAGGCTTGTGCACCTCCAATGGTCATCAGAAGGCAAATGCTCACAGTCAGGAATTCTTGAATATATTTTTCTCTATATATTTTTCTTTCTGTATGAAGCATAATGATTATGACCATTACACTTAACTACAGAGGGTGTTGTGTTGTTGCTTTGTTTTGTTTTTGCTTACAAGATATCAGCAGCATTTGACCTGCTTGCTATAGTTTGAAACCCATAGAAATTTCATAAATGGAAGGGAATGTTTTATTTTTAAATGAATCCATTTGTTCTGACAAAAGTAAGGTGTTGTAGCTCTCCATTGCTTTAACTCTTCTGTAACTTGACCTCATATTCAGCAGTATTTAATTCTACTTGTAGGCATGTTACTTTCATTTGAGTTCCTTGTAGATTGAGGTGACATTTGTAGAAATAAAACTGCCTGGAGAACCTTAGATGAAGGAAGATCAACTAAGTGATGTTATGCTGTATACAAGTTCAGTAGACCTGGGAGTTATAAATGCAAAGCCCCAAAATGCAGATTCAGATCCAGGCATAAGAAACTAAAGATAAATGCTGGAAACAAAATCATTCTGATGGAGATGGCTTCTGTAATGGCACTTTCATGGCTTACAGTGTTTGTCATCAATGACAGGAGGACTCCCTTCTCTAAATGAGGCAGCACTTGCAATGAAATAAAAGAGCAGTGAGAGGTAAGAGAAAGCACAGATTGCACGTTTCAGTGTGCAGTTTTAACAAGGTCAGTGCCTAATTTCTCTAACAAATTAAAGGTCTGGGTTCTCTGTCCCATTGCATGCATGAAGTTACGTCAAATTCAAATCATGCCCAATAGCTGTACAGTCAAATGAACCCATGCATTAGCACTTCATCGTAAGAGACACTGTTCTTGTTTGGCCTCTAAGCACAGACCTGGCTGGAGGCTGGGGGCTGATGCTTTCACACACCACCACATCATTTCTTCCCTCTTTCCTGCCTTGGTGAGCTGCTGCTCAGCACAAAGTGTTACCCAGGACAGCTGATCACATCTCTGACCCTAACTGGTTGAATGGCATTAGTTTTAAAATGGCAGTACTCAAAATACTGTATTCAAATTAATGCTGATTAAAAAAATATTACATGCTTCTCATAGCTTCTGCTGTTTATTTTTTCCTTTGTCCACTAAGTTTGGACAGAAATTCAAACAATTTTCTTTCTCCAAGCTAATTTCAAGGTCATGTCACTTGTATCCTGACATGTTTATAGCATTTATTTAGGAAATATTTCAAATGAATGACTGTTTCCTTTTTTTTGTTTGAAAGATTGCTTTCTATTGGACTAAAACAACCTTGGGTATTTTAGCTTGTCACTGTCCATGTAAGGCCGTATTTTCTTCTGTACTGTTTAAACTTGTTGTTTTTGCAGAATAATTGCTAAGGGCATGTCCAAAGAAGAGCCAAATTTTACCTCTATTTCCATGCAGAAGTAAAAAAAAAAAAAATCTCAAAATGATGTATTCATGGGAAGAAATCAGCAGATAAGGAGTTGCATCTCTGTCAGTGCTGGTGTGGTGAAGGCTATCACAGCACTTTTTAAGAAATAACCATCTTTTTCTACAAATATCTTTACCTACTGCTCTATTTTTACGTCTCCCCACCCATTTAAGTGCAAGGACTGTAGGTGGAGGATTGTGGGATGGATTTTACTTCATTGTAATTGCTGCATGTTTCTGTGCAAATAACTGAGCCATGTTTTGTCTGCAGTTTGAGGCTTCATAGCCACAAACACAAATTGAAATCCGTACCTTCTAAGGAGGCTCATGGTAGCAACAGCCTGCGTGTCTCCAGGACAAATGCCTGTGGACATGTAACCTGCAAACAGAATGGATTTATTTCTAAAACCAGAAATCCCATTGAATCTGAAAAGATGTTATCAAGGATACTTAATAGATAACCCTCATCTCTGTACCAATTACTCAATTCGACAGCATGATTCACGAATTGTTAAAATAATAAATTACTTGGAGGGATTCTGTTAATTATTTCCGCTAATTCTGACATATGAAATAAGTATCTTTTGCACTGCAGTATCTTGAAATTTACTCCTGATATATATCAGTGTAATTCAGACCCAGTGAGTCTATTAACTATGAGCTACTTTGTTATTTATACCTTTTGCGTGTTATTATCTTTTACTGTTCTTAGGCAGAGATGAAATCTTTCTTGATCAGTGTTGTTGATTTACTTCGTTATGGCAGTCAGTTTTCATGTTTTTATGTTTTCGAAATATAATTCCAGTTATTGCTTACTAAATAATGTTCCACAGAACTAATTTCAAATAGAAATATTTATATCCCAGCCTTTTTTTTTTTTTTTTTTTTTTTTTTTTTTTTTAAGCCATGTATCCCACTGGATTTTCTTCCTCTCCTAATTAGCGCTGGTGATGAGTACATTTTTTTTTCAAGTCCCCAGCAGAAAGTCTCTGCTCTTGGGCAGTGCCCATGACCAGGCCCATGACTGGTGCTCTGTGAGTCAGACTGAGCTGCTCTCTCAGTGCATCTCTGATAACGCTGCACACTCGTGAGTCCACAGCAAGCCTTCTCAGGTCAGGGATGCTTTACCAGGAATGCTCCAGCTAGATCATCACAGCACAGGCTTTTTAAGCATGGGGACATATCTTATCTGATGGCAATAAATCATACTTGTGTGTACTGAAAATTTGTGATTTTCAGGGCTGTTGGACTTTTGACTTTTCTATATTTTATATTTGCATTGGAGACTTTGTATTGGTTGTGAAACAAATCTCAAGTGTCCAATTAGCCTTCATCATGGTGGATGCCATAGTGCCCTGTCTCATTCAGTGGGACTCGCAGAGTAGGTTCTCCATGCTTAAGCCATGCATAAGGGAAGCTTAGGTTTAGGTCTTGCACCCCTGATTCTCCTCAACAGGTGCTGAAGTAGCTCAGATGGTTTCTGTTCTTTGTTTCTTCCAGCCTGTTTTTTCTGTTTCCTTCAAGAAATCAAAATAAGCAGTACAGTAGGTACCTTGACAGCCAGTCCTTTAGGTGTTGTTTCTACGTTGTGAGACATGTTCTGCTCCATTGATTCTACCTCTTTGACAAGGCCCTCAGTAAGCCTTGTTACAAGTGACTTCAGCAGCTAACATTTAGAATCACTGGGGAAATGTTTTTGGTCCCTGTCCTTGTTCTCCGGTTCCACGTTGTGTAGGGGACTTCTCATCCCTGATGATTAATGTCACTGAACAACATTTAGTTCCCATTGCTCACAATTTTATTATTTTTTCTTCTAAAGATCTCCCTGGAGACAGGACAAGGCATGATTTAAAGTTACAGAGACTCATACATTCTTTAATTTCTGTTTATTACAAAGTAAAAGTTTCAAAGGGATGTAACACTAGTTAAAAAAAAAACAACACAAAACAACTTCTACTCAACCATCTTTCAGAAGTTAATGTATTTATTGACCTTGGCTGAAAGAAGACAGAAATAGTTTAAGCTGCATTTCTTCTCTTGAAAGTAGGTCTTTTTGATGTACTCAATGTTGGCCTTTCAGAACTTTAAAACATTGCCTGTTTATTAGAAGGATCAAAAAAGAATAGGATATTTAATTGTTTTCAGAAATCTTAAGAGGAAGCACCTTGTTTTGGCCACTAATACTAAGCAGTTACATAAAAACCTTCACCCATAATGCTGCAGTTGACAGTATCACTCATCATGTGGTTATTTAAGAATTTGGAGGTCAGAACAGTGTGCCATCCCTGAAGTCAGGAAATGGTGGTGCCTCTGGAGATCACAGGAGAAGGGCAGGGTGTGCTTCACCATGGTCTTGGGAGTGACCAGGGGGCTGCTCTCAGTTGATGAGAGAGCTCCTGTAGCCACTGAGGTGTGGAGAGCTGGTACTCATGCGTCTCTCTCCAGGCTGATTTCAAAGTAATTAATAGCCAGTTATATTCAGGTTTTGTTTCAACCAGTCAGTTCTTGAGTGCCTTTCAAGTCCTTAACTTTAATTTGGTGGGGGTGTCTAAACATTGCCCACAGCTGGCTCTAGAGCAGTTTTTTTTCATGCATCTTTAGTCCTTCGTTTTTATGCTGAGAATGATGAAAGCCATCTGCAGAGGTGGTCTGGATGCCTGCAGCAAGCTCTGATGAGACCTTCATGTTGCGTCACTCAAGCCAGCAGACAGTTTTGTCATTCAGGCTTTTAATTATGAACCAAATGTTCGCTTGACCTCTCATACTCTCATTTCAGCAGTGAACCAAAACTTAGGGCAGTGACCAACAACAGAGCTGCTGCAGTTTGGGCTCTGTGAGCAGGAGTTTCCGCTCATTTCATTTATTACACTAATGATGAGTTTTGGAACCCAAACTCTGTGGGGTTAAGCACAGCATAGTGTGCTAACATGGTGTCCATGTGACAGAAAGGTTCGCAGGGCTGCCTGTTTCATTTTGCCTCAGCAGTCCTGCTGGGTGTGTGTGTTCCTGCACGTTGCATTCCTAGAGATGGATAGGACTGTTGCAGAGGTGGGAGTAGCATTCAGGAGTCATGGTTTTACAGAGAGGATCACAGCTTGACTTCTTGTACTCAGATGGTATTGATGCCTATAGGTTTTTTTTCCCTACTGCTTTGTATTTGTCTTGACTAAAACTGAAATTTGTCCTTAATACATACTAACAGTGAATTATTTTTATTTCTTTAGTAGTTGTATCTCATGTTTTTGATGTATTTGTCTGATTGGCTTCCCTGTTTAACATATGAATAAAGGCATATGAAAGCCAGAGGACTTAGTTATCCAGCATAAAAGTTATCCAGGTAGTGTAATGATGCTTTTCTGCGTATGAACATGGAATGCTTTGGTGGAGCAGGCTTTGAGTCTTGGTCTTCTCTCCCTAGGATGCATATTATAATGATCTGACCAGTTTCCTTCTTTCACACCGTCTTTACCTTTCCTTCACCATCTGACAGCAATACATGTCTGAATTGTAACCAGCTTATTGTCTTTAGTGAAATTGTGCAACTCACTAAGATGATTCTACTTACCCAGCTCTCCTCCCACCATGTGGTGTTGCCCAGTCTGGCAGCAGGTGCTTTCCTTCTGGGTTTGCTCATACTTGTGTTCTCTCCAATGCACACCAGTTGGAGGGTCAGGACTAACTGAGCGCAAGCAGACATCATTTTGGCTTGGCTCATGTTTTTATAATGTAAATAGAACAAAATGCTTGTGGAATGGAGTCAGCATGCTTTATTGTACTTCATCCTGTCTGGAAAGATGTATTTATAGTAATGTTATGTTGACCATCTTTCTGAGTTTCTGTTTTATCATCTTCAGGTAAACTTTTCCTCCAAATGCTCTGGAATTACCTCAGTCAACATCCGAGTTAGCTGCGTTCCCTTGGCCTCTTCATACTGTACTTCCAGTTCCCTCAGTTTATTCAGAGAGTTCTGTTTGCTTTGTTTTGAGAATGTGTTGCTAGAAAGGAGATAAAGTGGAGCTGGGGAAGGAAGGAAACTTGTCACTATAAGCCAGAAGAATATCCTTCATGGTGAACATTCCAGGAATTATAATTTCTTTTTCTTAAGGAATGTATGCTAATAAAAGCTTTCCGCTTGCATGCATAAATGAATCAGATCAAATTTTATCCCAGGCTGAACTTGCTGTCACATTGTACTTGTAGTTTCAGTTCTTAGAAGTATCCAAATGTTATTTTAACAGAGAACAGTGCTGTATCTGCTGGCAGGAAAATGTGTCTCCCTTGTGCTGGGGTCTGAAAGAGCTCAGGAATGGGTAGAGAGAAAGACCAAGGGAGAGTTTGTTTAGGGCATGGATGAGATATTAATCTTGCCTGTGGAGAGAGATCTGTCAAAAGATGTCTGTTTGCCCTGGATGATTACAAGTGTATGTTCTGTAAGAGGAAGAAATGAGAGAGTTAACAGAAAATTAGAAATAGGAGAGCAATCAAAATTGTTTTTCCTTTCTGTAAAGGTCAGAGAGGGATGAGACAATTAAGTGCCTCACCTTGAAATGTGGTTTATAATGGCTTATAATGTGATACCTGAGAGTGTAAGCTGCCTTGACATGAAGCCAGTTGAAGCCGGCGTCCTGTGGAGTTGCAGCTTGATAAATAAGCCATTCTGATCTGCTTCAGGAAGATTTCTTTTCTTCTTTGTTTTCTTTTCCCAGTTTCACAGGCTCTTTGATTTTCATCTGGTGATCTATGTCTAGGCTTGGCTTCATGGCGAGAAGAGGGGAAAGCATTACTCTATAGTCTCATGACTATTAGAGACAAGTTATTAATATATAAGCAAACAAACGACAGGTGTTTTGCTGAGACCTTTCCCCCCTACTTTTTCAATCTATCCTCCCACTGCAGCATGAGAAGTGCTGGGACCTGGCCACCTCTGAAGTCTTCCTGAGCTTCTCCTGTGCTGCCTCCACTGCACACCAGTGCTGACTGCGATCAGCATGTGCGTAGGAGAGCTGATCCATTGCTAAAGGTTTCTTTGGGAACCCCAAAGAACAATAATATCCTGTTGACTAGGATTTTACTATTTATATCCGTCAGCTGAGCAGCCGCCTCCTCTGCTTGCTCCCTAGTTACCACTGTGTAAATCTGTCTTTGTACCATGTTGTCTGCTGCATAGGTGACAAAACAATCTTTAATTTCAAAAGGAATTTGTTTGAGGTACTTAGAAAGGCAAAGGCATGGATGAAAAAGGCTGAAGCTTTTTTTGCTTTGTTAACCTGTTAGTGCTTTGGGCATCAAGATTTGTAGGAAACTAACCTAAAAATAAGAGAGATCACTAGAAAACAGTACAGTATAAGAATCCCTGATAGGTATGTCTGTAGAGAAGTGCTGGCATATACCTTTCAGATTAAAAACCAAACCCTGCCACCCACGTACTCTCCAAGCAGTTCATTCCTTTATCTTCCTCTTGCCCACCCACCCCCCCCCCCTTTCTTTCCCCTTTTCTACAGTAGATTTTCAATCTACTTGAGTAGAAAATATGTTACCTTCTTCTAGAAAAAACCCTTCTTCTGCTTTGAAACAGGGAAAATACATCAAATTTTGACTGGTATTTTCTAGGTACCTTTTTTAAAAGGTGAACCTTTTAAGAGAGGCTGCACAATTTACTTAGAAGAAAGAAAATACAGTCAAATCTGTGGGAGTCTGCTACAGTGAAGTGAAAGGAAAGTAATTATCTAACTGGGAGTTCTTTATAAAGGTTTTTGAGGCTCCTATCAGAAACAAAATTGTGTTAATAATGTGACTTAGAATTGGCATCAAGTCCAGTTGCTTTGGCTCTGAAATGCATAATGCCCACTGTGGGGGTAGAAGGTTAAAACTGATCTGAATGAAGCAGGAGCAGCCACTGCTCCTAGTTCAAGGTATTTTTAAGCTCTGTGAATGTGGATTTTCTAAGTTCTGCTTTGGTACCATCCAATATGTAGCTCTATGGACATGTCTTCCAGAGTCCAGGCCCTCTTGGAAGACCTCACTGGTATACCAGCCAGGGAAACACCATTAACTCTTAGCCTGTTCCTTCTCTTCTGCACTTTAGGAATATGGTGGCTCTGTGCAGCTCCCCTCTCCTTTGCTAATACTCACCACTGCTGCATTCTGAGGTTTTCTAATGCATGTATGTGCTCTTGTAAAACCACTGCAAGCAAAATACAGAACATGTTCAGCAGTTAAGAGCAAACTGGGAATACTTGAAGAAACCAGTATGTTTTCTGAAACAATTTTTTAAGTTGTAATGAAAGCTTTGTGCATGTAGGAAGTTTGGAGTATTTTTGATACCATCTGGATACCTAAGCTGGAACAACAAATCACTTGTGACATAGTGACGACAACATATGATACTGTGTTCTTGTAACCTGTGTCTCATTAATGTGGAAGCTACATGGATTTTCCTGCAAAATGTTGATTCACCATCTGTGCTAGTATTCTTTGTACTGAGTTAAAGACTGCCCTTTGTGTTACAGTTGTAATGGACCCATTCTGTTCTTAATGACTTGTCTCTTTTGAACCGAAGGAGTAGGTCACAGAAGAAAATAAAACTACACAAAACTGTGCTTACATTTAGTGATTATTTACCTTACTTCCTATGTGGGAGCTGTTAAAGTTAATTAAGGGTGGAACTCAAAGATTAAGGAATGTTCTTCTGTTGCCGTCATTTTCCCTTTCCCATATTTTGCCTTTAATTTGTTTATTTGGGTTGTAAACCCCTGGTCTTGAAGAAACTGAATTCGGTGTATGCCCCTTGTGGATGTCAAAACCTAAATTGGTGTGTTTGTAAAGAACAGTAACATTGCCAGAACTAAAATGGCATTGTGGGAGTTGCACATGGAATAGTTTACAGCTTTGTTTGAATCATGTTGCTCCAATTCTGAAGTAGCTAATTGATTATTTACTTTCAGAACTAGGAATTAGCATTTTGAGACTAGCCTTAAGTTGGGGAGTCCTCAGCTTCATTGCATTTCTCTGCTAACTACTAAACTGCCTTCATTGGTGGGCCCATTGCATTTACTGATTATTAGCTAAAATTTTTATACAGAAGATTTTGCAAAGCAGTTTCTCTCTTTAATGTGATTTGAAGTACTCAAAGGATGTTTTACTTGCTGTGAAACTTTATTTCTCTATAATGTAACTGATAGCTTCATTTACTCTTCTGAGTTTCACAGGACAACACTGATGGTTTCCAGATGAAATATGTCTAAACCAGGACTCTTTGCCCACCTTCTGTTGTATTCACATCTGTTGAGTCCTTTTGCTTTTTCATATTCTTGACCCTGAGAAATAAATGGAACATCTTGAAGAAAATAAGTATATAATTAGTAAAAATTTAATCTGATTCACTGTCTTCATGAAGGGAGTATGATTTGACACAGTACAATTAAGGCACAGATTCTGTTTTCTTGTTCTTCTAGTAGCTTTACAGAAATAAATCTCAAACTCATTGGAGATGAGCTGCTTTACAGAAGATATTGATTTACATTTTATTAATGCGTTTTTAAGGTAATTTTGATGCATCAGTAAATAATACCAAAAGGGAAGGATAGGGCTTTAAAAAAAAGATTCATTCTGATGCTCTCTACCCCTTTTCACAACACATCAGCTGAGACTTTTAAGGAAACAGTAGGGGAAGATTACAACAGTTTATCAAGAATGTTGCTTCAGAGTTTCCAAAAGGGCTGGAGTGTGAGAAGCTGATGGAACAGAAAGAGAACAGATGCTTGCTTTAGAAGCAAGTTTATCTCTCTTAAGACTCAGAGAGCAACTCTGACTGGATAATGTAACAAATTAGAAGCACCAATAGAGAAGCCTTCCTTAGGTCCTTGAAGTTAACTTCTGCTGGGGTCAAATAGTGAAGAAGCAACAGTGGGTAGGGGGTGCTTGCGAGGATGTTATCAGAGAATTGGCTGCAGTAGCATATTTTGCAGCTAGAGAATGTGAATAGAAGGGACTTGCTGATAGATAAAAGCCTACAGTTTTTGCCTACTGGGATGAGAATATTCAAGGATGTTCAGTGGGGACAAGGGAGAAGGAGGTGGTTATGGCACAGGAAATGAGAAAATATCTTGATGGTTTGTTCATGACTTATATTCACCAAATTATGCATGTATACAAGCCACTGTAATTATATAAACTGCTTGCCTTTGTCCTCCCTTTCTGTCACATTTATATCCATGACTGCAACTGGGATCTGATCTTGCACCCACTGAATTTTTTTCCTCTGAGCTCAGTTGAACTAAATAAGGCTGCTGCAGTTGAGGAGCTGCTCTGTTCTACCGATCTCATGTGCACAGAGCTTGTGACATAAAAAGGCTCAGGGCACACAGTAAGTCCTCCATGGGCCACAATATAACAGCAATCATTTATAAATAAATATACCTGTTTGCAGTCCAAAAACTGCAGTATGCAGGAATACGTACCAAAATTAGGTCCAGACATTTAGATCAGCCTGATGTCCTTGGGTGGCATATTGTCAGGTGGGCAACAGCACATCTGCAGCAGGGCTGATAATGGAAGCCAAGCCCCTAGATGGATGTTACTACAGCTTTCTGTGTGCATTTGTCTACTTGTAGGAGGCACTGTTATGGCTTTTGAACTACTTCTCAGAAGAGCAATTAGCAAGTCCAAAAGGTCTTGCCTTAAGGCTCTCACAAGTCATGAATTATACATTTAATTCTGCATCCTGCCTTCAATTTCTCTAACACACTCTTTCAGATGCTTGCATAATGTTTTATTTTCCTCTTTACATAAAAATTTAATAGCCTAGTGCTCAGAGTAGGGGTATGGGAAAGCCTTTTCATCATCTCTCCACAACATACAACTTCTGTATTTTTAAGGTGCTGTTTAGGAAAGAAAAGATTCGTTGCCAGGCCATAATATCTTAAGGCTATTGAGTACCTTCACTGATGAAAGTCTTCAGAGCAATAATAGCTGGGCAGTCAGCAGTAACAGCTGCTGTCTGCCTGATGCTATTAAAACACAGATTTAAATTTACTTACTGTGCCACAGAGCAGTGAACCTGGCTACAACCCCCATGATAAAATGTAGTTAACGAAAAATAAAAGGTGTATCTTACAAGAGTACACTCTAAGTGAAACCAAATTAACTTTCCTCCAAGTTGACAAACCAAACCACTCTGGATGCCAGCATGATGTTCCTCTGCAGAATGAAGGTAGCTCTGCTTTAGCTTTCTTTGGCTGAATTTAAACTGAACAAAGGATGCTTTTCCCAGGTGGGGAGTACTTCTATTGATGTTTTTCTGGAGATGAGCTCCTAACAGTTGGCATTGCCCATCTAAAGCCAACCAAAGTCACAGCAGAGGAAGTGGAAGCCTGGCAAGCAGTGACATCCCCCTGCCTGGAGGCCAGCAGTGTACTAGCTGGAGCATTCCAGCTGGAAAGGGCCAAGGTAGTCACCTGGGATCAAGCTGAGCATGTACCAGGATGCATGTCTTTGGAGCTGGGCTGAACCCTAGAGGCAGGGACAGGAGGCTGTTGCCAGGAGATGCTGGCAGAGAAGTGCTGTGGCTGGGAAGGCCCCAGTGGTGGAACTGAAGCTATGTGTGTGTAATCCTGGCTCTTGCTTTTATTATTGCCTTGAGGTAGTGAAGAGGAGCTACGTGGCTCCTCTAAACATAGGCTAGGAAAGAAATAGAAGAGTATATCCCTGTGTTTCTGTCTCAGCAAGAAAGTTACTGAGGGATGCCTGAGCTCTGCTTAATGATGATAGTGCTCATTAAGGGCCATGTCTGTGTGTAGGGGTGTAGTTATTGTGCAGTTGACAAGGCAGTGAGATTTACCTTAATGTACCTTTTCCCCAAAAGCTATCTGTTAGTCCTCTCTGGACTTGGGGATGCTCCAGAGAAACCTCCTGTTTCCTAAAAATTGCTGGGTATCCCTACATTGCCTTGTGGCTACACCATACCTGTTAGCCTGGTGATCTATGCTGTACAATTATTCCTCCAACCTCACAAAAAATGCTGTCCCGATTCAGTGTTGTACCAGGACACATGGGATAGGAAATAGCTTTCACTGCTATCTCACAAGGTACCCAAAGGCCTCCATACCTACTAGGAGCTGCTTGCACCCCAGATCATCAGCCATGTGTGACACAGACCCACCTACACCACTGATGGTAATTTTGGGCAGCATCAGCTGTGTGGTAGTTTGCTCCCAGGGCCCATGACTTTGCTGCTGGGGGTTCTCTGCAGATGCTGGCTCTGCATGTGGGTAGAGGAACTTGCAGATCCAGTGCCCACGCTAGCAAAATTATATCGGCTGTGTTTCCAGTACTGGTGTTCCTCTGCTTTTTTTTCTTCTCTGCACTGCACGTTGTTTAGTTACAAAAGTAAATTATAAACTGAGGCTGCTCTCTGACTTCTGAAAAATGCAGAATTTAATTGTTAGGGTGATAAATATTTGAGCAGTGAGGTTGCTGCTGTGTTATAAGCTAGGCAAGGTTTGTAGGGAGAGGTAATGTCTTTTATTAGGCTGAATGATAAGTTGCTCTGTTGTTTTTCCAGCTTCTGCTTGTTGACCTAATAACAGCTACTACCTCACTTCAGACTTCTTTTTGTGGTGTGCTTATCTGTGTAATAGGAATCAATGAAGTTAGCCTGTTGGATTGCTCGCATTTCCAGACTTCAAACTATGAAACAAACAAATACATTCAAGTTTAATTTGTATAAATCTCAATTATGTATGGTTACCTTGCATATGTTGTTCTTCCATTTGTTAAAATTGAAGAAGAAAAATGTTACTTCACTTACATGTGAAAATCTTTGGAAAACACAATATGGCTTTGATACCACTGATAAATGTAATTTCAGCATCAGTTGACAGAACTACAGTTGGAGTATCACAGTCAGGACCTGCACTGACTAGCAAAGCCAGTGTGATTGCAAAATGTAGATTTTTGGCCTTGATAGGTAGCAAACAGAAGGATTAAATTAAACCATAGACAGGAGAGTGGTGTCTACTGATGCTGCCGTAAGCTAAGTTTTCTGGTGCCTGTGCAAAGTTGCAGAGAAGTGTTTCATGACAAAAAGCCATGTATAAAATGTACCTATGCAGTCTGAAGTCTCGTTAGCATTCAGCTGTATATAATGCATGCAAACAAGAAGTTTCATTGCTTCAAACGTAAATACTGCAAATCACAATGTTTTCCTGGCTCAATTGGCTGTGCAGGGCAAGGTCCTGCTGGAGCTCGGTTACCTGGATTTCCCTGTGCAGGGCAAAACTGGACGTATTCCATGAAGGAAGTGGTGAGGCCGGGGAGGTAAGGACATCCCTCAGCCTCACCGGGCTGCAGGCCTTGTGACAGGAGCAGCATGGCATTGAGTTCACCTTCCCTGCTCCTGCTGAGGCCAGCTGCCAAAGTGGAAATGTGCCTGAGTTGACTGGATTGAGATTCAATTTACTAATGAGAGAGTCGCATTTGGGAGTGCTTCGGTGTAAACAGCAGGAGGGCTGTTTGGACAGCTCACTGGGAAACTATTTTGGCAAGCATTGCCTTGATGTAAATGCAGTCTACTTATATCTGCTGTCACTGTAACTGCTTGTCTGACATGCCTGGAAGGTCCCTCGTGTTATCTTCATACCCATTTAAGCTTTTTGTTTTTTTAATCACTGCAACTTTTCATGGCAAGCACCTTGGAGTTGTGGTGCTTTCCATTGGCTGGGTGTGATTTCTGCAGCTGGCTGCCCTGGCTCATGAAACCTCCAGGGCTCTCTGCAACATAGTCTTAATGGGCAGTGTTTCTCCCTTTCAATTCCAAGCTGTCTAGGAGTTGGATGTCCTAGGTTAGTCACCTAGACTTCCTATGGAGCTGCAATTTTTCACTGCCTTCAGTTAATGACATAATCTTTCTGCAGATACAGTAAAACAAACAAACCAACCAGATTTTAATGCATACCTATTGCTATTCTCCTGGCCGTGTTACCAGTTACAAATCCTTTAGAATCATACCAATATGGGCCTTGAGTTGAAAGTTGTTTTCAATCTGAATGAGAATGAGTGGGAGCCATGTCCCCTGCTTGCCATTGCTGCCTGACTGCTTGGACACTTGTCCTTGTCATACCAGGTCACATGGAACCTGTCTCACCTGGTGGCTGGCTGTAAAATGGAGCCCTCTTCTTTTTTGCAAATTGGCTTGCACACATAGAAGTGAGTTTCCCTGCCCCTGGTGTTGTTGCCTTACATCTTGAGAATGAGGGGAGGCAGAGGTTGCTCTGGTTTCTTTTTGGCAAAGCCAGCAAACATTAAAAGCCTTTTCTGCCAAATAAGAGGTGCTCTGCTTGTGGAGAGCCCATGGTCCCATCAGCCCATGATTTTACACCACACACACTGGCAGAGAAAGTCACAGGGCAGAGTGTTATCTGCTATGCCTCCTTCATTGTAAATAAATGCTGTCCTGTTTAGGCACTGTGGCAATTTATTTCAATTTGCCAGCATAAACTCCTTTCCTTTTTTTCCTGTGGTGTTTATAGAATATTGTGGTCCTATTGATCACATGAGGTCCTTGCTCATTGCATCTGCCTTGGAAACCTCCAGATTTACCCATTTGCATTCTACTGGGTACAGGCTGATGTGACTGGCAAGAGCTGGTTCTCACCCACTGCTGTGTTACTCTGAATTCAGCCATTCCTGCCTGCCTGCCTGCTTTTGAGTTCCTTGTTTACTTTCCTGATGCAGGTTGAATATCAAGCACTTATGAACAGGTAAAACTGTATTTGTTAGTGTTGAAGCAGTTGGGTTAATGCTGAACTTCTTTCAAAGGGGAGCAGGGCAATTGAGTGAAAAAGGCTTGAGTATGGCTGGAGTGTTCATCTCTGGGACAAGAGAGAATTCTCTGACTTCATTGGCAGAGATTCATTGGTGCTTCATATAGAAAGTCCAGAAAACATTTTCCTGTGGAAAAGATCAATCTGTTTTCTTTAATTCAAAAATAAGTTGCCAGCTGACTTTAATTTTTTTGGTCTTTTTCCCGTTTTTTTTTTTTTTTTTTTTTTTTTTTTTTTTTAAGCTTTTCCCACTTGTTTTTTAATTCCCCATTTCACCAGGCTGAAAACATAAAGTATCACTGAAAAAATTCTTAACAAAATCAGACACATGGCTCTTGCACACTTATCCCTGAAGAACTCATTGGTTTTTGTAGTGAAGCGTGAAAGCTTGGAGCACGAGCCAGCTCTAGTCCTTCCTCTGAAAAAAAATCCTTCCCAACTCAAAGAGAGAATTTACTTATACAGAGCTTAATGATTACTCAAAAGTAACTTCATTCTAGTGACACTACCAGTTTTTAAACTGCTGTTCAGTAGTAATACAAAAACAAACAAAAAACAACACACAAACAACACCTACTCAGCAAAGGTTCTGTTTTCAAGAACAGCCTGTCTGTGTTCTCAGTTTCCTCTACCATAGCATGGCACACCACCTTATATGTCTGAACCATGCTGAACGTGTCTGGAAGCAGACTGGAAGTGCTTCAGGGTAGCGGCTTCCTGTGTGTGTAGCTATGCAGTCTGGATCAAGCACTTTTTTATTTTCAGCTCTGTTAATAATTAACCTTCAGCTTGTAATAACTATCCAGCATAATGATAACCACACCATTGGCTCTTATCCACAAAGTTATTAGGTACACAATAGCAAATCCATATTACTGTTTGAGCTGATGTCTGTGAAAGTGAATGAATGTTAAATTGTCAAACTTTGAGGCACTTTCCAGTATCTTTTTCCACATTCTGTTACTTTCTAGACAGATCTCAGTTCATCTGTATTTTGATCTGTTACACCAGCCCTAGAGAGCTTTCTCCTTGCAGAGACTTCATTAAAGCTCTTGAGCACACATTGTGGCTATGCTGTAATGTTTGCATTAGTGATGGTGCTTTTTCATGTTAAACTGGTTTGACCATGAACTGCATGAGATTAAGTCCAAATCTGTTTTATCTGGATGGCTATTTCCTACTTCATGTTACTTGAAGGCAGTTAAGCAAAGCAGCAGTTGGACTTCTGTTTTAAATCAGTCTTTCTTTTCAGACTCTTTGAGGTAGGTAACACACAGCCAGGCAGCAGGCATCTATAATGATCAGGGCTGTGGCAGCTCACGTAGGAAACATTAGTAAGAGGCACAGAATTTATCATCTGCTGTAAACATCAGCTGCTCATTCTTGCTTCTTTTACCTTCACTGCATTCCCTCAACTGATTGCCATGAGAGATGAAATGCTGGCACATAAAACTCATCTGCAGAGCTGCCCGCTTGAGATTCCTCCTGGCTGCTAAAACTGAGCAAGGAGAAACTTCTCACTGCATATCAAAGGCAGCTACACAGACAGGGAAAGCAGAGCGCAAAACTCTTCTTTCCCCCTGCCTGCTGTTTGGCTGGAGCAGTGACTCTGGGTCTCACTTTGCAGTTGGTCTATCCCGAGTCTCCTAAGCAGCCAATTTATGGCCTCTGTAAGTGCATGTGTGAAGGAAGGGGGAAAACCAAGCTGTTTTTAATCTCATGTTTCTAAGCAACCAGGTAATTCTCTGCAGCCTATTCCCAAAGGGAAATTCCTCTTTTCCTGCACCTCTGCTCAGCTGCTGCAGGGGATGCCTTTCTCTGCTTTCTCCTGCTCCTGGGGGTCCTGCTGCAGTCAAATCAGAGGAGCTTTTCATTGTTTTTCCAAATGTCGGGGGAGAGAGAGCAAGGAAACAAAAAGCCTTGTTCAGGGTAGCCACACACTGTGTATAGCAGGTAAAGGGAGGCAAAGGAGCGTTCACTGCAAGATTGGGGATTGTTAAATGATACACTTTTTATTAATAAAGTTTGCTTAACTTGAGATATCAGAGATAAGAGTTGGAGGAATTAGAGAGCAATTGATATCTCTCAGCTTCTCTGTCATTCACGGAATGGAGGTGCCTAGTTAGAGCCCCAGTATAGTAATTACCAGATATATTAAAGACTCTTCTTTAAGGAAGCCACATGGATCATATACAAGCAGTTGGTCTACAGGGGCCTAAATCTGCTTAGCCCCACTAGTAAAGATTCTGAGTTTGATGAACATTTAGGTCTGGTCCAGTTTGCTGACTGTCCAGATAAACACATGGTAAACCATATTGCATGGGGGCTTTACGGTTTGACCAAATGTTGAGAGCCAGTTTATTTAGAATAAGTCTACAAGCCTGATGCACTTAGTAGGCCTGTGCTTTCACAGACTGGAGTGTGGAAAGAGGTTAACTCTGATAATATCATTTCACTCTGTATTATGAATTGCAGTCTGTGGGAAGGGTACTTGTGAGAGGGTTGAGGTGCTGGCCAGGCAGAGGGCTTATCCAGTGCACCTCCTCACTGACCTCATGAAAGCCATGAAAGTCACACTTCTGTAACGTGAAAGAGGTTTTTCTTTTTATCACCCTAACACTTCACTGTTTTGCCTGTTTGTAGTAACTGGAAGCTCCCCTAAGACACCACTGATCTGCTTTACTGCCTTTGGTGCAGCCTATGTGGAGCTGCCTTGTGTAGGGAAGGGCTGCCAGGGCTTCACGGAGCTGAGTGACTGTTGTTTCAAGGCAGGAAACATTGTCAGGGTAGATTACATGAAATTGCCAGGAAATCTTCCAGCAAAGTCATTTTACGCTTGATCTAGGTACATTTATCTGTTCTCAGGTAGTGCAGCAGTATACACATCACAGCGAGGTTTGATTCACAGGCTTTCACTCCAAGGCTGCCTATGTAATTAATGTCAGTGCAACAGGTCTGTGCCGTTATGTGAAGGTATGTGGAGTTAGCAAGGGGTGGTGTCTGGCTGAGGGCTGGCAGTGTGTCTAGTAATAGTAACACAATGAATTTCTTCCCTTCTCACACCTTTCTGAGGATCTGTCCATGGGCAAAGAGGAAGATTAATGGGCAGGAAGTGCCTGAGAAGACAGAAGGATTAAAGCTTTTGTAATTTTGGGAATATGGTAGAAATACTCTAGCTGTCACCACCAAAGCTGTGTATGAGGTAGCTGTTTTGTGTCAGACATGTCTCTTCTCAGCACCAACATTGGGTTTCATCTGTCCTTAAATTAGCGTTAATTATATATCATTAATTTTTAAAAACAGGAAAATGCAGCTGAAAGCAATTACTCCTAATTGCTGATTTGTGTATGTACACCCAAAATGGTGATCTCTTCATCTGAAACCCAGTTCTAGCTGCAGTCACTCCATGTGTTTCTACCATCATTTTTAATTCAAGTTTGAATTGCATGCTAGTGACTATTTTAGGGGCTTTCTCTGAAAGCTGTAGGAAATCTTTTCCTACATATGCTGTGATCTTTTTCAAAGAGTGACCTTGTTAACAAGGCCAGAGTAAAGAGAAGATGTTTGGTTTTGGAAGTAAGACTAAAGTAAGTACGACTATTGTTCACATAAGGAATAACTCAATTCTTGGAATCTGTGGTGAAATTCTGCTGGATATTGATTTCATATCTGAATGCTGGCATTGTTTTTCACTAAGCTAAAGAACAAAGGAACTGCTGGTCTTCAGTTAATAAGTTGATGGTACTGTTCAATGCTGACCCCTGCATTCCTATGTCTCAATTGTTTGGGGCTTCAAAAATGTAATTCAGAGATATCATGGCTTCTCATTCTGAGTATTTTAAGCCTTTCCTGTCTAGGAAAGATTCAGAGCTGTCAAATCCTGCCACTGGAAAATGACCTTTTTGATACTGCCGACACAGTCTGGATCAGTAGGTTGCTAGGTGGGTTGAAAACTGACAGGATCACCTCTGACTGGACTCCAGGAGGGTTGACTGATAACGATCTGGCATCAGCTAGTGAGCGGAGCTCCCAGGGCATGATGTGAGGTGCCATGTTGCTTGACATTTTCATTGGAAAACTGGTGAAGTCACTATGTGCATTCTACAAATTAAGTGAAGAAAGTGATATGGCTGGTAGGAGAGCCTGAATCCAGAGAAATAAACATAGAGAGTAGGCAAAGTTGAATCTTGTGGAGTTCAGTAAGAAAAACCATAACATTCTGCATCTTGTACAGAATAACTCCTTGCATTGGTAGAGGATGGGAAGTGACTGGTTGATCTGTAGCCCTGATGATATTATGATGATGATGTTATCCTGCTGATAAGGATATGCGTGTTAGAGTGGATGCCAGATGATAACAGTAGATCCAGAAGCTGCAAACAACCCAGCAATGCACCCTGACTGCAAATAACACAAACCCTCAACCACATTACATTCCCAATGGATCCTGGCCTGCAGAATGTAGGAAATCATTGTGCCTTGCTGTAATGGTGAGGCAACAGCTGGAATGCTGTATCCACCTGTGGGGCCTGTGGGTCAAGAGGGACATGGAGAAGGTCCAGTGAAAGACTAGAAAGATGGTAAAGTTACAAGAGCACATCTTGGGAAAAGACACTGTGGAGTGTAAACTTGTTTAGTCCTGGAAGTGTGAGCTAATGGAAGAATTGAGTACCTCAATAAATCTTGTTAGCATCTGAAGTGCAGGTACAGAGAGCCAGGCTCCTCCCAGCAGTGCCAGACAATGCAACACAGCAAGCTGGACGCTTGGCTGAGCTTTGGGAAGACCTTTCTCACCAGGAGGCTGGACCCACATGGAAATGGCTCTCAAGAGAGACCACAAGAACTCTCTGAAAGTCTTGAAGGCTTGGCAAGCTGCAGTCTCGTGTTGGCAATAATCCTGCTCTGAGCAGGAGGTTTGACCAGGGACTTCCATAGGTCCCTTCTCTCTAGTGTGCCTGTGAGTGAATGAGAGGAGTGATGTGATGTGCATTTGTGTAGTCTATGTTTTCAAATTGCTGCTCTTGAATCCTGACTCTTCGCAGTTCCAAAGGAGACCTGAGAAAATATTAATAAGCTAAGGCAGGAAAAATGTTGCTGTGTAATTACCAGTTGCTAAAACAATGGCTTTTCTTTGTCTAAAATAGCTCAGCTTTTTAAAAGAGCTTGGGGAGGAAATGCAAGTGATTTTTATGCCACCTAATCTTACTTATGTAACAGTTCTGCCCACCCTGTTTTGAAGAAATGCAGTGCTGCAAGTGCTCAGGATTTTGTTTCCAGAGGCAAAGAACTGCACATGATCACCATGCCCTGTCTGACCTCTGGGCTGCCATTCCCACACCTGGCAAATCCTCACTGCAGTGTGGTCTTGGAGTTTCACCTTAGAGAGTATTGGTTGTGACTGATGCTGAAAAGCTGCATCCTAAAGCAGTGAGATTTCATTGGTAAGTGGGAGGCAGAGGCTCTTCCATGGCTGTCTTCAGTTCAGCTTAGTAAACTGAGTATTCAAAGAAGCTTTGTCTTCAGAAGCTCTTCTCTGATTTCTTTATGTCCCTGCCTCAAATGATAGATTCACCTCTTAGGTCTGAGGTAAGTTTGTACTCCTTCTCCTCTCTCTAATAAGTGGAGTTCTGATCATGCCATGGCACCTGGAAGCTGTTGGACTAGGAAGCAGGCAGCTGTAGCTGCCAGCTCTATTGTGCACCTTGCATGTGCTTGTGGGCTGCACAGCTTCTTCTCATTGCTGAGCTGTAAAACAAAGATTTCTGGAGCAAAGGAGCATTTGTTACACCTGTTGTCCTGCCTGCGTAAGTGTCAGTGAACCCAGCTGAGCTGGGCACGGGGAGACTGACAACATCAAGCCCATTGTCCAGGCCCACGGTGAACAGCTAGCCTGGCATTTTCAGCATGGACAGGGCTTTCAATAGGCTTCTGGAGAGGAATTTTTCAGGCACTGTCTGTATTCAGACACAACTTCTGTTTGTGCAGCATTAAGACACTGAATTAAATTTATTGATTATTTTCCACTAGTGTGGCATCTTGCAATTAATGAAAGTCAAATCCTGCAGCCTGTGCACCACTCTCATTTGACCATGTGTGGCAAGTTTTCTCCTGGAGTGCTTGTGAAATTAAGCTGAAAGAGAGAATCTTCATCTTGTTATGGCATCAAGAAGACAGGACAGCTATGAGCTCTGTGCCTGTGTGATACCAACTCAGAGTCAAGGTGTATTGGGACCAGCAGGTGTGCATTGTGTCCATTGGGCCTCCAGTGCCAGCCTGCTCTGCATAAGTCTGAGTGATTGATCTTTGACTCCTCTAAGCTCTTTTTCATTTGCATAAATCTTGATCTGTTAAATACCATTCTGTTCCTAACTAAAGATGTAATTCTTGTGCAGAATACCTAGTGTCTTTAATTATTTATTCCTTAAGATTTGAGATAACCAATGTAGAGGATCCTTTTACGATTACCTGGATTTAAAAGGCAGCCCCTTGTGTCTCTGATATTTAATGCATGAGCAGGGACTAAATCCTGCTATCTGGCCTCCCGAGACGATGAATCAGCTGCCTTTGGGCATGCAGTGCATGGATGCCTGAGGGGCATTTTGTTCATTTTGTCCTGACCTGAAATATTACAACTAGAGTGACTTGCTATGTGTAATGCTCCTCTAACCACAGCTATCTCAGAGCAGCTCCAGGAATGTGTTATGAGTAGCTCTACCTCTCTAACTTGTTGTCTGGTAAGGGAATTACCTCTGCAGGTTGGTGCTGGTTCATCTCCTGGGAGAAGGAAAGAAAGGAAGAGGTACAGATTAACCGTGTGCCCAGATTACAGACCAGATCAAAGCCTAGATGGGGAAATAAGTACTAGGAAAACTGCGTGGAGAAGATGAGTGCAAAGAAGACAAGGAAGAAGGTGGCTCTTAATCCTTATGTCTTCAGCCACTTGTGAAAAATATGGTTGTATTTCATTGAGAGTATAACTAGGATGAGCTGCTAACAAACTGCATAATTTAACTGTTCTAAATCAACGATACGTATACTATATACGGAGTCTAATCACAGGGTAGGTAAGGGTAAACAATTAGGATGGAGAGAGAAAAGGAAGAAACTCTTAGATGAAGGCTTCTCTTGTGATACTGGCAGGTGTCTCTTAGCAGCTCTGTAAGTTCACAGATTAACATTCATTAAACTTCTTTGTTTTATATCACAATTATATGTTACATATTTAGATCTTTTAAGAATCTCAAGAATCTTAACTTAAATCAGTTATTTTTTTGTATACATGCAGTCAAAACGTTAGCTCTTCTCCTGAGATCTTACAAAGTGATCTTATGCAAGGTAGCGACAGTGGAGCACAAAGACAAATTCACTTGTTTGCTTCTCTCCTGTTGAGGCATACCTTGGCAACTCTTACTTCTGAACTACAAATATTTCTAAAAATACCACCATTAGAGACATCCATTGAATATTTAATTAAACATATCATAGTTTTCAGTCTTGTGTGAAGACTCATGCTTTGCTTATTGAGTGTCTCCAGTCTGGACAGCAGCAAAAATCTGTGTGAAATATGTGACTCAGGAGACTAAATAAAATGGCTCAAGGGCTATTAAGACATAGTTTTACATACAGTTTAAATAGAAATAAGCCAGTGCTGCTGCCAAGAGAGGCAGAGCTGTAGCACACCCTTTTCCCCCTTGGCTCATACACACGCAAGTGTTTGTGTGACTGTGCAGTGAATTGGATCGAGTGACTGAGTTAAAATAAACCCTTTTGTCCACCGGGTTAATTTTAGCTGGGATCAAATCCTGCACCTGGTTTCCCATGGCATCACAGACAGGTTTAGACCGCTCTTCCCTATCTCTCACTTTGCTTAGGCTATTTGAGTTTGCACTGGAGAACATTAAGCAAATCTTTGTGCAAGGACTATTTGCATGCCCTTGTAGGGTATGTAAACTGTGAATCTGAGATAGAGGTAGGAGAAAACAGATGTGGCACTATGCATCGAGTTTAGTCTTATAATACTAAGGAACAAAAATAGAAGGCAAGTTGTTCTGTTAGGTCTCTTCTTCCTGAAGAGATCCAGGCTGGTACTGCAGCTGTGAAATGAAATACATTTTATGTGGCTGATGAAGCCTGCTGTAGGCAGTTAGTTCTTTATTTATGCATTTCTGCTTTTGACTGCTTCCCAGGATGAAGATTTGAATTTACCCACATAATCGCTTCTAAATCATAGCAATGGTTTGGTGCTTTAGTTTCTGTATGCTGTTTACAAGACCAGGTAATACTGAATGACTTGTGATTAAGTTAGAAACCTATTCAAGTATGATACTCCTATTGAAAGTTGTAGATCCAAGTTATTTGCTTTTAATGACTCTTTCTCACTACCTTCCTTTGAGATACTGCTTTCTGTGAGAATAAGCTCTACTCCAGGCTCTTCCCAGATAGGATATGTACATGGCTTTAGCTTTGCTTCCAGACCTTTTTCTACAAGGAATTCTGGGCAAAATGGAACATGCAGAATCTGCTTTTCTCATTCTTCCTTCTGGTACCTGTGGTAGATATGAAAGCAAGTATGAGGCTGTTCTGGGTTGGGTAGCAACTATCTGTGCTAAAATACAAGATGAACCAAGAACAGACTTTGTATTAGGCTTTTCCCTCATGCTTGGTGTCAGAACATGGTATTCAGAATAATTGGCGATAGCATAACTCATGTGGCAGGCATTTCAAGATGTCCCAACCCATTAAAACTAAGGGGGATTTTAATTCTACCTACCTAGCTTATTGCTGTTTATATTCAATGTAGGTTGTTATTGTATGATAAAGCAACACAGAGGTGACCCATATTACATGTGGACTCACAGTACTTCTTTGATAAATTCGCTGGAATCTGGAGATGATGTTTGGTTCATCCTTACGTGCCACTTGCCAGCCACCTAGCAATAAATGATGTGGTCTAAAACTTGTTGATACAAAGTTAATTTGCAGCTTGTTTTAAATAATAAAGCTGGTAGGATAGATTTACACTAGTTCAGCGTTTTCTATGATGTGGCTTTTGGAAAAAGATCTTGTTCTTCAAGCTTTAGGATGGATTTACTGTACTGTTGAACTACACATAATGTTGTTATTTGCTGCTTGTGCTATTAAGTTACTATTTATCTCTGAAGATAATGAAAATTAACTGAAAATTTATTTTGTTTTGCAAAGCTTTTAGAAGACAAACTCCTGTCTAGGGATTCAACTCAATGTTAGGGATACCTGTCTGAATGTTTGCTTGTGAGAATTTTGGACCAAGATTACTGTGGGAAATACAGAAACTGAATGCATGTGGAGAAAAACCATGCTGTCCATAATTGCTTTTATTGTTTTGGGTCTTGGAAGCATCAATAATTGTCAAAATACATGGCATTTCTTTGGTAAGTGTAGAAGTGGTTTTTTCTCCATCTGAAAACATTAATCAAATACTTCAGCTGTTTCAGAGTACAGCATGAAAACTAAGCTGGCAAAGGGATAAAAGAGGATGGGAACGATCAGATTAAAAAATCTAACAGAAAACTCTGGCAGATCACTAAAGAAAAATCCAGTGAGTCATTTCAACAGTTTCTTAAACTACAGGTATTTTGTTTGGGCTCCTAATATGTAGGTGACCCCGAAGTCCCTAAATTCTGCTCCAGGCTCAGGAGGTGCACTAGGAATCTATCCTGTCCCAGGAGCTCCACAACTCTCCCTGTGGCAGTTTCTTATCTCCTTTTCCTGTTTGTGTACTGGGAGAGGAGTCTAAGACCTCTGTCTGCAAACATGGCTGGAGGGCTTATATCCTATTTGCAGTATAGAATGTTTTGCAACTAGCAGGATTGGTTTTCTTTTCTTTTTTTTTTTTTTTACTTTTAATTTAAAAAAAGTTCCTTCTGACAGGTAGAGAGAATAAAATGGTTAAAAATTCAACAGGCTTCTTCATTTCTTATAATTGAAATGCAGTATACTTTGCAGTTTTGAAACTAGTTTTGAACAAAGTGTAACTATAAACAATGATCAGTAATGTAATGTTTCAGTTGGATTGGGTATTTCTTCTTTGGAGTTACAAAAATATCTGTTGATACTGACATGGAGAGAAAATCTAGAAATTGATAATATTTAATATTGTTAATTAGTATTTAATAATGTGAATAGATCCTTCCTTCTCTCTCTCCCTCCTTCCCATCCAGAATCCTCTTGGCATGGAAAGTAATTTTCTATCATTTCACAATTGCAAGGCCCTTTTCAGTGCATACTTTAATGCAATTATACTTTCTTCATATGGGGACAGAAGCTCCTGAACTGTTGCAACTACTGATAATGGTATTAAGGAGTCGTACCCAAATTTTTACAACAGGAGTCAGCGCACCTTTAGAAAATCTCAATAGACAGCATTTAGTTGAGTAATGCAAAAACTGATGACAGTGCATCTTTTAAAATGAAATGGCAGACATAGCAGTTTGATAATTGTTGAAATGTTTAGTTAAAAAGTTTAAAATGTAATGCTGCTTCTGTAGATGTTCCTGTACAGAAACTCTTCATGTCCCTGACTTATTTACAGCACTGGTCTGCTGTGCTTGCTTTTCTACCCAGTTTTCACACGTAGAAAAAAAAGAAGTTTAAATGCTTATGGCTTTCATTTTTTTCCATCAGCTTGAATAAAAAAAGATTTTTTGTCACAATGTTGTAAAAGAACGTTCTTAATGGAAGTCAAATTATCAAAGCTGGAAAAAGTCAGCGAAGTACTACGTCAGTGTAAAAACACAACAAGTGCTGAACTTACATTCAGCTTTGAGGAGGAAACACAAATTACAGTGTGGAGGAGTTTGGAGGATCTACTGGTGTGAGATACAGTTGATCCTTGTAATGCTTCCTCAGTCTGGTCTTCTAAGATCTAAGCCTGGATCTCTGTGAAACTAGGCTTTGCTCATCTTTTCTGAAACTTGGTGTTTTTTTGGTACTTGGTTTGCAGTGTTGAAGTTGTCAGTTAAGGAAATTAAGAGTAGGAATGGAAAAGCAAAGTGACAATTTGTAGAAAGAGCACATATTCAGCATAATGGATGGGAAAAATGGGCTTTGAGGGGCAAAAAATGCTTGTGGGTATGTGGAAGCAAGAATGAAGCCTGAGTACAGAGAGGAGGATGCAAATCTGGTACAATCTCTTCTGACTTGATCGTAGAAACAGAAGAGAGATGGGTGGTGGAATAATCTGTGGAACGCATGACTTTGTATTCCAGGAAAAACTGATAGGAACAGCTTCAACCCTTGAGAAATGCCTTTAAATGGCAAAAGCAGTTGAACTCTTCAGGGAAAGAGTAAAATAATACCAGCCACTCGTGTGGAAGAAGCTTCCAGGCTGCAATTAAAGGAGCTCAAAGAGATTAACAAAGAGAAAACGTAGCATCTTATCCACAGTGCATACTTTAGACAATGACACACAAAGTTCAAAGTAAAAATCCTCATTGCATGTCAGGGCAAGGGAGCATGGGAGGGCAGGAGGACAGCACTACACATGTTCCAGTCCCACAGAAATCCCCGTTGGGGGCAGTACTGGTTTTCTGAGGCTGCTGATGGGGCACACTGCTCCCCTGCTGTCCCTATGGGGCCTCCTGCAGTTGTGCAGGTGAGTGATTCAGTGAGGAGGAACTGCTTCAACAGACCTACGTCAGGAGTGAGTTTGGCTACAGCACTGAGGAGAATCAGCAAGAGGATGCAAATCTGGAACAGTGATCTGGGACACTGATGATAGTGAAATGGAGCACATGGTCATACGTCTAAAAATGGGCGCCTAGGGGATATATGGATGTTTGAATTAGACCTTGGTGGTCTGTAAGGTTTGGAAGAAAATTCTTTTCCCATCTAAAACTACTTACTGAAAAGGGGACAGAAATTATCCCTTTCCAAGGACTGATATGCCTAATGCCCTTTCTAATGCCAGCTCTATTTGGTGCAGAAGGTTTTGCTGGATTAAACCAGGCCAGTGCATACTGGCTACCAAAGCTGGTCAAACCACCTGATAACACTTACGATCATCTTGAGTATAAACAGCTACAGACATTAGCTTGGTTTCATGGGTATTTTGGTACAACTTGAAGCAGGCACTGGAAGGGTGTCTAAACAAAGTGTGAGTTGGTGATTCCCTCCTTGAGGGAGGGGGCATCCCATGGCCACATTGCTGAACAGGCCAAAGTGATGCCCTGTGGCAAATGCTGCCGCACTGATGGTGAAAATTCAGATATGCCACACTGGTCATTGACTCCTATTGATCTGAAAAATTATAAGCTACTCAAGAAATGTCTTCTCCAGAATCTGTGTTTTGCTGACTGTGTTCCTTGGTGTGGAACAATTCTGCCTCCTCATTTCTGGGTTTAAAGCGGATAAGGAGTATAAAAGCCCTGGCAAACTGCTGATGAGCATGTTGTCAGGCAGTGAAGATCGTGAAAGGTTTAAGGACTACACAGTTAGAAGTTCCTGGCAAGAAACTGCAAGTGGTGGCAGATGAACTGAAAGATCTGTGTCCTTGAGCGTGCAGCACAGGTAGCTTTGTGGAAAAAATTATTGAATTTGTACCTTATGTGCCTGTCATGAGATACATCTCATAGGAACTGAACTGGTTTCTCAGTAAGAACCTAGATCCCTTTTAGATTCCCTGATCCCTTTCAGGTTTAATTCCTTTAAAAATTACCAGTTAAGAAGTGCCTTTTTTTTTTTTTTTTTTTTTTTTTTTCTTCTCCAGAGAAGAACAGCAGCAGTAATAAGATGCCTTGAATTAAATGAGTGCTCTGATATAGCAGCACACTGGGAGAATTTATCAGTGTTATTAGGTCAGTATTTAACTGATAACTTCACTGCTCAGAGTTTATCCCAGAGTTCCAGGATGCTGTTATGGACCACGGGCAGTTATGTTGGGCATTAAGTGCTGACAATAATGGAAGCTGCTGCATTGCTATGAATACATTCAGTTGATATATTTCCACTTAAAAGCAAGAAAATATAACTGTGGTCTTGCTTGTCAAGGAATTACGATGTCAGGAAACATCATGGTCCTTACCCCTAGCTGTTCAGCAAACCTACGCTGTAGTACAGGTGTCTCTCTCTGATGAAGGAAGGGGAAAAAGAAGAGTCTTCATGCACTCTCTTCAGCCCAAGGCAAAGCAGTGACCTAAAATGAGCCAATATGGCATTTTCTGATTTCTGTGGGGCAATTATTAGCATCAGTGAAATAGTGCTCACTCTGTAGCTAGGAAAAAGTAACTGTTCTTTGAATTGCGGTTCACAGCAAGCAGACTGTTTTTAGTCTAAAAATATTCTCCATGGTGACCTATCTGAGAATAATTTTTTGTCACTTTCCTGACTTTTTTTTTTTCTGGCTTTTGCTTTCGTATAGAGAGATCTTTGGCCTGATGGCTTAGACTTGTTTCTGGGAGTAATTGTGGCAGTACTTTCTCAGCAAGGAAGGGCCCTGAATCTGGAATGTGCTTTTCCCTGGCAAGTGCTGGGTGGTGGCAACCTTCAGGGTGTGACAGCAGACCTATTTGTTTAGTTCTTGTGATTACCGTAGGGGTTTTTCCACTGTGTGTCCAGCTTTGGATGCCAGTACTTTTCTCCTACCCATGGGTTCCGTGATAGCTACACCCTGTAAAATATACATTGCTGAAAATTTTCAGGGGCTGTTTTATTAACAGACAAGTGCTTTAACAAGGCTGTCTGTTTTATAAAGGGGTTAAATCATTTTAAATTTATAAAATCATTGGCTTTAACAAGGGCTGTTATGTTTTACCATCAAAAGTGAGTGAAAAACTCTTTGAGTAGGTAACCAAAAGCGTTGTTTCATCCAGGTTCTCCTTCCCCTCTTCACTTTTTAAAATGTTTCTGTCTGTCTAAGGATTAGATATTCAAAAGCAATTATAAGTTGATGTCTCTGTATGGGACCAGTCATCTTACTATCTCTAGGGGTGCATGTCCTGCTGTGAATTGGACAGAGTGGGCAACAGTAGAGAAGAAAATGAAACCTAAACTTCTTGCCTTCCCATAAATTTATATTATATATATGTCAGTGTGGATGGATTTTCTTTCTGTGAGCTTGTTTCCACCTAGGCCCTCATTAAATGTGTTGAATGCTCAGTGACTGACTGTGAAGTCTTCCACTGATTGACTGTACTGTGCATGAAGCGAGTCTTTCCTTAGTTTTGTTTTCAAACTTGACTCCTGATATTCTCAATTCATACCATTTAGTTCTTTTGCTGGGAGGGACAACAACCAATTAGTTTCTCAGTGCCATTTCTGATCTTACTGATCTTGCAAAAGCAGAAAACAATATGTATGTCAAATCCTAAGTCTGTCTTCCTTCAGATCAAATAATATTGTATAATAGGAATTGTTTATAACTGAAAAATCCATCTGCCAGGTAGGTAATCACAGAGATCAGCATGATGTCCTCCAGCACCTTTGTTCTGGTAAAGCATAGAGAAGACAGGCAAAGGCTGGTATCATCCACCCACCTTTTTTCAGAGCTGATTCTTCTTAGGCAAAGACATGAAATAGCAAACACTCTGCCAAACACATTGCAACTTGGAGATCACGTTAGGAAACATGCCAGGACCAGTGCTGCCTCATACCTGTAGTGGTTATTGGCAAGAAGTTCAATGCAGGTTAATCAGAAACGGTGCTCGAAATCTGCAGCTTCTTTTTGTGCTCTCACAGTGAAGAATTCATCAGCATTTATGTTTTTTTTTTATGTTTTTGTTTTTATTTTTTTCTTGAAGAAACTAAGAGATAGACAGTGCTGACACTAGTGCCTAGTGAGGAAAGAGACACTAGTGAGGAAAGAGAAAACCCATCTCCCAAATCCAGGTACTATGGTGGCTTTACAGATGCGCTCTATTAGTTCCCAAGAGCTTCTCAGATCTCCTTGAAAGCTCAGCTGGCAGCTCCAAGTCCTTCTGTAATAAGTAATTGATGCTACAGTGTGCCAGAGATGGTGCAAAGTCAGGGTGCAGTTCTGTTCCTGGAGCACCAGTGGTGCGGGCTGAAGCACCAGCTGCCTGAGATGTGAAGGCTGTTTAACAGTACTGCATCTCCTTTCCTGTACTAGAGGACAAAGATGCCTTAGGGCTCCTCCTGAGGACTATTTTGGACCATGAGTGACTGTTGTTGCTCTCTCGGTTATTAAAAATAGATGGGTCCTGAGAAATTGTGAGATTTGACTAGAGCAAGCAAGTTTTGGGGTACAAACTCAGCAGAGATCAGCTTGTCTCTGTACTTGAATACTTGAAGAAGAAACTGTTAGTAGGAGAGATGAGTAGAGCAACTGCATTTAGAAACATGTTTCCAGGGAAACATTATTTTCTCTAGAAGACAACCCTGAGACATGAAATTTTATATGACTCTTGGGACAAATGTAAGTTTGAAGACTTTTTTTTTTTTCCCCTACTTTTTATAGCAAGTACATTCTGCTCCAGATTTATCTGTTTCAGGCCTGTATGGTAAAACCTATTTTAACTGTGGGGTCCAGTATCTCAGAGGATTTGATTAGGAAAAGGGCCCACACAAGCTGCAGTTTAAAGATCTGTTACTTGCATAGCAACTGCACTCAAATGTGCGCTTCTAAGCATGTCCTTATTCACAATACAAAGTGGGACTTCGAGAACAAGACTCAAGATATGACTTGGCTTCATGTGCATCATTAGATAAATCAATTAAGAGTAGCTTAGAGTATGTAAATTCAATATGATAATTTCTTACTTTTGTTTCTAGAATTGCAATGATTGATTTATGAAGCTTATAGAAATCCGGAGTGAAAGGGCCAGTTTGTACTTCCCAATGTGTTTCCTTTGACTAGCCCTGCCTCCAGAAACCACAGTTTCATCTCTTAACCTCTTGACAGCTTCCTTACAAGACAAGTGGACTAGAAGACTAATCACACCAAGTTAATGAGCAAAGTCTACGTTCTTTACAATGGGGATTTCTGTTCACGGAGACTGTGAACTTCCATTGTTGTTATTATTTTGAAAATTGTAATCAACTTAGTTAGAAACTTAATTTTATTTAAAAACTTTTTTTTTTTTTTCTTGGTTGCACATTGCCAGTGACAAAAATAAGCTTCTTGCTATGCAACTGTATTTCTAGACTAAATTTTATCAGTTTAATTTTCTTTAATGGAAAGAGTGGTCTGAATGTATTATATAGAAAAAAATTATATAATTAGACTATAAGAATCCTATATTCAGTGGACTCAGAAGTAAATAAATAGCATGCTTTTCCAGGACAGGCATATGAGCCAATAGGGGTATTTGAGAAATTTAGCATTTTTAGTTTTCTGGATTAGGTAGGAGGGCGGCTAATAAACTTTGTCTGGAGGATTTGAAAGGCCCAGATTCCTTGCTGCTTATCTATTAATGCTGAAGTCTTTTTTTGCTTATGTGTGAGGTTTAATGTGAATGTGCATGAAACAGCTTTAAATTTAAACCTTCTCAGTGCTGAAAGTACACAGTAGGTATTATTTATGTCATAACAAAATTGACTTACAGGTTAAGTCTTCTTCTTTTACAGACAAATAAAAGCTAAATGCTGATGCCTATCTTTAGATGTGGGTATTGTCACAAGGAGCCTCTGTGAGATCCAGCTGTGCCCAGGGCGCTGTGGGATGTGAAGTGAGTGGATGATAGAGGTTCTCCAGACGTTAGGAGAGCTGTGCAGCATGTTATGGTGTCATTGCATCAAATTCTGATTAAATTAAGTGCTTAGGGATTTCTGACAAGCTTTTCCTACTTAAATTCTACCCTCATGTTTCATCTGGCATATCTCCTTGTAAATAATTATACTGCTGTCTTTGGTTCATACTTACTTTCTTTGCTTTTCCTTTAATCATCAGTATTATTTGCAGATCTCCAGAAAAGCAGGAAAAACCATTTTCAGACAACCTGTCTCCAGTCAGGCTATTCCTGCCTACTCTGTACACACCATGAAAATGAGGAGTGTGCATGTTATTGGTATTGCTATTGCTGACCCTATGGAAATAAACAAAAAGTGAAACAACTGGTCTGGTGGCCAGACACAGCTGTGGTCAATATTGTGAGCTGAGTGGCAGTAAAACAACATGCAGTGAAGTTATTTTTCAATCAAGTTAGGATTTACCATTCTAATCCACAGAAACTGCAAAGGCTGTTTTCAGTAAGCTTGTCACTTTATTAAATAGGAGCCAAAGCCAAAGGAAATCCACTTAAGAAAGAAAAGTTAAACAGTTTAATTCTGCAGCTGTAGAAATAAATTGAAACAGTTATATTTTCAGCGCCATTCTTACAGCTATGTTGCAGCCATTGTTCTTAATGGAAAATTAAAATAAAAGATAATGATGAAAAAATTAGATCTCTTTTTCCAAGTGAAGTTACATGAAACAAAAATCTCATCTGACTCTTCCAGTGACTTCCTTATAAATGGTAAATAACGTTTGAGAGTAAAGGAAGAAGGGGCTGCTGTGATGGAGTTCAGTTACACCTCAGTTACTTCCAGTACCATAATGTGAATAATTAAAAGGTGTTGCTGTCTTTACAGTTTTACCATGTTGAGACTGAATATTAAACAATTGCAAACAAACTAATTTAGGAGTGACAGACTTTTATCAGGTTTCTCGACAGCATAAATAATCTGACTGATCAGTAGTTGTGACAATCGTGGGCAGATGCATCACCAGAATTGTCCTAGTAGTTTGTTTTCCACCCATCAGGGCCTGGCTATTCTGACTGAAATGCCTGAGTGCCTTTGTAATCAGTATGTGTGTGTTTCATTTAAAAATCCTTTCATAGCCTGGATGATTCTTGTGTTGAAGATGATAAATATAGGCAGCATGGAAAGGAATTCCTTCATCCTTTTAAGACTTTGGTTGAGCTCTTCTCATCTTTTGAGTTCACCCTCTTGTATACATGACCTTCTTAGCAATATGTCATAGTGCAGTCTAAATACAGTTTGGCATTAAGAATCCTTTTATTTTTTATAATGATACCTCAGTTTCAAGTAGCTTCTTTGCTTGAAGACTTAGTGTTTCTCTGTTGCCATGCAAGAGGCTGCAATCAAGTAGTAATGTTCCTGTTATTTTTTTTTCTCTGTGAAGATTTCATTGTGTTTCTAATCCTGAGGGGAAGTGTATGATTATATGATCATGTTTTACTCATGATTACTCAATTCTCTGATTTGACTTCACTTGTACCATGTGTTTGGTGAGTGCTTTGATGAAGCTTATTGCCACGCACACCTCAGACCTATGGAGTCCCTGGAATACTTAATAATGTCTTTTCTATGAGCCCAGAAAACAGACACTGGAAAATATATGGACTCAAACTTTCAAACCTGTGAGTCAGGTCTCAGATTTCTGAAATGTGAGGTTTGCTGTAGGTAATTTCGTGACCTAATCACATAGCTGTGAAGATTAGAAACTGTTCCTAAGAGTTAAGCCTCTCCTCATCAGACTATGCTCTCATAGCTAAGAAGTCACTGAATGATGTGAGCAGGGTGTAGTACTTACAGAGTGTTAAGCATAAGCCTTTGCTATCTACAAAAGCTTCTCAACTTGAAGCACCATGTGAGGGCAAAATGTCTCTGATACAGTTCTATTGCTGTGTGAGATTCGGGGACAAAGGCTTTTTTGAGTAAGAGTCTTATACAAGTAGATAAATCATAGAACTAAAGTAGCTTTGAAGTCTCTACCTCCAAACATAGTCATGACCTTAGTGAAGACATCTCATCATCCTCTGCCACCCCAAACTAATTGTCCATGCTCTTGTTAGTACAACCGATCTTAGTGTTGTTGATAGGAGGACTGCTGCTGCTGACTTGTCCCCTCCTGCCAGAAGCTGCATGCAGGGCAGCCTTCCTGCTGCTGCTCTTGTCTTTTCATATTCTTACTGGATTGCGAAGCTAAGTTGGTTTTTCCTTCAGGAACTCAAGGGTTTAGACCTGAAAACAGTGATGTACTCACTGCCCTCTTCCATTGCTTATCCACCCATCTCACATCACATGGATGAAGGACAATGGAGTGTCCTTCTATTAGTGATTTTTCTATTGGAGAACATGTATATTCTGGTTCTGTACATAGCTGCAATTCTAAAGGAGGTGGCTATATTATTAACCATATCCAGCAGGTATCAGCAGTCCTCTGTGCTGAAAGTGGCAGATATGCCACTTACAGCAGGAGAAGTAGGCAGAATGGATGCATATTGATGCAAGCTCTTCTGCCTCCTACAGCAATAGGAATGTTGTCAGTCTTCATGCTCTATGTTATTCCCATTGCACAACCTTCATAGTTTGATGGCAATGGATAAGAAGTATAAGAAACATACAGTGAGCAGAATCCTGTTGTTCTGGCTGGAGGCAAGAAATGCAAGGTAGTATAGAAGCAGTATCAGCGAGACAGGGACCTTATCTGATGGTGTTTAGACAATAAGTGCCCCCAAGTGAAGGATTCATGTGCACAGTAGGCCAGTCCTGCTGCCAGAAAGCTGCTTTGATGCCCTCCCTTGTGCTGGCCAAAATGTTTGCTAAGCTTCTTATTGGCAGTGCTGATCTGAACTGAATTAAAGGGTATGTGAAACAACAGTTCTGTACCATGCAGCTGGGGAGTGAAGTGGCACTGAGCAGGCTGTGCCTGAACTGTTCCTTCTTATTCACTGATAGCTTCAGGGAGTGGCTGAGAGCACCAGGAAGCTGGCAGTAAATTGTTGGAATTGGTGTTAAAAGATAAAGATAATAAAAGAAGACATGATTCAAAGGGCTGCAGAAACTCTGTGGGCCCTCTAACAGAAGCTCTCTCTCTTTTCAAAGTATTTTTAATCCTCTTTTGCTATAGAGTGTGACATATATTTGAAGGCCTGCCTTTATTTGGAATGTCTAATTACCTCTCCTCTGAGCAAATAAAATGGCCTACTTTCCATTTTGAAGTATATCGCTTAAATCCATCTCAGGAGGGAACGTTATGCATGTTGAACATAGTTCAAAGCAACAAAATACATGTTCTTTCCATAAGCTTTTTTTCTCCTTGCCTCTTGGAAAAGTGTGATGCACCACTAGATGTATTAAAGGAAGGATTTGATGCATGTGTGATAAGTAACTGGCACTCCTCTGATAGTGCCCTGTTCCCTGCTCATGTTCCATCACAGTCTGCTGTGAGCCTCCCCCTTCTGGTATTCAACACCTGCAAATTAAGCTAGACCTGTCCTGGCCATTCTGGTCTTGCTCAATTTATTTCTTCCTTAGGGAAAAAATGTTTGTCCCTGAAGTTCTTTGTGCTCTCATTTTCTTCTTAGTAATGGGAAATGGTGCTATGTCTTGTCCCCAAGGATGTGAAACTCTGATAAGGAGGATCATAGCTTGGATTGAAGATACTGTGCAAACAGAGAAAGTATAGCAGAGTAGTGACCGTGTTTTGTTTGTAACAAGTTTGTCCTGCAATGAGTAATACTGTACATCCGGAGTGCCTGTCTGTTAAATTCTAAATCTGGAAACATCTGGAAATGTCTGTGAATATAACATAACATGAACATATGGTTGGAAATTAATGCTAAATTATTTTAAATGTTTTCATTTTCTTCTCTGTGGATGTTTCCTGTGGGGCATGAAAAAGAAGGTAGGAGTTTTCATAGTTTCTGTGGTGTTGTCATTGAATTTTGGAAAAAGAGTTGAAAAAATAGAGAATTACAAATGTTATTTTTGGCATCCTTGACCAACTTCTGCAGCAAGCACCCTTTCCCTGGAAATGCAGGTGTACTTCTCTTGAAGCATACCTCACCTCTTGCAATCTGCAGTGCATCTCAAAAAGGACCTCTTCTGTAGTTCATCTTTTTAGCCATTTTAATCTAATTTTAGCAGCTCACACTCTACCTTCATTCATTTTTAAGTGATCATTGCTTGCTCTGCAAGACCGCACATTACAGTGCACCTCCAATCTCTTACATGATATTTTTGGTTTCATTTTTCTGTCCATTTCTCCAAGAGCTGTTCCATATCCTCTCCTTCAGATTGTATGTCTGGCCCACGATGGACAAAGCATCTGCTTATTCCTCTAAAGCCACAGGATTTGGTGGTAGTTAATATTAAGCTCCATAAATCTCTTCAAGCCTTTGATCTTAGAGCAGCATGTTTTTCTGTTTGTTTCTAATATTCATCTGAGCGCCATTTTCCTCACTCTGTTTCTGCTGTGTTGCTTAGTAGCTTTGATGGCAGACATCAACAGGATGAAAAAGTGAAAGGCAGGATGCAGTGTGATTAATTCACATTTTCTGCTATGGAGATCCATCCAAAGCCTCTCCTTTTCTTGAGGATAGCAATGTTTTGGTGGCATGTGCAGTGGATTACCCTTCCTAGCTTTAAATTCTGTTTTGCAGTACTGCACGTAAGTAATTAAGTTTGACTTCTTGAACCTCTTTTAGTGCTGGGTCCTTTTGAGAAGACATCGTGAGCATTTCTTGGTTTGGATATATGCTGACTGCTTAATGTCCCCAGATTGTTTGGGTGCAGCAGGAGAAGCAGAAAAGTTAGATCCAGAAGTCACAAGCACCAAACAGGCAGTTCTTTATGATTTCATGGCATCTCCAAAATTGTTCTGTGTCAAACTCTGTTTGCAGTTTCCTTGCTCAATTTTAGAAAATGAAACTGCTGTCTTCTAAGGACAGATTTCCCACAGTTACAGGCAAATTTCAGACACAATTAGATGTCTCTGCCAGTTGTCTCCTCAGCCCTTCTGTTCCAAACCATAGTTCTTTGAAGGTCTTGGCCATTAATTGCATGATTTGAAATTCTGTGTTGGACTGACTCCTGTGAAGCACCTTGGGAAGCTGCCCTGGGCTCCTGTTTGAACTGGATATATTGCTGGTCTCCTGTGTTTGTTCCTTCTGCTCACAAGTGCAAATACTATATTCTCAAATGCACTCAAGTAGTTAATCACAAACCTCTTAATGCTATCTGATGAGTGTAGGAAGCGGTGAGAATCTGGGCACTCTGCTGCTAGTTTGACTCTGAATGCCAAGCAACCCTGACTCACAGTGTGGGTTTTGTTGGGCTTCTTTGCTCATCTCAAATTATTCAGGCTTTAGCACTGCTGTTGAAGCTAATGTGAAACAGAATATCTTATTGCTTTTGATGTTTCAACAAAATTAAGAGCCAAAAGGATATTTTTCCTCTCTGAAAGGAAAAAAGCATTAATAATAAGGAATGTTTTACTATCTAGACTTTCTAGATTTGCCACAAAAAATAATGCAGAGCAGTGGAGATGCAGCAGGACTGGACTTTGTGAGTAGCTCATACTTGGTTGAGATAGGATGGTTTCTGGAAGCCGCTGTTGTTTTTTTCTTAGGCACTGTGGGATGAGCACTGAGATCTTTGATTTAGCATGTTATCTAGTTGCTAGCTCTGCCGGTGCAGATACTAATGTGGATAATGAGTGATCTTTTCCATGTCAGCAGGAGGGAAACAGTTGTGGCAATGCTGCTAAAACCACGTTGGTAAGAATTTGATTCAAGAGTTGTTCCCCAAGAGAAAGTTAACTTGTACCAACCAGGCTGAGTGCAGTGGTGCCAATGATGACCCTTTCAAGAGGATGCTCCTGATATTTCTTTGAGCAGGGGAAGAGAATCAGACCTGGTATCCTTAAGTAGGTGGAAATGTTGTAAGAAGAGGTTGAAACTGAAGTTAATTTCCATTAACTTCCTTTCAAACCATTTCCTTTCAAAGCAGAGCTCAGCATGCTGGCAGTGGCAGAGGGTTGGAGATTCTGCCCGCTGTGGAGATGGGAGCCTAAATACTCCCAAGAAACTTTTAATAGTCTCAGGAAATATTTGTAAAACCTGATTCCAGCCGATGCAGGAGGTTACAGTGAACTCTAAGCCAGAAGAAACTCTCAAATCAAGCTGTTGTAAATGTGCATTGTTCCTTATGGCCATTGCTGGTAAAAGCAAATCCTGTTTATTTTCATGTACAGAAGGAGGTACTAAGCTCCTTGTACAGCATATAGCATAACAGAACAGGTGGTGTGTGCAGTCTGAGAACGCTTTGCCTGATCAATGATTAAACCACTTGTTAGATCAATTCCAAAGCCATTGAATTTAGCTTTATTACTACTTAGTGGGGTCCAGTAACATTCCCAGTAAATGCTGATGTTTATTTCACTCAGAATGTTCAGAACAAAACTGTATCTTTTCCGTTTTTGTTTTTTTTTTTTTTTGAAAAATGTCAAATTTTTTTGATGAGAATATTCTTAGTAAGTAAATGAAAAATTCTGTAATCTGTTCAATAACATTTTCCATGCATATGAGAAGTCATCAGAACAAAGATGTTTACTTTGTGGCTAAAGGATTGGGGGAGAGGAATCTTTACCATCTGTCACCATCAAATTATTTTTCATGAGGGAAATATAAGTCCCTCTCATTGGAAGCCATTTTATCAGCTCTGATAATAATATTTTATATGGGATTTCTCTTCCAGAACCTAGTAGAATTTACAAGTAAATTCATCTACCTAATGCTTTGGTAAGAGGAACATCTGTCTCAGACACTGGGAGGATTGAAGTACTAAGAGTTTTTTAGAGGTCTATTCATCCTGTAATATTTGTTTGGTGTATGTAATCCTAATACACTGACTGCAGTAGTAAATATTTTGCTGTAATCAGAAATTGAACTCCAAAAGAAACCCTTGTAGCTGCAGCTAATGAAAACGTCATGCCTGGGACCCTGTGAGGTTTGTATTCCGCAGCACTAACCTGAGTTTTAAAGAACTTTGAACCAGTAAGGCTGGGAATTTGCAACTTTGATGGAAGAAAAAGCCTCAAGCTTTCAATGCCTGCCATAGAAATTTAATAAGGATCCTAATAAATGGGTCAGTTTCAACAAACAATTAACTTAACAACTTCATCTGGAAGGTTTGGAGGCCCTGTTTCATAGGAGGTAACTTGAGAGCAGTTTTATGTTATACAGTATAGTTAATGTTTCCCTTAGAAAACTAGAATTTTTAAGATTTAATATTTCATGTGCTCCAAATTACGTCAAATTGGCATATGGTACACACAAAGCCTTCAACCCCTATATAGATCAAAAAGAAAAAAAAAAATTAATCCTCTAAGCTGTTTGGGGGATTCATAAGCGCAAGGAAAATATACAATTCTCAGGAATTCAGAAGCTTATAAAATGAACTTTGTGGGCAATTTGGATAAAATTATTCCTTATGCTTTGATTATGCCATTAAAATTTGCACTTCTACAAATACGGAGATTTCCTTGTAAGTACTGAGTACTACTGGGCAGTGTAACTGCATTTTATAGACCTAAGAGGAATGTTTTTCCTGCATGTTGTGTTAAGTCACATTGTGGGCTATTTTTTTCATCCTCTTGTAAAAATACATAATGGAGATTAAGTGGTTCAGTGTGTTTATTGTAACTCTGAGGTTGGATGAACCAGTCACAGGTAGAAACTCTAATTGCACTTCTCCCTGCCCTGCATCATGCAGCTCTGCAACATCCTGTATCTAACATCATCATTGTGTACGTAGTGTCTGACTACTTATTGTAAATAATGCCACAGCCCTTATGATGCATGAAATTTCTTGCAAAAAGTAGAATGCCATGCTAGGTAGGATTCATGTGTCTCAGATGCTTGTTGTACAGAAACTTACTGAGGCAGATCTTGGTTGGACATCGCACTGGATTTGGTGATTTGGGAGACGTTCAACCTGGCTACTCAGTGCTATCAGTCTGCATCTCCACAACGATCAAGGCACCAAATTGAAACAAAAACCCAGGAAATTCTCTTCAGCTAATGCTGTTGCTAGCAGCCTTATCATTATGTGTTAAAACAACACGGGCTTTCATGTCTGGAAGCACTCATCAGTGTTCAAGGCTGGGTAGTGGTACAAGAAAGTTTCACACGTTGTTGGCAGCAAATGAGAAGTTGTAGGTAAAATGCGTTTTTGAAGATGTCAATCTGGTTTCCTTCTTGAACACTACGTTTGCAGAGAAAACATGAATACTGGTTCACCTCAATGATGATTAGTAATGGGCAGTACCTAGGCTGCGTCACTGTGTAGGAACACCATGTAGCCCTGTTTAAAATCCAGCTCTCCTTTTATTTGGAGGTCTAGAGTTTGAGTGAAAAAAATAGATTATTCTAAATGTTCTTTTTAGAGGCTTATTGATTGCTTGGCTGTGTGAGCTGGATTTTGGAGGTGGGGAAGGTGGAAGGAAAGGAATTGGTGTTCTATTTCCCTAGGCCGAGAGTATCTGAGCCACGTGTTTCGTTTTGGAGTGTGGTATTTAAATATTGTATATTTGCCGTTTTTGTTGTTGTTGTGTAATGAGAAGTGCTACTTTCTCCTGATCTGTGGTGTTGGCAGATAACTCTGCTAGCTCCAGAGCCATAAAATCTAAGAGCTGGCTGTGCGGTAGGCATTGGTTGCTGATAAGGTGGACGTGGGATGATTTTCCAAGAAGGTTATTGTGTCTGGAGCCAAGGGCAGCCAGCAGTTACGTGGCCAGCACCACCATTTCCCTCTTGAAAACTTGCCTAATATTAATAACAGCTAGATCTTGTTTCTGTAGTGGTTAAAACCTCATGGTAGGAAGGCTTCTGTGCGTGTTATAACACTGGTAGTTAACAAGATATCTTCTAGGTAAGTAGCAAGTGAATCTAAAAGCCAGCTTGTTATGTAGGTTTGAATGTCTTCTGCTGACAATATCCTGAATTAAATGCTAATAGCTTTGAAAACAAATTTAAATGACCTGCTGCTTTGCTTTAGGAGTAATATCATACATGCAAATCAAGCAATTTTTTGAAGCTATGTAACTGCAGACTGACAAGAGTTGCACTCAAATCAGTTTCCACATTTCTTGGTTCCTTCATGTGCCCAGCCCTGTCGTGGTGTGCCTCCAAGGATTTTTCCTAACTAGTTATATAATACCATAATAAATAGTATTTAAAAGCAAATCATTGTTTGCTATCTCCAATTTGCTATCGAACATAGCAACTGGGATTGGCTTCTTTTAGGTATTCCAACAGCAGTGGCCTTTGAGAAGATTTGAAGGAGGAAGAAATGACATCAGCAGTATATGCCTGAGGAATTCCTAGGCTAGTGGGAAATAGTGCCACAAAGGGAACCAGCCTAATTCTCTTGTCCATATCAACTTAGCCTTGAGTTTGCTCAAGAGGTCTTTTAAGAGCTTGGTTTTGCTCTGTGACAAATTAATAATGTTTTCCATTTGGTTTGACAAACCAGAATACGTATTTTTGTGTCTATCTTTTTGCAAACTCATTGGGGTGAGCATGTTGTACTGATATCTCTTAAGTCACAAAGGATGTGAGCTGGCTCTGCAGTGGCTACTGCTTACTGATGATGTGGGTGTGGGACAATTTCATTTATTGCATCTGTCCCAGAGCCTCTGTCCTTCAGTAAAATCACATGTCTCCGCAAATCCTTGGATTCTACTGTGAAAGAGTGCTGCATTTGGGTTTATTGGAAGAGTATGGAAGGCCTAATTTCAGTGTGGTGGTCAAAATTCCTCTTCATATGTTTGTCTTTTATGTCAAGATATGAGCAGAGTATAACTGAAATAGCAGTTCTTAACTTTTTACTGCTTTCTAACATTACATCCTTGCCTCCAACCTTTGCCGTAGGCATCCTCCTTTTCCAGCATAATGCACTGGATTTGCGTGCAGACCAGCCATATGGCGTGTGTAATTATTGTTTTATAATGGTGTTATTGCTCTCTAGCTGCCCAGTAAACCCAGTGCAGTTTCAGTAGACTGTATACAACAGCATACGAACTTCAGACTTGATTTTCTTCACTTTTATACAAAAGTAGGTGTGAAGGAGAAAAAATGATCCCATTTAATTTATAGAAACTATATAAAGTTTATAGAGTCTCCACAATCCTCACAAATGAAAAGGCCACAGAGAGGAGGGGCTGCATCAGAACTGGGAGGTCTGCAGAGCTGGAGAAGAATAGCACTTAAAGGAACACATCAGTAAATACCTGCACTGGACTTTTCCCATAAACTCCATGGGCAAGCAGATGGCCTGCATTAGGGGTTTGTCTGCCTTAGAGATTTTAGAAACAAGTTTTCTCCCCTTTCCTCCTCCCCATTCAGTTACTGTTCCTTTAAAGTAGTACAGAACCAGTGCCTGTTCCGGAGTCATCGTTCTTATTGGAAGGAGCCTGTTTGCTTTTGAAAGGTTTGCTGAGTAGTTTTAGAATCTGTATATATACATAAGTGCTCTCCTGTGTGTGCCTGGTTTATTTTTTGGTGTGTGAACTTCCTGAAGCAGTAATACCAGCTTGGCTCGCCCATCCTTTCAGGCATATTTGCAGCTCTAATTTACACCAATGGGAGAATTTCTGCAGCAAAATTAGGAGCCACAGTGTCCTCTGTTTTACAGACAATCTAGGTAAACATGTCTCTCACTTGCATCCTTATTTACCCCGAAAACAGAAATTGTCAAAGTGCTTGGTGAAAATAGGACCTGGCTGAAACCAAGCCTCTGTAGAAATTAGAAAATGCTTTAGAAGACGTATTTTTGCTTCTGTGTACCTTTCTGTGTTTCCTTTTCAATTTTGGTGGACACTGGACATCTGTCTAGCCATCCCATTTGGTAAGGCAACCTCCCTGACACCCAGGAGTCCCAAACGCAGCCCCGTTTCCTGCTGCACTGCCTGCCTCTTTTCACCAACACATGTATTTAAACAAAAAGCAGCATAGCTGAGGACAGATCTGGCTTAACTTTACCGTCTGCTGACCCTCCAAAGTTAATTTTAACAGATCAGTTGTTGAAGTTACACCCTTGACTCTGCATGACACGTGGCACTTCTGAACTGACATGGGTGCGTGTGAGTGCATGGAGAGGCAGCTCGGGGGTTGAGATGCTGAAGGGAGAGAAGCCCAAGAAGAACATGACCCATCTCATGGTTTATTGTACTTTGAGATTTGTAGGTAGTAAATGCTGTGGGTATTTTTGCAGATATTCTAGAACCCTAATATAATTTACAGTTGAATTTGTAGAGAACTGTTTCAAATCTGTGCAGATTCTTCTAAGTTATTTTAAAAGAAAAGCCAACAGCAATAATTAGTTTGGCATTTTCCATGTTTTCTAAAGCACTTAAAGGGTAATGACTTTTTTAAACCATCTTACATAAAATCAGGTTTTACAGGAATAAGAGGACCTCGAAGGCCCAAGTGGCCATCAGTTATAGATGTAATTCATGCTGAAAGCTCTATTCCAATACATCAAAATAAGGAAAACAATTATATGTATGATTAGAGGCTGCTGACCCTTCAGTTAAAATGATCAAAAAGAACAAGATTAAAATTTGATTTACAGAAGCTGCTACTTAGCCTATAATTAGGCTGACCAATAAAAACAAACCAGACTTCTACAGAATGTGACTTCTCAGTAGACGGGTTAGCTATTTTTGCATGGCTGAGGAAACACAAAAAGATTTTAGAATACATGCTCTATGTGTAGACTGAAATACAGCATATAACTAGTTTTAATGTTTCTTGTTTATAAATTGCCAGATTTCCTTAATTCTAGTGAAATTGGAGAACCACTTGAGAATAATTGTCTCTAAAATGAAATATCACTTCGTCAGTCTACTTCATTTATTTAAAATTTATGCTTAACTCTTTTATTTTAGAAGATTAATCAGAAATATGATTCCCCTTGCACTTTTGCTGTAGTTTGCTATGGAAATGGATTCAGGAAATGGCACATGTGATTAAAAACTCTTCAGCTGGCACAAGAGCTATTTGTACCGCTCCCAGCATACAGCACTTCTGGCAAGTCACAAGTGCTTCTCGTCTTACTGCAATACAAATAAAATGATTAATCATTGTAGAGACTTTTCTGATTTTTTATTTTTAATTTGAAATTCACTACATAGAAGATTGGGGAAGATGAGTTTTTAGGCAACTTTTCCATTCATAAGATTGAAGACCAAATTGTTGGGTTAACTAACATGATCCAGTTTCCTTATGCTTGTAAGTTAAGGTTAAGCACATTGGAATCCACATCAGCCCAATTTGCATGTGGGTGTCAGGACAATAATCCCATAAATTGAAGGGTCAAACCACCGGCTCAGAGTCTAACATCACCGGAGAGCTGTGCACAGCATGTTAAAACTCAGTTCTCAAAAGCTACATTTAAGACTGCAAAACTAAGAGAACCTTTTTCCTACGTCATTTAGAATGCATCTACGAGTGCATAGCTCATGCCTGGATGAAGACCTTATGTCTCCTGTTATGGGATATATTTGTTTTGTTTGCAGGCCTCCAATGAATTCTGACTTCTTTTGTGCATAAGTTTTTGCAGTTTCCTATAAGTGTGCTGTGTTCTGGAAACTTAAGTGCTGCGTTTTGTTTCTGATATTTGCAGTGGAGCGGGAAAATGTGCAGAAGAGGACCTTTACGAGATGGATAAACCTACATTTGGGAAAGGTAAGACTGACTGTCTTGATACTGAGATACAAGGGCACAGTAGGAAGCAGACTACATGAATATATTTTAAAATAGTTGCAATTTGTCATCAGAGGACTTCTGTGTGTATCGAGAGATTTGTAGAAGAATGAGAGGAAGCTGGAAACATGTTTCCGTATAAATGAAAATTTCTTTTCAGGTTCAGTGAACTCTTGGCTGGCTGTAGGTCATCTCAGATACCTTTGTGTCTTCATTGCTACTGACTGCATGTTCCTGTAGAACCCCACATAGCCACATAAAATCAGTTGTGGTTTAGGCTGCTCTGAATGGATGGTTGCTGCGTGTTCCCCACGACTGGAAGTTTGAGTATCTGAGCCATAGTGGCCAAAGACAGATCAGTCCTCAGAACCTGGCTTTGTCCCAGATCTCCAGATGGGAAAGATTAATTACTTGCTGTTCACTTTCCAAAAGCCTGCATGTTGTGATCTTAACATATCCAATTATGTTAGAGAACTAATTCTTGGACATCCCATATTTTTGAAGCATAATTATTTCTTAATCAGATGGTAATATGACTATTGCAGCCAATTTGTTGTTCCTGTTGGTAGTAGGTAAGTACTAATTCTCATGAGCAGTTAGACATCCAGAGAAGGGTTTTCCTGTTGTTGAGAACGAGAAGAGAAAAAAAAAAATCTTAGAATTCCTGAGGCAGCAGCAATTCTTCGTGCAGTCATGGAATGAGAGAGACCAACAGTCCTAACTTGGACTGAAGTTTGGGCTTCACAGTGCTGTTAGTACCTGTGGCTAAATTTCATAAAGCGCAGATAGGAACTGAGTTTGGGCTGTGAGTTAAACTACAGTCTGGATTGTGTGCTTCTTGTGAAGAGACTGCGCTTCAAACGCAGTAAAGCAAAAAGGTTTTGTGGAAGAAAAGCATCACATAAAGAGTTGCTTAAGTCCACTACTATGCAGTGAATGTTACTGAAGGAATAAAAGGATCTTCACTCTCTCTAGAAAATCAGAATAAGGCCAGCGGGCAATGTTTGAACTATCAATTGCTCCCAAAGGTTTCTCAACTTGAAGACAATGCTTTGTGAGTGATTCCTTTGGGAATTAGGCTCTGGAGCTTTAAATTTGGAAGTTATCAGAAAGGTTTGTCAAGTATGTAACTGTGGAAAAGGTCTTTCATTTACAAAAGGAATTAGATCATGAAATGGCTGTAGGGAGCTGTTAATTCGTCTGTGCCAAACATATGAAGTCTTAGAAATTTTGTGGGTAGGTGAATTGTTTTCTCTGGAGCGCATACAATTTTTTTTTTTCCTCTCTGATTCAATAAAGAAAAGTGCTTCTCTGAAGAAAGGGCAAAAGTTTACTGCTACATTATTATTTTATTTCTTTTCTGAAACTAGCATAACAAACGCATCCATGTAAATAATGAGAACATTGCTAAAGCTATTTCTAATTACAGATGATTCCATAGGGACACCTTCCGAGGGAGGGGAGATGGCTTCTGCCTTTATCCTCTAAGAAGCACTTCTGTATGCAGAGAGGTTCACTTCTTTTATAGGCAGCACTAAAGGCCTCCTTGTATACCTTTTTAAGAAACTTGTGGCACAGTGTGTGTCCTCTTAGTGCATGCCATCCCATTTGGGTCATCTTTTGAGAGGAGATGGCTCTGGTAATGGGATAGTTGGGGGCAGTCTACTTCCTACGAGTTCTGGTGGTGCTTGATTTTGTTAGGAGTGAATGAGAAGTCTGAAAGCTTCAAACCCAAAGCTTTTTAAATCTTGAAATGAATGTTACTTTTCTTCCTTTCAGCATGGAGCATTGACCTTAGTACTCTTGTCTAGATTAAACACTAGTGATAAAAACGTACAGCCTCATTTTGCCAGAAGCAGCATTTAATGAAACGTTGCCCAATCAGAAATAAAATGACTTGGTTCTTAAGGGACACAGGTGCAAGTGACATCTGAATGAAGCATTACTGCTGCAGCTGAGACTGCCCCTAAGGGCAGCACTGACTTTGTTGTATGCCTCACAGCACACAGCATGACACCTCAGTGGAGTGGAGAGATGGAGGAGTTTGCTGAGAAGAAAACACAATACATTGCTATTTAAAGTGCTTAGAAAATAGTGGGATATAGAATGGCACCACCAGAAACATTACAGAGGAGACAGGAATGAGATCTGGGATAAGTCCTTGTCTGATCTCAGTTTTATCTTATTTCTCTTAAAGGCAGAATTGCCAGTGATGTGAAGAAGAGTCATCAGTTTCTTCCTACAGGCTGAGATTTATTTCTAGTATCTCTGTCTTGTAAAATTCTCCTTCCAATTCTCTGTAGTAATGGTGACTCACCAAATAGGGCTGTTTTAAAGCTACCTCATTTCTTTACTTCACAGTGCAAACCTCCTCTAAAAGTGAGAGATTTGTTTATGGATATACAAGATGGGAAAATCTTGATGGCACTACTGGAAGTCCTGTCAGGACAAAAACTGGTATGTATGCAAGGAAGAGAAACCTATGTATCTTGGAGCTCCACACACTGGAAGTAACACTATATTGACATTCAAATAATTAGGGAGGATTTGTTCCCATGTCTTGCATACAATAAGAAGTATTTTAGCAATTATGTCGTCATTTCTTTATGTTACAAGCTGGTGTCCTGAGCTGTAATTTAAATCTGAAGGAAATCTGTAACCATGAAATATGAGTGGTGTGCAATCATTGTAAATGTTCCTTTTTTTTTAAGGATTTTTTTTAAGGTTTTTTAAGGCTTGGATATGTTAATGTTCACATACTCTGTTTCAAGTTTGCTCAAGCCATGTTATCAAGGAAAGATAAATTTGCTGGAGAAAGAATGCTCATTGTGGTCATATGTTCAGAACCACCTATTTTTTAATATTCATGCAGTTTGGGCTGTAGCAGAAGCAGCACTGTTTCTGTCTGCGTTCACATAGAAAGCTTTGAAAGCAACATGGAAAGGAATTGGAGGGGAGACACATCGTGACAATCACTGATCTATGTGCTGGAAGGTCAGTGAGGGAGGCCAGACATGTGTTGGCAGCTGGGTCTTCCTGCATACATGATAAAAGCAGTGTGCCAACATGAAATTGCAGGGAAGCAGCCATGCAACAAATCTGTTTCATCTCTGCCAGAATGAAGGTTGTTGCTCCCACCTGCCTGTGCCTGCTAGCAAAACTGCTCATGCTTCCTAAATAGAATGATACAATTTAATTTAAGACAAAAAAATGTATGTATTATGATTTTTTTTCAGGTAAATTGGGTCCTGTTACTGAACACGGTTGGGGTTGATTACATAAACAATCAACCTCCTGGTTGAGGAGAAATGTAATATCTAGAGAGCAGGAAAATGGGTTGCTAACTGTGTTTTGCAGCAGCTGGGGCCAATCATATAGTTGAAGCACTTTCTGATCGGAGAAGATGGCAATACTTTTACTTCCTCAGTTTGATTTGCCTCTGTGTTTGCTGTTTTTTTAATGCTTTTTGTGAAGGGGTGAATAATTGCACCATTTTTAAACACTTTTTGGCTTATTTTTTCTAGATGCATGAATACAAATCTTCAAGCCATCGCATTTTTCGTTTAAACAACATAGCCAAAGCACTTAAGTTCCTGGAGGACAGCAATGTGAGTATTTCTAAAGGCAGCTCTTAATCTCTTCCCTGGATGTATATCACAAATTGTAGTTGTTGTAATTGCAACTAGAGTGATGCATGGCATATACATAAGAATGTACTGCTTTTTTTTTTCGCACTGCAATTTACCTTAGCAGCAAGGTTAAAAAGCCACATAAAAATGCACAAAGAGAACACCTACAGAGTGTAAAACAAGGATTATTTGTTCATTTCATAATGTAAAGGTTCAATAGGATTAAAGGACCAGGAACCCAATATTAAAAGGAAATTAAAAGAAATGCAAGTAGTCTTTAAGAACTGAGTATTAGAGGCGTTATTTCAATTACTTTGAAGGTAGATGGCTTTCTTTCCTTTTATCAGAAATACTTGCAGTATTACAAATCATGTATTTATCTGGTAAATTGCTGCAGCAGCTGATCATGAGTCAAAGGCAAGAGAAAATTAAATCTGGGAACATGAGATAAATGCATGATTCCAGGAATCAAAAGCTTGTAAGGATATAACTTTCCTCTTAGTTTAGTAGTACTGCAACATCACTTCCTAAAAATTGACACAGCTGGAAGGAAACAAGCAAGATCAGACCCTGTAGCTCAGAATGATTCAGTCCTTTTTGGATCTCTCCCATTAGAGCTTTCTTCCAAAGCGTTCTCAATGTGACCTGTGTCTTAAAAGCTCTCCGCTCTTGCAAAGCTATGTAATGGTGTCAAGAGAAGTCCTCAGCCATATAACAGCTTATTTATATGGTATACTCAGATCTTTCAGAACAAGGAAGAGAAAAGTGGAACATACCCACAAAGAATTACAGCCTGCTTGTTGTACTGAAAGATCTTTCACCTAATAGCTGAAATAAACTTCTGCAACTTCTCTATGATATTGTTTAGGATAAAATGTAACTGATGATCCTATTAACACCAGGGTATAAATAAAGGAGGGTTAAGCTTCGTAGGCTTGTGTGTGTGTGTGTAGGGACAAAACCCTGCCTCACAGAGAGTGCCATATCAGTGACTAATGCCACCTTGCTGCTTTCTTTTAATGTGCTTAATTCTTGCTCCAGAGATCCTGTAGTAGTACTCGTCAGACTGGAGGGTCACTGGAGCACCAGTGCAGGAATGAGTACGATGTGAAACATTAGTGAATATATTTCAGCTTCATAGATTTTGAAGGTTTCATCCTGTTCCTCAGAAGAGGATGTGAAAGGTCAGAAAGTTGTCTTATGTCTTCCAGATGTTGCAGTCCTCCAGTGGGGGCTGATCTGGCCCTAAATGTGTAGGTCTACATGGCCTGCTATAGAATTGTTAAGAAATATCTTACGTGTTCTTAAATTTCTCAACAGTCTGCAAGATTATGCTTTTCACACCAAGCCAGCTAAGGCCTGCTAGCAGATGAGGTTTTTTCTTTCTGTTGATGTCAACACATTGCAGAGCTGCAGCTGAAGCAGGTCTAATTGCCAAGACCTCACAAGGTGACAATCCAGAACTTCACTGAACAAGGCCAGGCAGGCAAAGCCTTGGACGCAGGCAGCCTTCAAATTAGCTCTGCCAAAACAGCTACTTTTCTATTTGTTTCTTGTTTCCTTAAGAGTAAGCAGCTGGTAGCTTGTAGCAATTAGCTCAGCTGGGGCAGGTGACAAACATAACCAGTAGTAAGAGAACAGGACCATCACAGAACAGTCTAAGGATGAATGCTCATTTCGGACAATTATTAAAATGCACCAAGTTTTTAAAACTTTAAACTTTTAATGCTTTTAAAGCTTTTCTGTGCCAATTACTTTGCAGCTGGTAAGAAAATCTGAGCCTTGAAATATGGCAGCCAGAGGTGTCTTCTTGCTGGGATCAAAAACTGTTGTGCAAACCACTAGATAAAAAGCTATTCTGCTCTCCATTTTTCAGTTTAACCAAACTTAGTGAGAGGTAGTGATGAAAGTGCTGGCAAGAAGCCTCAGCTGCCAAGACCTTCAGGGTTAGATATTAAACCAGAGCGGGTGGAACCCATCAGTGTATGCTTCTGTGGAAATGGGGCAGCAGGGTAAAGCTCTGTGAAGTGATTCATCATGTATGGAATTTCTAAATAAACGATAAATGGGCTGTATGCTGGGCCCTGAGTGCCGCGTACAGTACTGACAGCTTCCTTGCTTCCTCTTTCCTTCATGAGCTTTGCCAAAAACAAGTTTGTTTTGTCTAAGAGAATAACATTCTGTTGTTATTATGTGGAAGAAACTTCAATGTAGGAAATGCTAGAGTTTGCTTGGATTATGCAAACCTATCTCCTGCTACCTGATTTCATCAGAGCTCTTTGACAAGCAGCGTAAAGTGATATAAGCAAGGAGAAGGGAGATGCATAGCAAAACAGAAGTGAGCAGTTCTTACTATGATTTCAATTTTTTTAAGAGAAATGGCTTCAGTCCTATCCTATTCCTCAGGTTTAATGTGCATTCCAGCCAATCTGTCACAATTTAGAAAGAGGAAGGCAGAGGAAGGCCTGCCCTCTGCTTGTTAAGAATTAGATCCACCAGCGAGGACGCTATCTTTCTCCATATTTATACAGATGAAATATATTTGTAATCTTAAATGTACAAATGAGCTCACTGCTGTTCTGCAGACTTTGCTAGAGGTTTGGAAGGCTTGAGCTGAGAGCTCCATGAGTGGAGTGGCTGTGATCAAGGCACATTATCATTAAAAGAGATTTTAATCTTACAGTTGGCTGGTTGGTCAATGATGAAAGTGTTCCAGATACATCCAATGGTCTCTGTCCAAACCAGTATATATTTTTGTATTTACGTTGTTTCATCTGAATTTGTCTCTGAATTTATTCTCTCTTCTACAGGTAAAGCTTGTTAGCATTGATGCAGCAGAAATAGCAGATGGAAATTCCTCTCTGGTACTTGGACTAATATGGAATATAATATTGTTTTTTCAGGTAATAAAACTCGAATACTTTAATCATAAGTCAACAGCCTTCATGTTATCAATCTATTAGTGCTAAAGTGCTATTCTTTTAAAATTGATTTTTAATCCTAAAAAGCATAATTAAGCTTGCTAAACACGACCTTTTCCCTCCTAAGATATGCTAATTTTATACCTGCAGCTGTTTTCATTTTATTGGATCTGTTTTGGTGTGAATAGAAGGCAATTTAAGCCCTGATTTGACTTGGACTTGAATTAGCTTCAGGTTATTCCTGTCCCTTCTCCCCTGTTCTTTCTCAGGACTCTGCTCCAGATTCCCTGGACCTGCACCAATGTCTCAGGTTTGGTTCCAGGTTACAGTTCATTTTCAGTAACCTTGTCTGGATCCAATCTAACATGGTGGCAAATTCCATGCAGAAACAGTGATTTCTGGAGACTTTCTTACCATGGCAGAAGTTCACAACTGATGCAGAGAGCCAAATGAAATATCTTGAAGAGCCTGAAGTTTCAGTCCTGATAAAACTGAGTTAAACCTGAAATTTAATTTAGCCCCAGGCTTAGATTCAAACTGCTTCAATCTACATGTATTTTGAGAATGACCTCCTAGACAATATCAAATTTTAATGAACAGAGAAAGATGGAGGGAAGGTTTCTGCAGTTCTTATAAGACTATGAGGCTCTAATGCTCTTTCATTTTCTTGGGCTCATTTCTAAAACAGCTCTCTATTTTGAAGCGGCACGGGGGTTTCTCTGTGTGGCTGAGCACTTCAAACCAAACAGCACAGCACCTGTTTGGCCAGATAGACTTGGCAACAGAAGGCACGGAGGCATATGAAAGCAGTGTAGTGAGTACTTTGGACTCAGCTATCCATGCTGACCAATGATAGGATGGGAATGTTGTTGTAGGTCACCATTTCTTAATATAAAATATTTCACTCAGTGAGCCCTGTGAAAAGAGAGAATGATTTCAGTTAAGCTAACTGCTTTTTCAGGATGTGGTTCTTTGATTTTTGTTTAACATGAATTTGTTCTGTTCAACATTAACCAGTTCCATGCCCTTCCCATTTCCTGGGGTTGTGAGCTGGCCTGCTGCAGTTGTCACGTCTGTGCAGTACAAGTTGAGAGTTGTTCAGCAATGGCCCTGTTATCTTAAAAGTATGCTGGTTTGCCTAAAAACAAACATTCAGTTTTCCATTCACTCAGTATTAAATCAGTGTTCTGTGTGTTTCACTTTTTATTACAGATTAAAGAGCTGACAGGCAACCTCAACAGGAACTCCTCCTCGTCCAGCCTCTCTTCTGGGCCCAGCGGGCCAGAGTCGGACACATCATACCCCAGCACTCCTAACGTAGAAAGAAGCATGTCTGTCACAGTGAAGGATCAGCGAAAAGCCATCAGAGCCCTTTTATTCTGGGTTCAGAGGAAAACCAGAAAGTAAGCAAACAAGCTGTCATAAAAAACTGTGTCCTGCCTGTCCTGTTCAAGCGGAAACTTATCTCTCTTTCCTAATGTGCCACCCTGGCAGTGGGTTCTTCTGGCTTTTAAAGTCTGCAGGCATAAGAGACCTACAGGTAGACATATCATTGCACATGTGTCTAAAGCAACCATCTGACCTTGAAGCAGGCTGTGTTGCTTCGTGGCTTGATGTTAAATGTTAACTTGCGCTAATCTGTTTGGCACTATTTAAAATAGGATTGTTCCCTCTTCCCCCTCCCTGCAACTTCTGCGCAGTCTGTTAGATATCTTTTACTAATTAAAGGGTAGGCGTAAATAAAGGTTGAAATGTAGAAGGGGAAAAAACCCATAGTGAAAGACTTTAACAACAAACAGCCTTTTAAATTAAGCAGCAGTCCTGAGGGAGTTTCTGTGTGCCTAGAGTGCCTAGAATAGAATTTGTGTTAGAAGCTTTGTTTTTCCTATGAAAACTGGTCAAATCTTAGGTTTTTTCCTGAGAATACATTAAATTTGGGGTCCAGTTCCATTGATCAACATATCTCTCTCCTCTGTAATAAAAAAGCAATTCTTTCACCAAAACATTTTGATCATTAACGCCAGGTAGAATTGCTGTCAAGTTTTTCAGTGTAAGATATCCAGTGCCCATATAAATGCTTGGCATATATTTTACATATGATATTATCAGAAAAGATGATTGCCAGAGATAAAAGAGGGCATGGGTCAAACTTACTAATAAATGTAGGATAGCTGTATATTCATCATTTTTGTCTGTTGATAGCTTTGTTTGTCCAAACCTACATGTGAGCATAGATGTTCTATATAGAGAGCTGAAGATAGAAATTTACATCTTAAGTGTTTGGTCCTGTGGACCTCATCCCTTGATTATCTCCAGTGGAGGTAATTGTGCTTGTTGTGCAGATAAACTTGCTCCATTGAGATCCGTAGTTAATTGCTGCTAATGCAGACCACATAGGAAGCACAGTTTTACTCTCAAGGTAATGCTGATAATGACATTAACAAGGAGGAGGCACAAAGAGAATGAGAAAAATTAAAGTCTTAGACTTCTTATCCTAGTCAAGGAGTACAAATTGAAACATTTAATGGAGAAAATTGCTCTCGCAACTGAGCTATTAGAAGTGTAATAGTGTCATTATAGTTGTCTTCACCAATGACTCGTGCAGGATTTTCTATTCTGGGGCAGCATTTCGTTGCAAATTTGTTTTTTTTCCTAACACACCTGTGATCTATATGTATACTGGTGCTATTTGCATTAGGCAAAGTGCAATTTTCTGCTATCAAAGGCCAAATACACAGGAAAGTGAGTCATTTATGCTTATGTTTTTTAAGTACTTAGGGTGTTGGCAGTCATCCCAAGCTGTGGCATGAGAGTGCTGGAACACAGCAGACATGGGAATCGCACAGGCATTTGGTTTTGTGAATGTTAAATGTGGTTGCTGAGTACTTGAGGGCTTTGTTTTCACTAGCTGCTTCCTATGAGCAGGTTGATATCGGTTCTTGACTGCACTGACCCAGTCTATGAATTCTTGTGTTTCATTGAAGTATTTTGTGCCTTTTGATTGATGCTGTGACTTGTGCAACTTTCAAGAATCTTTGAAAATGGTGATGCTTTACTTTGGATTTTTAACACAACTGCCATGTAAACTGTATGTGATTCTGTTTAGATACGGTGTTGCAGTTCAGGACTTTGCCAGCAGCTGGAGGAGCGGCCTTGCCTTCTTAGCTATCATAAAAGCAATAGACTCCACTTTGGTAGACATGAAGCATGCATTGGAAAAATCAGCACGAGAAAACTTGGAGGATGCTTTTAGCATTGCTCAAAACAAGCTGGGTGTTCCTAGGCTTCTAGAGCCAGAAGGTAAAACATTTACATCAGCATTATTGGGTAACATTCAGACTACCATGAGTACATTAATATTGCATTGGCATACCTGCCGTAAGCCTCCCAGAGATTGGATGATTGATGTGATTGGTGTGTGGTACTCATTGATATGAAAAAAGATTTGGTCACTGGCTGGTAGTCAAGTGGTTCCAGTCACGCTTGTCCAGATACCTTACCATAATTTTAGCTATGTGCATTGGTCCAGGTTAGTGATTAGATGCTACATGACATCCATATTGCTAGTGGGCATTAATCACTGTCCTGCTGAGTGGAGAGATGTCTCAATGCAGTAGCAGCATTTCGTAATGCCTGCAGTCCATGGAGGCAAAATGTCACTTCAGGATGAATTGTGTGAGTCACCACACCAGGAAGATGGGTGGAGACCTATTCAAGTGTGTTTGCATTTCCCAGTTACTCTTCTATAACTCATGAATATAGTATGTATATATAAATACGTGTATGCAAAAATATATATATGTGTACAGATAAACATATGTTTACAAGTGGAGCTGATTCTTACCATGCTTTCTGCTGAACTCTATTACGCAGGTGTTAAGCCTTGAGTTTATGATTGAAAGCACAAACAACCAAACTGTGCTTTATGTGTCACCTGTTAGAAGAATAGGTTCTGCTAAAAATATATCTCTGTGCTGTCACTCAACAAGATCACTGTCAAGTCATAGCAACATATATATGCTGTAAATTACGCTTTCCAAGTGGATGAAAAGTGACCTTGGTCAGGGTTCAGTATGTGTTTGGAAACAGGAAAAAAAAATTAATGTGAACAAGATGTTGAGAATTCTTTATACTGTAAACAGTGTAAAGGATTCTACCATCTCTAGTCTGTCAGCAAAAGAAAAGTGTTGCTGCTCATCATAAAGGCAGATAACTGTCTGGCAGCCTGTGCCTCTGCGAAACTGCTTTCAGGCCATGTGTGCTGACGTGCTGTACACCTCCCCCCACAGATATAATGGTGGAATCCCCTGATGAGCAGTCCATTGTGACCTATGTGGCCCAGTTCCTTGAACATTTCCCAGAGCTGGAGGGAGTAAGTGTTTATTCTTATGCCGTATCCCTTTTTTATTTGCTTTGGTGTAATTAATAAGGACAGGTGTTGTGTTTATCTTCTAGGTTTCTTTCTGAGCTGTTTAAAATAAGCCACAAACTCTGTTGTAATTTTTCTCGGCCTTGTTAAGTCTGGTCAAGTGAGATTTCACTGCAGATTGCTCAGCTGCTTCAGACAGAACTCTGCATTTAAACATTTACATCCAATTATAGCTTTCAAAGGTCAGAAATATTTACATAGGCTCTGCTACTTTGCCATCGTTATTTCAGAATAAAGTGAAGTTTATCCATTCATCTATGATTATTTGACCCTCAATTTGATTCTGAATTCAAACTTCTCAAGTATGAGGATCGCAATCAATTTGAATTTAGCAGGTATTGTATCAGATACAAGACATTACAGGCTGAATCTTGTCAATAAAGCTGTCAAAGGCCCTCATGTGTAAGCATAATATACATTACAGCTTAAGGGCTGGGGCTTTAACGAAAACCTTATCAAAAACAAAGAATTGAGGAGCAGTCCTCGGCAGGGACTGACAAAGGTCCTTTGGACAAAAAGAATATAAATTTAAAATGTAGCTAAACAATAAGAGACTTTAAACTGGAGGGGAAATGAGAAGTCCTAGGACCTTGGGAAAAGACCTGCCTAAGATGAAAAAGGGTGCTTGACAAACCTGGTTTAGCACAGTCTTTTTGATCTGAAAGAGTTTCCAAGGAATTTAGTGACCCTTGAGTGTGTAGGTAATTTTTTTGTGCTTGATTGCATGCACATAAGTCATGATTCTTACATGAGAGCCATTCCTTCTCATTTAGTGACTGAAAGTTCCAAGTGTTATTTTGTTTCATAGCTTATGAAATTGGTGGAAATTACTAAAATCACCAGAATTAAAATTGTTATGATAGTCTAATCATGATTATTAAATTAGATTGCCATTAATATTTGTCAATCTTAAGACTTTTGGGCATTTTAATGGCAAAAAAAGAGCCTACCTATTTATTTATTTATTGTTAATACAGTCCATTGGAACTGAATAATCTAGTAGATTACTATGTTTCATGGTAGATTTAGTGCACTTGTTAGGTTTACTTTACTGCCAGGTTTTGGGATTGAGTCAAAAAACCGAAGTCAATTGTTTCCACAAAAGCAGCAGGGAGAGACAAAAATACTAAGAACTGAGCAGTAGGCTTGTCTCCATTCTAATCTTCCTGTACAAGTGGCTTTGTTCAACTCTCTTTACTTGCCAAATTGATTTGCCTACTTTTAAAATACGTGTGTAATTAATTGGCCATTTGCAAATTAAAGGGGCAGTGGGTTAGTTTCTGTATCACTTGGGAGAAGTAAAATGATCTGTGAGGCACAATTTGTTTTTTAATGGTGTATTGTTACTTATAGGAAGACTTTACAGACCCTGAGAAGGAGCTTCCAATTGAATCTACGTATGTTCACATCAAAGACACGCCTTCAGAAAAGGAAAGCAAAATCTTGATTTTAAGGGAAAGTGACAAAAATATGTACACTGTTAATCATGAAAGGAGTCACCCCGCTCCTCCAAAGGTTCATATTCATGACACCCCTGAGAGAATTCTGTCAGAAACTGTTCCTGAAGCATGTAATGGCAAATTGAGTCAAGTGTTAGGCGATTCTCAGGAAATCTCTGAAGATGAGCCACAAAGGCCGACTTCACTGAAAATTACAGGATCTGTCAGTTATGAATCAAATTCCTCCTGGGAAGTTCTTAGTGATAAGTTGGTGCCAGGTGATAGTGGCATATCTGATGATCCACTGAAACAGAGTGATGACCTTTCTCCAGCTGTTCTGACAGATCAGAAAAATTCCGTTGACTCTTTTGAAGACTATTCTGAAGAATTAACAAAAGAAACCTATACTGAATACGACAATGAAACAAAGAGCCTTTCAGCCAATACTTCTTCTTTAAGTCCATTGTCTTGGACTTCAGGTATACTTACAGATGAATCTATAAATAGAGTAGAAGAGAGCAATTCCCAAAATTCAATTATTTTACCAGAAGTTACTTCTAAACAAGAAGATACGCATAAGTATGTTCTTCACCTTCTAAATGAGGAAGTGCTGAAACAGCCAGAAAATGAACATACAAAGCAATCGCCTGCTCTGGAGACAACAGAAAATAACCATTGTTCATTGAATGGTTCTAATCTCAAAAGCCAAGAAATATCTACGCTGCTAGAAACATCTGATGACTCTCTCTCAGATGGACCCAATAATGGAGAAGACTCAGGCAGTTGTGATGAAGATGAGTCTTCAGCAGAAGTGCTACTCAGTTCTTCGAAAGTGTCTGTAATACCCCATGATCTGTTCTATTATCCACATTATAACGTTCCCATATCAGCGGTTTTGGATGCTTATGTTGAGCCTTGTCTTGAAAGATATGATACTGAAAATGACAAATCTTTTTCTGAAACAGTAACAGATATTTTACATGAGAAAGGGATACCGGCACAGGGCTACAAGGAAGATGATCCAGAGCCAGGCTTAGGGAATAGGGATGATGTCCCTTCATTGGAAATGGGTACTGAGAATGGAGAGGAGGAAACAGTAGATATAAACAGTCATAGCAGTTCTTTCTATGAAAAAGAACTGCCATTACTAATAGGAGAGATAGAAATTGAAATAGACAGCCAAAAAGCCACCGGCAATGAAGATTCCATAATTCTACAGCATCCTGAGGTATTTAACTTTTTATTTGCTGTATTTCTTTACATATGTATGGGGGTTAGTGCCTGAACTCAAGGATTTCCTTTCACTTTGCTTGCCATTTGGAGAAATAGATGACATGTACTTGGTTTTCTGCCTCCTTAACGCTGTTTGCCACAGCCCTCTACTGGAAAGAATGGAATTGCAGTTCCCTGAAAAGATCTGGCATTAACAAGAGAGACTGAGCAGTAATAATACTGCAGAAATTTGAATTTTACTCATGTTTTAAAGTATTTTGAAGACCCTTTGTAGCTCCTAGGCAGAGAAGATTATGACAGAGTGTTCAAAGTAAGTTTTAATGAAATGAACAGGAAGCAATATTGTTGATATAGAAAAGATAAAGGTAAAGGATTTTTTTTTTCCCAAATCTAGATAAGTTTGTCTGTGAAAACAAACCAATTTGAGTAGGTTAAGTCATGTGAATAAAGTGCAGACTTACCTAAACTGGAGGAGAAAGAAGGGCAATTTCTGGTAATAATTCTGTGTTTTGTATTTAGGCAAAATTGTATATCTTAGAAACACTGATTTTGAATTGCCTTACACATTTTCTAGCATACTAGTGACAGTGTTGTCTGGAATGAATATCCATTTAAGTACTTGAACATTACTCTGTTGCTTAAACATGGTTTGGTCCTAATTTATTAGGACAATGAAGTCAAATTGCTGTTATCTCCAACAGGCTAATTGGAAACAGATTTAAAAAAAAAAAGAAAATCATAGCGCATTACTTGAAAGAGCTGAGTCATGTCATAATTTCTTATGTTTAAAGAACTACCAACTAATTGCATGTAATGATGATACTTTACAGTTCAAGGTATCTGAAATTATTTTCAAAATTTGTGTTTTTTTCTCTTTAGTAACACTCTCAATCTCATACAGCATGTAATGTAGCATCTGAGTAAGTTACACCACTGAGGTATTGAAGAGGTTGGGGAACCAGTCTTGTCTGATGCAAAACATTTCTTATTTTCAACAGGCCATAGGAGACAATCTGGATGACTTTGCAACAGTGGGAATAAGACTGGAAGAAAGTAGTAATGGGCAGGAAAAAAAGGAAAATATGATGGAAGCAGAAGACTTACAGATCTCAGAAGTTGGGCATACTGCGCTGTTAGATGATGAACTGGAAGAAATTGCTAATAGCCAGGAATTGACCAGGTATTTTGCATTGACATTGTCTGAAATGTATCTAACTGATAGGAATGATGCACTTCTAAAGGGCACTGCACTTCTAAAGTATGTCATTACCATCGAATATTTCTTGTGGACTACTTCTAGGACTCATTGGCTTCTTTCTGTGTTTCTCTTAAATATATCAAGTAATTGGGTGCAAGTGGGGTGTGATTTGACTTTGCTGTACAAACTTTGCTACACAAAACCAACTGGAATCCCAATGCATTTTAACTTTAGATGAAAGCATTACCTCCTTTGTCAGGCTTGTGTTCCCTGTCGCTTATCAATTCTTTTTTAACTACGCAACCATAAAATCTCACTTGCTATAAGTCTTGCATAAATCTAGGGGATGTAAAAGGTGCAAAAAATATATTAGATAATGTTTTCAAAGAAAAAAAAAAATCAAATTTGAGCATTTGGATTGTTTTATTAAAAAACAACAACAACAATTTAAAGTTTCCCAAAGTTATTCCTTGTAATGTTAACAATAAATTCAAATCCATATTCTAAAACACACAACGACACGTTTGTATTTTTGTGTAACTAAAACTAGTGTGCATAATTGCAGTGAATTCAAAGCAAATCTTCATGAATTAAAACACTTTGCTTTTATGTATGTTCCAGAACTTGTGGCAATGATTCCAACATCTTTCTCCGAAAAAGGTTTCCTTATTCTTCTGAGATGGTAAGTTTGTAGAAATTGACCTTTCTATCACTGTTTCATGATTTCTCCCAAACTCCAAAAGCTCAAATACTGTCAAAGGTTCTGCTCTCTATATTCTGTGATAACACAAAAGCCCAATGTTTTCTAAGCATTTTAGTGCTTTATTCTATAACAACTGAACTCTTCCAAATAAATGAAATGACATCTTACTGATCCTTGGAAAAGCCCACAAAGTGCTATTTAATAATCCAACTAAATATTCTCTAACTTTGAGGTTTACTCATCACTGTATAGCTGAAACACTTCGCTTCTTTGAAGCTTCGTTTATCTGCAGATCCGATTTCTTTTAGTTTATGCATTTTGTGTATGCATGTGAGCATCCTGGTCAGAGCCTTGCAAAAATGTGGAGTGTCTTTTGGATGCACTTTTGACCAAAGAGGCTCTTTGCCACTTCTTTTGTAGTAGTGATGTAGTAGGTTCTCTGAATAACAGCAGCTAGCCCTTGAGGACACTTACTTGTAATGTGAAACTGCATCCTTTATCACAGATGTAATTCATATTGATTTCCTGCAAGCACACTATACATCTGAGCTCTGGATGCTTTTTCTTTTTTAACTCATAAGGGACAGCAACAGCAGTTCGGGTCTGCTAAGCAAGGGTAGGAATGTGGCTTTTCAGCACAAAATAAAATGTGGGCCTTCTTCGATTTGTAAAGAAAAGTTGCTGACAATATTCAGGGAAACCAATGTTTCACACAGAAAGTTGTATGAATGAGGAGAGTTCTTGGCATTTCTGATTATGTACCAGACTGTGATGGGGGATGCATGGGTGTGGGATAAATTTAGGAGCACACTTTCATTTTATTTGAGTAAACATTAGACGTACTTTGCAAAGAATGCATGCACAACTACCGGTGTATGAGAGACTGAATTTTATTTTCTTTTTATATCATCTATTTTTTGTTACTTGTTTCTTTAAGGAAACCTCTGGTAAAAAGGATCAGAAGATGACAGAAATGGGTGAAAATCTATTGATCACTGGGTGAGTAGTTCTTCAGACAAAATCTTATGCAAGGAATCTATAACTTCTAAGTAGTTTGTCAGTGTTACAAAGGGAAATAAAAATTAACAGTAGTAGTAGACCAATGGTACATCTTATGTACTAGCTCAGGGTCAATATTTCCCATAGGTGTAAGACACAAAACTTCTCTGTTGCTCGATCTCTCTCTTTAACTAAAAATGTCTTTTCTTGACTTGAGAGGAAAGGCTTATCTGTCTAAGCAAGACTGTGAACTCTTTCCCCACATAGTGGATATTTCAAACCAAGAAAAGAGTGGGAGGACTTCCTGTGTGAGGCCTCTGGCATTGCTGGCTCTTTCCATGTTTAGAAGCCTGTCAAGACAGTGTTTAGCACCATCAGTGCTTAAGTGTTCTGTTAAGACAGTGCTTAACAGAACTCTTGCCTCTCCTAGAGCACCTGTGAGCTTCTACAACTCGAGTGTGTATGTTTAGTTTGGGCTTACAGTGCTGTGGTGGATCCTGAACTCAAAATGTGTATCCCTTCAGTATGAGTTTCTACATATCTATTTAAGAAATAAGCATTACCTCCCTCACTTGATTACTTTATGTTTTTCCTCTTGATTGGTACTGAATTAGTACCACCTTCAATTTCTAGTTAAAATGATGGCTGCTTTTAGCTGTAAAAAGCACGCAGAATAGCAAATGCTTCCGTTAAAATATATATGTGAATAGCTGTCACAGCAATCTATAACCACTGCTTGCCTGCAGACTGCTGCAATTGAGCACGTTTTGTGTAATATTCATATGTATATATTCAGTACATTAATTGAGAGAGAGGGACGCCCAAGCCAGAAAAAAAAACGGAGGTTGTAATTCTAGAGTTATCCTGCAAACTAACAACCTGAGTTGTTTGTTTGTTTCCTAAAGTGTAGGGCAACTTGTTTAACCTTCTATGTATCTGACATGAAAAACTCTAAGAGTAGCTGGTTTGGAATCAGTATGTCAAGTCTGATACTTATATCATATAAATAAAATACTTGACATATAAATAAAAGGTGATACAATTGTTGCTCAAAGCCATGTTTATTGCTCTGAAAGTTAAAAAATAAAAAAAGTATCTTTTTGACCAATGAAAATCAGCTTATGTCAAACAAACTGTTTCTGCATGTATTTTAACCACCTGAGATCCTGTCCAAGTCTTCAGAGTATTAATTGCAGTTTTTAGAGTCCTTAGGAACACCTGCTAGAGCTCATTATGCATCCTATAGCGTAGCTTGGGTTGCAACCAAGTAGGTTGAAAGAGCTGATCAAACTGCTGTCTATTAGAATGCTCTCTGATCTTTAATGTAAATGTTTACAGTTTTTCCTGCCTCTTGACAAATTCTCTCGTATTTTTAGGATGAAAAAGGACGTGGAAACGCAAGAGATTGCAGCACCTCCTTGCCAGACTCCAAGCATTGAGCAATCAGAGCTATTCTACTTCATCATTTTCCTCTGGGTGCTTGTCTACTGCCTTTTAGTCCTTCCACAGCTTTTTAGCTTCAAAGTGTGATCTCTGTGAGGTGTGTACAAATAAAAGACGGTAGCTTGATTGCTTTGTGTATCTACGTATAAGTATGTTATTTCAGGTGAAGCACAAGCAGAAATATAGGACCTGGTATTTGTATTTACTATCAGGTTCTCATCAGTTCCTCAACTGTTGTGCTATGACAATGTCTAAGCACATTTTATAATACGACAGTTGTGTAAATATATATAAAAATGACCTGATTCAGTAGCTGCAATTTTGTACATTTGTGCCTTGCTTTATAAGATGCTAAATAAAAATGGATGATTATCAGTAGAACTATGAACAATTCAGAGCTCTGATCATCAAAAATTATTCTTCTGGCTTCATTTACCTGTGAAGGGTTCAACATCAGTGGAAGACTTGTTGTTGGCTTGCCCATTAATCTGGCCCTCCTGAAAGAGCAAGGCTTGAAATGCTCTTTTTCCATGGAGTTCTTTGAGAGAGGTAGAGGTAGAGCAGAGTTGGAGTTGAGACATTCTCGCTGCAGGAATTTAACTGTAATCCTAGTGGCAATCCAGTGGAGCAGCAAAATCAGGTGGAGGGTTATTTGTGGAGGGAAGATTGTTTTTTTAGGATATAAATTCATTTTTACTCAAAACCTGTTATGCTTAAATTGCAGGAATAAATTGGGTGTGGAGCAGTGGGGGATCATGTGAGAAATCTTAATCCAGATATTTCTGTACAGAGTACCTGAAGAAATACACTTTGTATGTTACTGATGGTGGCAATCTTTGAGAAAGATCAGGAACAGATAGGTGGTTTTTGTTTGTTTGTTTTTAATACTGTGAGACAGTATCTCTGTTGTGAGACAGCATCTGATTCCTTTTTTCTGATGCTTTTATTTACCAGATTATGTGATCATTTTTGTCTTTTAAAGATACAAAATATGACAGGTAGTCTAACTTCTAAGGCTACTGTTGAAGCACAAGTGCACTGTTATGAAAGGGTTAGAAATATTCTTTAAGTGTATAAATCAATGACGAGTGTAAAACTCAATATAGATAAATGCTGACAGCCTTTGTTTACTCTCTAGTTTAACTGGATAGACTTCTGTGCACAGACATAGTTAAGCCATTTCTCTTAACTTTTAGCCACATCAGCAATCACTTTAGGGTATTTGATTTAGTTTTCAGCCAGAGGAAGGGTACCAGTGCACTACAGGATGAAAGAGAATTCTTCAAATTCAGTTCAATTGCAATAATTTCTTAGTTATCAATGGAGATTATCTGGAGTTCAATTACAGTCTTTTTGGAGAATTTTACCACTATCAGAGTTCAGTCAAGGAGAATCATTTCCATTTTGTCTTCTCTCTCCTAAGAAAATGAATTGGAAGGAGATCTTTGGATGCCTCACCTAAGCCACTGGCATCTGTAAAGAATGGAAGAGTGGGCTATTAACTTCCAAGAAGGAGAAAACTCATCATTTTTTTCTTCCCTCTTGCTAATAGTCAGTGGCTCAGGCAGCAAAATGAGCAGTTTAAATCTCAGAGAGCATGTAGCAATTGTCTTGATCACTTCATCCAATCTTTAAGCTAATGTATACTTTCCAGCCTGGCCTGAGAAAAGATGGAGGTTGCTTCTACTTTCTAAAGTTGGTGAAAATAATACTAAATAAATCCATGATACTTGGTATTTGGCTGCTTTCCACATTTGGATTTGCCTGGTTTGTTTTTGTTTGTTTGTTTGTTTGATTTTTTTACTCTAACAGAAGCAGTCTACCTTATTCAGCCATTCTGTGGGTAAGAATGTCCAGAGTAGAAGAGTTACAGATAGTACTGCTGTGGTCAGCTGACTATGGAAACAGACTGAACTCTCAAGGAGTTCTGCCATTATCTAGAACTGAAAAAGAAAAAAGAAAATTAAAAAAAAAAGAAAATTAAAAAAAAAAAAAGGACAACTGCATGAGCAGCAGTTCCCCCCACTTAAAATGAATCTAATCCCTCAAGTGCCCTCTCTGTTCTGTAAATGTTGCTCCTTGTTGGTCCTTGTGTGCCATTCTTAGCTTACATTGTAAAAGCCTGACTGTGAAGCGTTCATTGCAGCAAAGGGTTTTCTAATGTGCTGACTCGAAGACTGTCTCGAGGCATCTGAGATTTTAAAGGCTGGTGGGCCATTTTTATCTCACCAATAGATATGTGCACAGTCTGAATAAGGAGGTTTTTCCTGAAAAAAAGGCCTGGATTTTTAAGTGCTAAGCTTGAAGTGACCTCATTTGATACTTTGATTTAGTAGCAGAATTCAGATATATATGGGTACTGATCTGTTAAGACCATTTATAAAACCAGTTCTTGATGAGCAAGTGTATGCATGGTAAGGTACTGTGAAGTGTAAGTGTTGGGAAGTGCTTGTAGATTACTGGATAAAAGGGTGTTTGGTGTTCAGAGAAGCACCATTACAGGCTGCAAAACAGCTGTAACAGGATGTTTCAATGTTACTGCTGTTGTGTAACTTAACTGCAAAGTGTTTCATTGCAATTTTATAGAAAGTGCGAGAAATGGTTTAGTATTAAAGACCAAAGCCTGCTAAACGGTTATGGGGCAGATGTCTTACAGCTGAAGAAATGAGTTAAGCAATCACTTCATCTACAAACTGAAATGAATGCAGCCTTTGCCAGGTTGTAGGAAATGATCAGGGCAAGTTCAGATTGCAGTTATAAAAGAAAAAGAAAAGAAAAGAAGACAATCACTTTTTCAATGCCGTGAATATTTTTGATAGATTGAGCTCTAAAATGTATTTTAATCGAGTTTCTAGATTATAATGAATGTGTCTACAGAATTTTATGCAAAGCTTCAGAGTTCAGCTGTTTTAAAAAGATTTTTTTTATATAGCGGTGATTATTTTATCTATATATTTAATAGAACTGTAAAACCATTTTAAGAATACCTGTAAAACTATGTGTATGTGATATGATTATTTATTAATTATGACTCACAAGAATGAACATTGAGCTATGCATCAGTTGGAGCATCCATTTGGAAACAGAGGAAGATCTCTTGCTGAGCAGTAGACTTGAAAGACGTGGGAAATGATTTGAATGCAACTGCGTGATTCTTAGAGCTGCATAGCTGTTTATCATTTTGTGATGTTAACTTTCATAAGTTGCAAATTATACTGAGTGATGAAGCTTCTTTCTTCCATTAAAACTTCCTGAGGCTGAAATTTCAACATGTTAATATTTGGTGTTCAACTCACTTATTTCCTTTACATCTTCTGATGATAGTCACTATGATTTCTTTATCAAAGTAGTGAGCCATGAATTTACTGGGGCCCAGGGTTTTTTATTATTATTATTATTATTTTTTTCGGAGCTTTTGGTACCTATCCTCACATAATCAGAGCTTTTAGAAGAGGAATTTGCCCAGTGTATGTGCTCTCATATTCAACCATCTAAGAAGATAATTAGTGCATTATCACCCACATGTAGCTCTAAGTACTTGGGAGTCCCTTCTCACCAAGCACAAAAATGAATGCATCGGTGATGTGTTCAGTTCTCGACTTCTGTGAAAGTCAGTGTGACACATCTGTGTGCTAAGCACACCTACAGGATGTGGCCTTGAGGGGACTTAACTTCCATCACATAGGCCAGAAGTAGCCAAAGCCTACGCATTGCCTTGGGGCTAGGTCCACAAACAATGCCACAGACTTCAGTTAACCCCTTTAAATGCATCGCATTTGTTGCACAAATTATGTAGGACCAATCCCCTACTTCTTCTAGGAAGTTACCATCCCCTACCAGTTTTGATTAAGAAGACAGCAGCAGGAAACAAGTGGCTGGAACGCAGAGTAAGGTCACAGGTTAGAATGTGCCTGTGAAAGTTCCCAAACCTCCACAGCCAAAAGCTCTGACCTGACAAAAGTCACCCCCTGATTTCCACTGGGCTAGTAGATGGTAAACCTGAAAGAAGGAAAAAAAAATCCATAAGTGTCTGTATTTCCATGTTGTGCAGTTTTTTTTCTCAAGTAAATAACATCAAATTCTTCCCCACCGCATGCCACTGATGATGCTGATTTATAGACATCTGACTGATGAGTGTTTATATTCCAGTTTTGTACATAAGCAGGGTGTGCACGAGTGCAAGCTGCTACCCCACACTCTGCCATGGTGGAGCTATGCATGCCAGAGGACAGGATTTATATGCACATTTAAGGGATATAGGAAAAGACATATTCTGAATGGGAAAGCTTGCTTACTCTGTCCGTCTCTTGACACACTACTCTATAGCTCACAAAAGGCAACAAAAATTAACATTTTATTCTCAAGTGCCGTGTCTGTTTCAGGGTTATCTTAACTGAAATTGTGGAATAGCAAAGCATTTCTTTCTTCCTCTGAATATGAGACGTGGAAAGCTCACTTCCACCTCAGTGGCACTTTTGATGACTCCTTTTCAGACAGCTGCTACTGCTGATAATGGAAAATGAGAACGGTGTTATTTTCTCACCATGAGGGGAATGTCTAAGTTTATGTCTCTGGAACATAAAATTGGCCCCTGGGTGATTAATACAATTCTTTCCTCATGAAAAGGTTAGAAGGGGCAATAAAAATAATTAATTTGACCTCAGTGAGAAATAGTAAAAAATAACATTCCAAGAAAGGCTGTGTTCAAGTCAGGTAATATTTTACTGCCAAAGTAGTTTCATTACTTTCATTGGACCTTCCTGGAATCTCTTTGATTCACGGAATTCATTTGCTCTGTGCCCAAGGAACCATTCATACAGTACAGCTCTGATCCACAGCTGTCACTAGACTATAACAGATAATCGCCAGTGTTCACTTAGAAATGACTGGCCTAATTTAATTCAATTCACTTTCAACTTACATGCTGTTCGTTTTGTAGAGAAACAACTTTTTTTTTTTTAAATGCTGAATAACTTACAATTAAATATTGTAAATCAAACACATCTTTTTATTACAGCCAAAAGAATTCAACCTCTGCTTTTGTATTGAAGGATGTTTTAGTTTCCATACCACTTCATGCTATTTTATTCTTCTGTGTAAAAAGCCAAAAAAAAAAAAAACAAAAAACAAAAAACCCACAACAAAACCAACCCTGTTTTACCCTGATCAATTTTACCATTCTTACTAAAGTTCTTCATTTAAAACAATCTGTAAAGTTCTAGTTTGCTAAGGAGTTAAGTAGGGACATAAGTGAGGGATGCCATATTTAAAAAACGTTATCCTTTGGCAAGTGGTAAGGAGAGAAGGTTATTTGAATGAGAACAAATGCAAGGAGGGCTTGTTTGGTATCAAAAGGCTGAAGGAGATGCATTTTTGTGTATTTTAAAATACATTTCTTCTAAATGCTTTCAATCAGTGGTATGTATTGAACACTTGCACTTGTTGCTCAAAGCTAATTTTTGTGAGAAAGAAATGTATTCTTGTGTATAGTTGGTACAATAGCAAAGAAAATGTTTTTAGAAACTGCTACTCTGTGATAAGATTAGTATTTACTAGTGAATAGTTCCACTTTATTTTATAAAATCTCCTGTTTTGAAATAAATGGACAGGCTTCCTGTACATAAAGTGTTACCTGTGAGTTTGTCCTTTTCCTCTCTGTATATTATCAGACACCTTCCTCTCTGCATATTGTCAGATTACCATTTTGTTCTTATTTTGCATTTTAGTGCCCAGAAACTGTACCCACTTTTTGGTAGAGAAGATCTCATCAAACAGAGCAAATTCATAAAGAGCAATTTCTTCTCACCTACCTAAAGAGTGGCTTTTAATTTTGGATGGGGAAGCCAAACTTTTATACCAGTCAACAAATAATAAACTTAAAATTTTCATGTTGATTATTTGTTACTTAATTTCTTAATGTGTGGAAACTGGTATTATAAAGGTAAGCTTTCAAAACCAGTTGTGCTGAATTATATATTATTCTTCATATTCAATTTATCTGGCCTATTTCTATGTAAGAAGCTAAGTGTTAGACCAGTGAATTAGTAACTTACTGGGTGCAGAACTGATTCATATTTACTATGCTCCTCTCCCTACACCTCAATTCCCTTTGCAGTGTATGAGCAAAGGAGAATAATCAAAGTGCAACAGAGATAAAATACAGTTGAGAATCAGACAAGTAATCTGCCTCCAGAAATACAGAACTAAACATCATGAAACTGTACGGGGAATGGAGTGGAAGTGCTTATTTTCTAACTAAACTTAAAGGCTAATAGCTTTCATGCTTTAGGAATGGTAAATGCTCCTCTATTCCTCGCTACAAAATCAAATCACCTCATGCACTTTCAGTGTGTTTCGCACACCTCTTGTTGTTGCTGGTACTTATTGGCCATCCTCCCCCACACTAGTGCTTGTAGACAGTAAGAGAATATTCATAATGCTATTGACAATTTGGGAGGAGTATGCATTTTTACAAGAATCTAGATTCCAAAACGTAGTTCAATTGCAAACATGGCAAGAGTAGGAATTGTTGGATTTGATTTCTTTTACGCTACCACAGGATATAAATCATCTTGATTGCAACCGCAAAAATAATCTCCCTTATCCTTTCTGTGTAAACACAGTTTTGGTAGCTCAAACAAGATGCAAACGATGCAGAATAGGAAACATACCTATCTGGATTATGACAGCAATACAGACAAGCATGGGTGTCATTTCAGATAAGGAACCAGACTGCATATCGTGCTTTTGTTGCAGCCCAGTCCTACTAAGGGAATTGTGTGGTCATAGGGTATGGATTCTGGTTGCTCTCTCTGCAATGCTTACTTGACCTGACTGGTAGGTAAGAGCTAGCAGAGGCATGGGTACCTTCAAATGGCTGGGTAGATATAACAAAATCTTAGACTTGAGCTGTGAATTCTCTTAAACAATAATAACACGTAGCCAGGATAGAAATAACAATAATATTTTACTGAATTGCTGTTTGTACTGATTTACAAGGATTGTTTCCACTAGAGTTAATTTCAGTGTTTTATGAAGTGCATTCTGGTGAATAAGTCTGTTCCATGGTAAGATGGTACCGTTGGCAGTTCTCTGTGCTCCCCAAACTGTACGCTTTACGTTGGAATGGGATGTAACATATGATCAAAGCAAAATGTATAGCACCCTCTGCTGCAAATACTTTGAACTGATTGTCTTTTTGTGTTACTTTTATGGCTGATCTGTACCCTAGGGAACTGATTTATCATTTTGTTGGTATGTATTTTCTGCATGTTAGCAAGAATCATCATAACTGTAGTCACTAGGTATGTTTACATTTTACAAAGTATTATTTCTTGCTTCTCAGGCAAAAGAGCATAAAAATGTATATTTCAAGGTTAGTAAGAACCATTGTTAATTATGGGATGATAGATCTTTTGTGCAGGAACTGCATGTGAAATGCAGGAATTACATGACTTGCTTTAAGTAACTTCAAGTCAGCGACAAATGGGAGGAGAAAATACACTACAACAGTTAAAAATATTTAAATTCCACTTGCACTGGGGGAAACGTCCTTATTTAGAGTTATGAAGTCTGAAAGCACTGTAAGATTTTTTTAAACCTGTATCCTAGAGGGGAAACCAAAAGTTTGCACAACCTGACACCTCTCAGCTCCAGTTTGAAGAATGGACTCTGCTCAATAGAGGTTCTTCCTTTCTTCCAGCTTCCTCCTTCATATTCATACCTGCAGCTTTTTCTCATAATACGTTGCAGATGTTGTTAATTAGTGCCATGGCTTGAAGTGTTTGTAACTGCTTTTTTTTCTGCGGTGATTCACAGCGATGAACAGAAAAAACTGTAGCCAGAATAGGAGCTGTTTGAGAGAGAAGTCGCAAGTTTTCTGAAGTGAGGTGAAGAGCAGGCACACTCTTTACAGAAACTTGCTTACAACATGCTGGCCTATATTTTCTCAGTGCCAGTTTGTTTCAAAGTGCACTACTGAAATAATGTGATGCAAAGACAAAACAGCATTGTGGCTGGTATCAGCACCAGGGAACAACAGAGGTCACCATTGACTCACAGGAAGGAATATCTTCAGAATCCATTTTGGAACCCGATTAGTTATGTAGAGCCAAAAGCAAAGCCTGGTTTCTGGTGGCTTAATTTCAGAGTTCTGTAGCATGAACAAAGACAATTACTTGTCTATGACTTTTTTAAAATTGCATTTTCTCTCCATTCCAACTCACACCCATTTTTTCACTACTACCCAGCAGGAATATCTAGAAACTAGTATCATTTATTGATATGATTTTATAGAAAGGGGGAGATAAATATCTCTGTTTGTTGTTGGGTCTGCTGTAGTCTTGCTGCAATTATTGCATAGAATAAAGCACCAGTGTTTCCAGCACCAAAGATATTGTGAAAGCTGTGATTTGGTGCATGACCATTTTTTCTGTTCTGGATTTTAATTAGTTGGGTTATTCTATATCTTTCACCCAAAGTCCCGTTCATGTTGTTGTTGTTGTTGTAATAGTTATGAGTTGATTTGTTTTTTTTCTTAACAAACATTGAATTCCAAGGACTGTGAAGTATATGGAATTTTTTAGAGCTTTGTATTGATGACTTCCTTTTACTTTAAAAAATTTTGTAAGAAATCTGAGAAATTAACTTAGAGTTTAATTTTTTATTTGGGCTTAAAAATCTGAAGATTAGCTGTTATAATGTAAGCTAATGACAAGAAATATTCATAGTTTACAAAGGAGTGGGTAGCCAATACAACACAGTACAAGTTTTATCCCAACTGTGCTTTTAAATCAAAACCTCCTGTCAGCTAGCAGGCTCAAGAAGGAAGTAGCTGTGGAGAAAGACACCCTTTTCTTTATATGAAAATAACTTCCAGAATTCTTCTGGCATTAGTGTGTTTTGTTTTTTATGTTTTAAGTATTCTGCTTGTCTTCTCTTTGAACCTACTCGAATTGGATAAAATTCATTATTTAATCCTGGCCTGCAGATGATTAAGGAGGGTTTTTTTCTGCTTTACTTTATGTTAGAAATAATCAAGAATGCCAATTTCCTTCAGTACTTCAGTTAAATTGAAAAAATAGACCCATATGTTCTGACAGCTCCCACTGGATAAGACTGAGCAGCTGCTCCTCTTCCTAAGGTTTTGTCACGGGATATAATTATTCTTCCAACCATAAAAAAACAGAAGGGTGTCCCTTCAGTGCTATAAAAATACCTAATACGGTAATATTTAATAATATGGGCATTACAAAAGAAATGTGCTCTAAATAGCAACTAAGGTTGAGCTAAGTAAAGAAAACACTTAATTTGGTAACATCCTAGACTTCCCTATCACTTTTAATCTGAAATCATTTTACCCAGGTTTAAATTAACCTCAGGGTGCTCTGGTTACCCTTATTTCTTCATACAGATTTTGTAGGCACAAACTGTCCTAGGAAGGAAGGTGGAATGCAGATGGAATGAAGAAAGCTGGATCTCCAGTGACAGATCTGCAGCTGCATATGCATCACATTCAGCACAACTTAAAAGGGCAGCAGCTGGCAAGAAGTGGCTTTATATTACATTTACAATTTTCTTCTTTATTAGGCAATAAGGACGATCTCCAGTCCCTTTGAAAGTAACAGTGATCTTAGGATGGTCCTAACTTGCCTACCTGGACTAGCAAAAGTATGACTAGTACCATACCTGCATGCCAATACCTTGCAGTGCTCTTTGCAGCAAGGCAACAGGATCAGCAAAATGCAGCATGCAACTAAATGCATCCACTGTGGAAAGAAGTCAGGAAAAGACAGAATGAAGCCAGGTGCATATATTTAATTATTTGGCCCATGTGTGGATAGATCTTTACAGTATTTGTATGCTGATTTACATGGGCAGTACACACATCTGACCGCTCCCTAGCACCATAGATTAAGCTTGTTCTGAACTTTAAGTGTGAATATCCCACCACTGTTGTGAAGTATGGTAAAATATGCATCTTGTTCTTTCACAAAGAGTGAGAAAACTATGGAAAATTAAAAGGTTTTGGACATATGTAAGTGAAGGATAAAGGAAAGTTAAGCAGAAAAATTAAACTTTGCAGTTAGCAGGCAAAATGAGACAAAAAACAAAAAACACAAAACCGTTGCCCCAACAGTAAGACTTTTGTTGCGTTCTTCCATTTTTTAGTACAATTCCTTTCAACACACTCAGGAGAAAAAACATCACCAACAGCCACCAGTATTTCTCTTGTTAGTCAACAATTTAATTTGTTCAGAGTATAAATGAAGTCGGCACCAAGATAAAAAGGATGAGCTGTTAAATACATGGATATTGGATAACAGGGCAATCTAAACAGCTGATGTGGACATTGATGAACATGGACCAAGTCAGCAAAAGGTGAGCACAATGGGTTGAAGAACAGATAAGGCCTTGTGAATTGAGGCAGATGCAGCTTTTCATGGTTGCTTCCAGACACAGCTGTTCAAGACCAAAGCTGGAATTCTGTGCTCCAACACTGCTGTAATTGATAACTGGACATTAATAGCTCCACCAAACTGCCACGCACATGGGGATGGAACCAGATACAAACAGGATGTGATTACTACACTTCAACTTCTTGATGATCCATCCCAGCTGACATTAGCCTTGAGAGATTTTTAAACTCAAAATATGAATCTACCAGAGTTATCCTTCTCCTTATTTGCCCTGGGCATCTCTCTGGTTCAGGCTGCATCTATGGCTCTAAGTCATGCAGTAATCAAGACTGGAAATTTGCTTATTAGCTTCATCTCTCTGAGGAGGCTTCAGTCTTCTCACCAGTCACACAGAGAATGGTTTTGGCAGATGATGCCATGGAAGGTGGGAGCTGGGGGCTTTAAACTACCTGTGTTTGAAGTTAAAATAAACTGTAAGCTCCTAACGTGTTAGTTCTGCTCAACTGATTCATTTCAATCCCATGCCCTACCTTGGTGACCTTGTGCTTACAATCAGACATTATCCAATGTCATGTGCTATTCAGTAGTCAAGTGGCACTGCAGCCCAGTTTAGGTAAACTCAAGGCTTTTTGCTATTTTGCAGTTTTCCCCCAGTTTTTCCAAGGATTTTTAAATATTTATTTCAATTGTGTCATAGAAATAAAAGCTGGAAAACAGTAGCATGTGATGTACAAGACAAACTGCGCTCCTGTGTTTATGCACAACCCATTTGCCTCTCCTAAATGTTTCACCTGAAGGATTTTGATGGTGGAAAAGTTACATCAGCTGAAAAGTTACATCCAGGAAATTTTTGGACACTTTTTGTTAAAATTTTGTTGTATCTCATAACGTCACTGAAGTGAGGGCTGGCAAGAAACCCAGTGAGACCAACAGCCCAGCCTCAAGCAACAGCAAAAAGGTGCTGGTGTGGGAGCACAGCCACCTCTGGCAGTCTTCCCATCCTCTCTACTCTGGCCCACCACCACTTTTCGGCTGTGGATGCCATTCTTAGGCAGAGGAGCAGCACTTTGCTCTTGGTAGAATGAACACTATGACCATGACTATGGAGAAGTGGAACAACCCAGGCAGAAACACGGAAGATCAAGCATTACCATGTTCAAACCAGAGTCACCAAGCATTCTCGTTTGCCTCCAAAATGATCCTCTTTCCGTTTGGATACTACTGTCTCCGCGGGTGCACTCCCGACTCAGCGGGAAAAGCAGCGCTCCGCAGGCGTCTTCGCCATCTCCGCGCCCCGCAGCGCTCACCCCTCTGCCCACTGCCCCGGCAAGATGGCGGTCACCTCCCTTCCTTCAGCGCTGCCGCCCGGGCGCGTGCGCGAGGAAGGAGCGGAGGAGAACTGGAGGCCGCGAGGTTCGCCATGCTTTGGAGGGGGAGGCGCACACACGTGAGCTCTTGGACCACCCGGCAGCTTCCGAGCACTTGCCGTGTCGCCTTGCCGCATTGGCTGATTTGTGAACCTTCACCTTTCATCTGGGTCTCGCCGCCAATCGCTCGGTTCCTTTCATGTCGCGGGGACGCGGAGCGTAAACTGCGCAGGGTGGAATTCTCGGAGCGGTCTTGCGTCGCAGGCGCTGGGCGGCCTCCGTCGGTAGGGGTGGGAGGCGCTCCGTTTGCGTAGGGCCGGCAGCGCAGGGGGAAAGGTGGGGGGAGGAGAAGGAGGAGGAGGCCGTCGCGGGCCCAGGTGAATGGAGGAACCTGACAGTTGGGGGGAGCGAGGCGGCGGCAGCGAGGAAATGGCGGTGGCGGCGGCGGCGGCGGCACAATGAGACGCGGCCTGTAGCGGGGCGCAGCGCCGGGCCGGCTCCGTCCGAGCAGGTAGGAGATGGCGGCCGGGCGCGCCCGCCGCTCGCCCCGGGATCTGCGTGGCGGAGCCCGCTCCGCGCCCGCCGCGGTGGGTGGGATGGTGGCGGCCGCTCCCTCCCCGCCTCTCGCCGCCGGGTCCCGGTGAGCTGCGCCCCGCCTCTGTCCCAGCGGCCGTCCCCGTCCCTACGGGGCCTCGCCCGTCTCGGGGCTGAGCTCGGAGCCCCGCCGTCGGCCTCGGCAGCTGCCGGCGGCGTGAGGGCCGCGCTCGGCTTTGTCTGCTCTGGGCCCGCGGGGAAGGCCCGGTGTGAGCTGCGGGGATCGGAGCCCGCCTAGCCGTCCCGACGGGCTCAGGGCGAGGAGCGGAGCGTGGCGAGAGCTCTCGCTGCTGGGAGCCCACCGCTAAGGACGGCGTAGGAAACTCTCAGCTCTTCGCTGTGCTCCGTCCTGTTCCAGTACAGGCGAGTGAAGTAGCGGAGTGGTTGAGGCACACCTGGTGCTTAGTGAAGGAACGCAAGGTTAAAAGGCACGTCAGTACACCGAGGTGTTAGGGAAAATCATAATAAAAACGTGGGCTGCGATATTGACATCTAGGAGAAAACAAAAAAAAAACAAAAAAAACAAACAAACAAAAAAACCAAAAACCTTGTTTTGTTTTTGCTTATTGTCGTTCCCCGGAAATGATTATTTCCAGAAATAGTTTCCTATTGACTTCACGTGGAAGGGGTTTGGCACTTCAGATGATATCTTATGAGTATTCTTAATGATGAGATGTTGAACCCCAAGTTATCCAGTGTGCTGTGGCTGTGGAAGCTGTGGTTTTGAAAGTGATAACCATTTTTAAAGAAACAAGACCAAACTGGAAAATTAAAAGAATTAACTGCAGGCACTCGGTTAACATTATGATATGTTATGCTTTATACTTTTTGTTTATGCTTTTTAAAATAAAGTATTTCTGATGCTGTATTGAAAGGCATAGAGCATGTATCGCTTCGGTAAGTTGTGTTTTTTCCCCCCCCCACAATTTGATACAGAGACAAACTGAGATTTACTCCCTATATGCCATAACTATTGTCCTAAATTTTCTTCTGGAGAGGAACTTTCCCACTGTCTGTGTCTACAAGACTTGTAGTTGTGGAGATTACACTACAAGGTTTGGAGATATTATTAGACGCTTTCAACTGGAAGGTGCTAAAAGGTGTACGATCAGAGGATTGTTACTTTTTAATATATTAATTGGTAGGATTGAAATAAATATGCTTGTTCAGAAGTGCTGAGCTCTAAATTAGGTACAGAATCGTCTTAGTGGTAACGTTTCTGTGAAAGTGGCAGCTCAGTACTCAGCAGTCAAAAAGTAAAAAGCATTAGGACTGACAATAAGTGGAAATAAAAGGGTATCAGTATGCCAGCATGTAGCTCCTTGCTGGGCCAACATATGTAATACTAAATGCAGTTTGGATATTTATGCTTTCTCTTCTGCCTCAAAAAGATAGTATTAGATTAAGAACACATTAAGAAAGTAAAAAGAAAGTTCATTAGGACTTCTTACACAGGGGAAGAGTTGCAAGAGGTAGGAAAAGAGACTGAAGGTTTAAGTCGTGAGCAAAGTAGATAGGAAGCAATAGCTTTTTTTCACCTGTTCGTGAAAGGTTCCTGTAGTTTACAAATTAAAGAAAAAAAAAGCAATAGAACTACATATCATGTGTAACTACAATTCCTGGTGCAGCAGCATCTTAGGAATGCCAAAGTATTGCAAACTCAGTAAACATCAAGATGACTGGTCAGTGGGAGGCCTTGCTGTTATACTCCTTCATAGTTGTCCTCCATTGGATAATGGTAGAGGGAAGCCAACAAGCTGGGGAGGGGGAAGTTTGTCTGACGTAAGATTGTACAAATATTTTATAAAAGTTACGGTTATCTTGATGGTCTGTAGATTATGGGAAGAAAATAAGCAGAACAGTAGTTCAAAAAAACTATTACACAGTGTACACAAAATATATGATGTGTCCCATTTCAGAAATCTGTAAGATTCTTTTTCCTTGATGCAAAGATGCTCTAGCACACCTTATGAGCCACAGCATCTCTGGTTAATCTGTGTTCTCTTTCACTGAGAATGGACCAAATGTGAATTGATCTGTAACTGAATGCAAATTGCTGGCAAGAAAAACAGTGAAAAAGACTCTTTTTAGAAGAGCAAGGAGATGCTTAGTAAAATGGATAGTAAGCTTGGAGTTGTCATATTCTGTATAAGCTTGAACTCTCATTTACAGTCTACAGAAGAATTTGGAAAAGATTGAAGATACTTTAGGAATACATTATAGTAAGTGCTGGGATTACTGACAAGTTTTATTTCAGGGCATGATCTAGTCTCATTAAAACATTCTTCAGTTATAGTGGGGTATGCCACAATTCCATAATTCTCAGTGAGAAAATCCAGTTTTCTTTTTCTCTCATATAGTTGGTACAAACTGTGGATACTGAGCTTGATAGATATAGTTGGCAGAGCAGAGATGTGGTTACAGTGTTCTCTTTCCTCATGTTGTAATGTATAGCTGGGTAAGCTCTGACCGTCTGTGTCCCGTCACCTTCATGTGTTCAGTACTCATTTCTTCCTATTCATAGCGCACAAACTTGGTTTATTGTTTTCCCCAGGAAGTGGCTTTATTTAAAAAGAAAGTAGAAGTACAGTTTTAGTACTGTATAGGACAGTAACCACTGCGTAATTATGTGAAATGTGCTTTTAGAGCATTCCACTCTGAAGGCTAAGAATGTTTAAAGACAAAATTGTACTTTCTGCACTCCATCAAGATTTTTCTTCAATCTTTAGCCTTCCCTGACTTCCATATGGGTTGTGATAGACCAGAAGAGACCTAATAGGTAGTAGTAACTAAAGGTTCATTTTTTAGCTGGAGTTACTGCATTCTTTGGTTGGGATTTGAAGGTTTGGTTGTTCAAACTTTGTTAGTTGTATGAGGGAGTGGGCATTTGCAGGATTGTCATTAAGGAGCCATTCTGAAAGATTTAATCCACAGGACAAAGCTGTGCCTACTATTTTAAAGTATGCTTTGTTATTTTCTGAAAGCTTGGTCTTGGTAGTTGCTTTGCCTTGCTTTGCCTACTGATGTTGAGAGTTTGAATGCTAAGCAGCTGATTTCTGCTTTGTATTGGTTAAGGAAAATTTTTCGGATATGTTTTTACTTTTAAATTGCTGCAAGTTCTCTACTTCTCAGATTCAGAAGTGAAGCTGTATCAAGGAATTTACTTGCAAGGTTGCACATCTTTTATGCAGGAATGGTGAAATGTCCTTCTTTGGTGAGGAAAGAAAGAAGAGCAGTGCTCCAAATTCTTGCATCGTAGAGCCAGGGACTTTTGTACCTCCTTTATGTAAGTTTGTATGTAGTTGTGAATCTGCTGGTCTGTGGTTGTTTTTTTTTTTTTTTTTTTTTTTTTTTGTGTGGCGCGGTGGACCCCTTCTGACCAGGAAAATACAATCTTTTTTTTTTTTTTTTTTTTTTCTCTCTCTCTCTTAGTACTTGCTAATATACAAGTCCTGTAGAAAACCTATTCTGCCATGCTTTCCCCTTCTCCCCCCCTTCTATGTGCCCATGGCTTAATGCTTAATGCTGCTGCCATGTGATATGCAATAAACAGTTTCTGCTCGTGTTTTCTATCTTCTGTTAATCTCTGTGAACAATCAATTCCTTAATAGGTTCACCAGGTGTGTGTGTTTGTCTGAGTTGCAGTGGGATGGCTGCTGTGAACAGGGCAGCAGGTTGAGACTTTGAGCTGCCACTGTTGTTTTTTTTTCACTCTTCCACTTGTATGCAAAAAAACATAGGAAATCCCCAAGGCCCACAGTCCTTACTGTTAACAGTTAAAGCACTTGGTTCCCAGGGCCTGTCTCTTCTTTCAGAGTCTGATTCCTGATAGAATGTCAGCTCATGTAGAGCTTCCTCAGCAGATTCCAAGAAGCAGCTGGGTAGCAGTAAATTTCAGTTTTCTTGGAAATACAAAAATGTAGGATTTATTTTAAAAAATAGTTTCTTCTTTGTGACAACTGGTCTGAAGGACTGCCCGCTTGCTGATAGCACAACCTTCCTTTCTATAGGGAGCAAATGTAGTTTGCTCTCTCGAGTAATTTGCTTAGCTCTATGGCTAACGTCACAATTTAAGTTTCTCCCTTATTTGCATCGGTCTTGCCTAGTCTGTGATTTAGATGAAGGTTCTTGCAGCTTTCTTGCAACTGTTGCTATCTCTTTGACTGTATTCTTGCTCCTGAGAAAATGAACAAAGTGAAGTTACTTTGTAGTTAATGTTTAAAAACAGGTGGAATTGATCTCTAGATATCCGGGTTCAAAAAGCCCTTCTCTGAGTTCTGGCAAGTTCATTCAGGTATCTCTCTTTTCACACCTCTTACTTTCAGCTGCTGAGAACTGGGACTGTTCCTAGGTGTTTGTACAGGTAGATAATCTAAGCTGATTTACTAACTGTGGCTTTATGGAACGTTCATCGACCTCTGGCACTAATATTGTTACCATTAAAGATGACCAAGTGTAACCCATCTCAAGTGAGACTTCTGCTTCCTCATTTAAGTTTTGTATTTCCAAATAGGCAAACGCATCTGCCTTGATAACTTGGTGCTAAGTGGTAATAGGTTTTCTTTTTCGGAAGAGGACGTAAAGTAAAATAAGAGGAATACAATGTAACAGTGTTTTGACTTCTCTCTCTCTCTCTCTTTCTCTCTTTCTCTATCCCTCTATTTTTTTTTTTTTTTTTTTATCCATGACCTTTTAACACCTTTGTGCTGAAGTTAAATGCCCATGTTGCCAATCTATGTGAAGTTATTAATCAAAAAGTGATATGATCTCTATGGGAGGCTCGAGGTGGGGAAAGGCATGCTTCTCCATGCTCCTCCCTACCCCTCCCCTCCCCCAACACTGAAGGTCATTTTTAGTTACTATTGCTGTCTGGCGTGATACTGCCAAATTGATCTCTCAGACTTCAGAAACTGAATTACTACTGAAGGTGGATAATGGGCATGAAAAGGTACACTGCTTTGAAAACAGGGCTTTATTTGAAGCCCTGTTTCTGGCGTATGTTCTATGAGTCTGTGGGATATGTGTTTATTTATTTATTTAACTTATTAATTATTATGATGTACTCATGCTTTCCTGTTTCTGTGAGGCTAAACATGGAGAATATTGACCCAAGGAAGTGAATGGTTTCTAGCACTTAAGTAGCCGGTGTCAGCCTGAATGGTGGATATTGCAAGAGGGAAGTGACACAGTTGTGTTACTGAGCCTAGTGATTATTCTTTTTTTTTTTTCTTCTCTCTTTTTTTTCTACAGTTATTCTAAACAAGGCCTGCATTTCCTCTTAGCTGAAGACGATCCCATGGACCTCATTGTAATACTTTACTACTTATAAAGTAAAGTTTTTCTTTTCTTAGTTTGTCTAGAGAATATTTTTCTCAGTAAACATCAGCCTCCTCAGTTTAAGAAACAAAGGAAGCTGTAACTGGTACTTCAAAACCAAGCTTATTGTATTATTTGTAATTAAGAAATGTATAGCTAGGTACTGAAGTTCACAAGTTTGTTTATTTGCTGAATGCATCAGTTGATTTTAGTGTTGTACTCTAATCAGACTACAATTTAGTGATATCTTCTTCTGAAGAAGTGTAACCATGAATGTGTGGTGAAGAATATCTGTCCTGGGATTTGAGAGGAAAGAGTTTGAGCTATATGACACATGACAGAACTCTGGAGGAGGAGGTGTAGGTTTTATGAAGGTAATGCACAACATGGGCCTGCATTTTTACCTTGAAGTACTTCAATGCAAAAGGACTGGGAGAGTGCCAGAAACGTTTATGAGCTCCCTGGGTCTTTCAAAGACATACAATCAACCTACAGGAGATGAGTAATTTTCCCTGTGGTAATCTTTGCATAGTTAATGTTCTGCTGTGTAGAGATTGAGACATAAAACCTGCCTTGATTAATACTGAACTTTCTGGAAAACGGTTTTCTTAAGTCTCTGTGTTACTTAAATCGAATAGAAGATGAATTTTCAATAAAGCAATCCATGATTTGTTAAAGCTGTCCGCTGGCTGGCACTTACATCAGTGAATAAAGGCCTGCAAGGAGTTGCTGGATGGTTTTAGAGCATGTGGTGACTTGCAAAATGATGAAGCAGGTGCTGATTTCTGGCAGTATTTTGAGCAACATGCCAATAATGCTATTAATATATATATTGACTGCCAGCTGTTAACTGTTTTTAAAGCCTTTTGTGGTTCGTTCCCATTCTGGTGCTAATAAATGTTTTCTTTTGTAGCTTTCATTTAATTGTTTTTGTACTACGTATCAAGAAGTTTTGTTTCTGGAACTTAAAGTTTCTTGTCACAGTGTAACAGAGATCAGCCATAGCTGGCAACAGAGAAATTGCTGTCTGATTTTGAGTGACAGTAAGAAGCCTCTTGAACCCAATTTGCTTGTTTCCTGTAAGGTAAGCCACCTAATGGCTGTCAAAATGGATGACAACCATCTCCTCACACCAGCTCTACTACCCGTCTGGCACCCTCCACCTCCCATACTTGATGCAGCTTGCTGATCCAGCAGGAAGCTTGCTCAGGCAGAGGAGAAAAGCATTAGGGAGCTGAATTTTTTTTTTCCAGCTTGTCAACCAAGTGTCAAAGCTATTTAGAGACAGGAAGGAGCAGTGAGAAGGAGTGGAGTTGCTTCATCTAGCACTAAATTGCCATGGGACTAGGTTGGCAGTCTCATGAAACCTAATTCCAAAATACTGTGGGTACTTTCTACTTGATTGTCTTCTGTACAAAGTGAACACTGATGTCTCTTCTCACTTGTTAATTAAAATAACTGCTTCATGTTTTTCTCAACCTTCCACTTTCTCGTTTATTACTAAGCAGTTGTTATAAGGAGGTTTATTATTGTAGTAATCTTACGGGTTTTGAGTATCAAGATAAGCTTGGATTCAGTAACTTTGAAACAAAGATAATAACAGTCAGAAAGGGCAGTAACCAAGACAGAGTACTTATGCTCTAGCTGCTAGATTGGGAAAATTCAGATCTCCTCTTATGCCCAGTTTAAAGCCTCCCATTTTTATTTAGTGGTAATTTGTAATCCTGACTTTGTAGTTTGGGAGGTATTCATGAAAATGTTTTACTCTCACAGCATCTTGTTTCTTCATCAAATGTATTGATGTGTTCCATGATAGCAGTGTCACTAAATACAAATCAAAGCCTATTTTTTTTCCCCTTATCTAATTTTTACTACTTTCCCTTTTTTTGTGTTCTCTGTGGTTAGCCTTAAGACCTTCTTGAAGCAAAGTAGTTAGGTTTCAGTAAGGGAAGGGAAAGCATTGTCCTGATTGTTTAAAATAATAATAAAATCTAATCCAGATGTTTACCACCAACATGATAAAGACTTGCAATCCTTAATTTGAAATCAAATCTTTAGGACCTCACACTACCCATAGCATAAGTCTTTGAATCATTATGTGGGAAGTTCAAAAGGAACAGGTTAAAGTAGCTGGAAGAGGCAAGTCACCTTCATAATTTGTTTTTTTTTTTTTTTTTTTTTCCCCTCATTTGATTAAAGAACTGTTTCTTCCTACCCTGTGCTTTTACTTTTAGAGTAAATCTGGGCAGGAATTGGAGACTTTGCTTGACAATTTAAACACTCCTGTGCTTGGTTTTGTGATGAATAATGACTGCAGGTTTTTTTTCTATGTTCTTTTAAGTAATTGAATGGTGTATCATTCAGATACATCAGTATCCAAAAAAAGTGTGAGCAGTCTGACTTCTGATGTATGGAGTCCCATTCGTAAGGTGTTGTCTTAACATTTCTGTCCCACTGGATTTGAGATAAACAATATTTATCGGTTTCAGTAGCAGACATACAACTCAAAATATCACTTAGTGTATGTATAATTTGCTTATGAAATATTATCCAATACTTGCAGTAGGTGTTAGGATATCATGTAGAATGTTAATTAAAATAAATAAAAAAGAAAACCTTTATGTAAAAAATACTCCTGTTCTTTAAAAGTTTGCATTCTAACTAGGAGTTATACGATCACAGAGATATTATATCCAAAACGTTAAATCCTTTTTCCTGTTGGGCACCTGAGGTGCATGGGTCTGTCTCTGGCTGTAGGTAATTTGTACATTTTAGCTGACGTTTCTGCCTAGAAAGAAAGTACCTGTACATCCCCTGACTTAGTGGTACTTGCTTGAAGCTTCGAGTGCAAGAATCTCTGAAGTTATGTGGTGGATTGGGGAAGCTGTTTCATCTAAGAAACAGCTTTCTTCTGTGTGACATCCTTTATTACTGTTATGGCTAGTCTTCCTACCTGGCCACAAATTACCTAGAAGCAGTTGTGCCAGCATAAGACACAGTGGCAGGTAGCATGTGGGTTGAAGAGAAGAATCTAAGAGTGATGCTCATATGTTTGGCAGTGCCCTATGAAATGCATCTTACACTGTCATCTGGGGACCTTTAAAAGACGAGTCAACATTTTATGTAACTGCTGAGTGAAAATGGAAGAGAAGTGATAAAATTCTAAGTGACTTTTCTGTATTTTGTCTATACAGGGCTATCACGTTTCTTCTGTGTTTATTCTGGAACGCTTTGACTGTACAAATAGATACAGATCTTTATGAGAATGTTTGAGAGCTATAATGAAATACCTCTTGTGACATTAAAATATGTTAAACTTCTGTATTTGCTCTGTGTTTAATTCTAATAGAAGACAAGTAGCAAGGCCACTCTTTGCAGTGACAGCTTGCCCATATGAGTTTAATTCACTTTTCATTGCCTTACTTGATTAGTCTCAGTTTCTCTAAGCTCTCCTCAATTTGATGACTGTAACTTTACATTTTCGTTTCAAAATACTTCGTTATGTGTGCTAAAGGCCTTGACTCTGTTCTTTTTCCTGATCAGTTTTACTTTATGTTTGAAAGATGCTTGAAGTGTAAACTATGAAAATGACCATCTATTGTATAAGTTATATGTAGCTAGGAGAGAATCAGAGTCAATATTTAATTTTAACTTCCACGATGCCTTTCTCATTAAGTGTTAAAGGCTTTTAAAGTAATACATGCATTTTTTTTTCTGAATAATATTACCTTTGATTTGTGTAATACAGGAAAGGAGTTATAATTAATCTGTTAACTAAAGAGAAGTTGAAAACTTATCTACTCCTTCATAGTTGAGAAGCAATTCTGAGGAAGAAGTGGAAAATATTTCAAATCTCCAGTAGAAGTTAGGCAGTTAATCTGTGTTAATCCTTCTGAAAGTCATTGCACTCAATTATCCCTCAAGTTAGCTTGTTAGCTTTAGCTAACAAAATTAATTGATTACTCAGTGAAACTAAAAACAATTGTATTTAAATATTTGTTTTACATAATGTCAATTTTAATAAAAATAAAATATTAATTTGCATTTAATCAAGTTATAAATTCCTCCTAAATACACCATAACATACGTGACAGTCAGACAAGCAGGATGTTCTATATAATGGTTATCAGTAATGCTAATTAATAAGCTAAATGAAGTAACCGATAGTAGTTGTAACAGTACCTTGCTAATATGCCAGAGGCTTATATTCATAACTTGCAGATCAGGTAATTAATATCAAGTAATTGCTTAAAATTTAAACTAAACAACCATAATGAGTTTCCTTAACTGATAATTTAAAGTTTCCCAATAGAAATCAATATTGAGTTAAGGAGTGTTAATGCCTTGCATTTAATCAGATCTGCTGTACTGGGAAGTTGTGGTGGAGTAATCACTTCACCTTTAAAATGCTGTTCCTTTCCCCTGCTTTTTAACCAACTTATTTTGTATCTTTTGACTTTCGGTATCTATTTTTATTTGAGCAGGAGTATCTCTTCAGAGCTCTGTTTGCATTCCTGTTTTTCTTTTTTTGCTTCTAGAAACCTGTTTATTTCTGTTTATTCATTCTTACCTAGACTGAGTTTTCATTGTTCTTTGTCATTTAAATGCTGGCAGCGTTTCTTCTGATAGTGTTATGTATTCATTACAGCTGTTCCTTCCATCCCCTTCGTGCTGCATCATGGATCTTCTTAGAGAGTCTGGATTTAATTGTCCCCTGGAGAATTACATACTCATCAATCTGATCTATTGGAATCGGTCATCTGCAGGGCATTTTGAGAATAAACGAAAGCAAGGAAATATTCCTAACCCATTGTGTTCATTGTCAGTGAAAGTATTGAACTATTTGCAGAACCACCCAAGGGTCAGATAACAAAAAGGTGTCAAGGAATGTTTCCACAGTGTGTCTGCCCTCGAATGAGTCATAAAATGTGAAACGTGGAATTTTCTCAAGTTAATCCGGGTTGGAGGAATCGTGTGGTGATATCTGTGAAAGATCACGTGCAAATCTGTGGGTTTTTTTTTTCCCCTCCAGATTCAAAATGGTGAAGTTGTGTTCCAGTTCTTACCTGAATCTCTTGAATTTCCCTCCTCTCTTTCTCATATAAATCACCAAGATTTCTGTAGTGGATGTACCTGCTAAAATACCACTTTTTTTTTTTTGTAGGTCCTTGTGTATCTGCAGTAGAAGCTTAAGACATAAGTAGAGAAGGGAGGTGGTACAGGCTTTGCTGATAGAGCTGCCAGGTAGACATTACAGAACTTGGCTCTTCTTTCTGAGAACTCAGAACTGACAAAATCACAAAAAATCCGAACTGTTTGTTGACAACTGCCTGCTGCTGGCTGCTCCATGTTGCTGGGATCACACAACCTTTGAGGTGCTTGCTAATTTGCTGCTGGCAATTAGATGATACTAAACATAATTATAAGTGATTCGTTAACTTCAATTCAAGCCACGGCTGATATGGTAATAACAGGACAGATATTTTTCTTTTACTTCAACTTGTTTTATTTTTCAAAACTGCTTTTATTTGATAAGTGGTGCTCTGGAGCTGGAATTCTGGGTAGAGCAAAATCTACAATGATATTCTTTTAGCAGCAAAGCTCTACTGAAGCCAGTATCTTTATATTCTGTTCTGAAATCAGAATTCTCCAGTTCTCAACTGATTTAGTTGTGGGACTGCACTTTAGCATTACAAAAGAGAGGAATTCCCTTCAACTGATGAATGTGGACCAGGATCCTGTGGGTATGCCTGTCTTTCCACTGCCAGGCTGTTCAGAGTAGAACTGGAACAGAAGGAACTGTGTGAATGCATTCTGAGTCAGGCTTGGCAGTTGGAGTACTATATTAATTTATATTGCTTCCAGAACCGAAACTAACTCATTTACAGAGATTCAGTTGCTTCAGAATATTATTTCTTAGCCCTGATGGCTTTTGATGAGAATATAGAAAAAACTGGAATTGTTTAGCAAAATTCTGTTTTTTTTGTTTTTCCTTATAACTTGCCTTAATAATTGTTAAACAAGTTGATGCAATTTTCAGTAAACCATCATAGTTCTGATGTCTGAAACCATTCTTCTGTTTTTGTAACAGGATAATGCTTTTTCTTATATGCAGAAATAGCTTCCATTCCAGTTTTGAGAAATAAAATGGTGACTGTGCTCATCGTTCCCATTTTTCTTTTTTAATGTGGGATACGGTTAACAGCAAAGCAGCTTATTTCAGTTTGTGTTTTCTTTATTATTTAAGTAGGATAATCAACTTTTATTACTTTTTTAATAAACTGCGTGTTTGTTACTGTTTATGTTACATGCAGAGCTAATGTGAAAAATTAGGCTAATGTTGCACTGGATTATAAAGATACTTGTCTGTAAGGCATAGGTTTACATTAGACAGAACACTTCCTAGTAGACACACAAATATCTCAAGGATACCTGTTGTATTTGCAGTCTCCTTGTATGTGTTCTGCTACTGTGGAAGATTCACAGATGGTTGACTCTGGGATGGGTCTGGTTTTTGATTTGTTTGCTGTACTGAAAGTGTTACTGCTGCTTAACAGCATCAACAGTGGAGATGAGGGACCTTTATGATGAACAGGACATTTCTCAAGTCTGCTGGCTCTTTATCTATTTGACCTTCTACTGTCTTTCATAGTTGATGGAAAAAGTGAAAGGCATTTAAAGAGGGGGGAGAGAGGGGAGGCGGGGGTGTGAGCTTTAAGTTTTAAAAAAAGCTTATTAGACACTTGTGATCCCACATGTTGTGGAGAATGTGTTCCAGTTGTATTTTGTGGGTCTTAAATATTTTTCATTTCTTGGTCAATCATAAGGCAATGCTTAAACTTCTGAGACTTCATTGGAGACATCTGTTAAAGGCAAAGGTGTTTGTTTCCTGCGTTGGAAATCTGAAGTTATAGAACATAAGGTTAGCTCCTCAAATATTTGCAAACCATTCTGATTTTCATTGCCTCTGGTTCAGGACTAAAAATATGCAAGACAAATGTCACTTGCTCTTGTATGTATCTTGTCACTTTAACTTTGATATGGATGTTAGCTCTCATGCTGCCACCTTTTCCCCCAAATTCTTTCAGATAACTGAATCGCTTTCATTATCTTGGTGCCAGTTATTTGAAAGCCAGCAGTGCAACAAAGAACCGAACCTGTATTGTGAAAACACTGTTTGAAACTTTCACCTTTAAAATGATAAAATGTAACTTTAAATTCTGAGTAGCTCTGGACACTAGGCACTATACAAATTTTTCTACTTTACTGAACAGCATTGAAAAGAGAAGATTGATGCATTAAAATAGCTAATCACTAATTCATTGTAACTTGCTTAAGTCTTACAACCTTAGTTTAAGTAATGTAAAAGAATGCTCAAGTTCTACTTTTAAATGCATGTGTTTATATAGAAGGAATAGCAGTGCTTATAATATGCTGCATCTTTTAATGAGATGTTCATTGTACCCATCTAGGTATGTGTCATCTAAGTGGCTGTTTCTAGGCAGTGCCTGGTACTTAAGAGGGGTATTAAAGTCTGGCCTTCAAAAGAGTTGTGGTTCTTTTCAACCTGACTCAGACAGAAAGCTTTTAGTAACTGTTATTAAGCTAAGTTATCTTAATTCTTATAGATTCCAGATATTTTGAATTTTCTTTGAGAAGTGCTTCATATTGTGCCAAGTTTTCTTGTGTTAATTCCATTAACGCTGCCAAACACACTGCACTTGATTTGATTCTTACTAATCAGATTAGAATTGCTAACCCAGATGATTCTCAGCTCTTCAGACGAGAAATGGCTCAATATAAAGGCCTTTATTTTCTGATGCTGTGCACAGTAAGTCAGTCAGCCAGCCGTGTAGGTTAAAATACGAAGTATTTCCTTTTCAAATGATTTTTTTTTTTTTTTTTTTCCATTTTGGAATTCAGATTGTTTTTATGAACAGACATGACTTGTAACATGAAAAAGTCTGTTCTTTTTGTGAGGGCCATTGAAACCCTGCTAAGATTCCATGGAGAATTTTCATCTACCCCTTTAAATGTTATTACATAGGCTGTTTAATCCAAACAAATAAAGAAATTGGGCATATAGATGTCTGACTGGGGCTTGGGTTCCCTGACACCTGAAGCTTTGAATGTCTTTTGAATTTGGGAGCATTATTAGGTGCTCTATATATTACATATATTTATGGGCTTAAAATATTGCTTCTCTCCCCCCTCCACATAAAAGAAAATTCCAGCACTGTGGCTGCAAGTTTGTGGCCAGGAAGGAGAACTTACAGACATGCAAGTGATTAGAGAGAAGCCTTTATTTTTAGGAAAACGGACTAAATACTGCGAAGTCCAAAATGTAATTAAATAATGTGCTAATCAATATATGATACTTATATATTTCAAGTGTTACATTAGGTATTAGAATGAGTTGATTTGTGCTACAAATACTACTAATAATAATACATATTTTTTTAATTAATCCTGCTGCGTGCGCTGAGTGATAGATGAATTAATAGTGTGACCAAAGTTAGGAGACTTGAACTCTCATTTTAGACTGGTAACAATTCTAGAGGATGATGTAAAACCCAGATATCTATAGGTACCACTAGGTGCTACTTTATAAAAGTAATGCCTTTAGAGAAGACCTCTTGTATCATAGGACTGTAGCTTTGGATTCTGTGACAGGGAGAACAGAGGACTGTCAAACACCTCTGTCTGTGGGAGCTTGGCTTGCCACATGGAGAGGAAGGGTTTGTGTTGATGCAAATAACGAGCTTGAAAGCCCCACATGGGGTTATATTCAGAGGGCAGCTGCTGCTTTTATTTACCATAAGCAAGAATAATTGGTACTTTGGAACTGTACTTAGCTCATGGTTCCCCTCTGGATGCAGGAAAGGAGAAATCCCTGCCCTAATGTCTGCTTAATTGCTTTCCTTTCTTCAAGTTAACCTTTAGATAAACTAAATAATTACAAGAAAACAATTTGTTTCCCAATCAAAGGATCAAGTGATTAAAAAAAATATCATCAATATGTTCAGCTACCCTTTCTGTTAGTACAGATGTAGTAATAATGCAGGTAACTACATAAATTAGGATCTATAAGCTTAACTGTGGGTTTATTTTCAAATAGTAGCTTGGAAAAAAACAAAACAAAAAAAAAACAAAAAAAAACCAAATTGAGTATCACATGGAATAATTTCATTTTAATTGCTAAATCTATTAAATGTTTGTGGCTTTTAGTTGACTTCATTTAAAGACATGTCCTTAATATTTTTTTTTTCCTCTGACTTCCATGGAGAAGACTTCAGTTTGTCAAGTTGAGAGTATTCTGTTTTGGAGTGAGCTTGAGGTAGTATGAAGTTAGGAATCACAATACAAACTTGTTTTATTGTTCGTAGTGCAGGATAACCAAAGAAAAATATTAGGAATAAGCTTGCTGGAATAACATGTGGAAGGGAAGAGTGAGTCTCATTTTGTAATTGCCCTTTTGAAAATCCTGAAGCAGCTGTAATTAGGGAGAGGCAGGATGGTGGGCCAGAAAGACTTTCTCCTAACCACCACCACGAAGGCTGTTTCTACTTTATATCCTCTGATGTGCAGGACTTCGATTTGCACTAAAATTTATTCTGTTTGCTTGAAGATTATTCGCTCCATCACTCTTGTGGGTTCAAAGTCCAATTGCATAGATCTTCTTGCAAAATAGGAGTTCATTTTCAGTCTTCTAGCAATTCATGAGTAATAGTTTAATTAAGTATTAACATCATTTTTAGAATGGGGAGAATAGTCATAGTTTAATTTTAAAATATAAATGGTGGAGAAAACTTTGGTGATCTGAAGCCAAGTAACAGGTTGTGCATGTGCTACTGCTGTCAACTTCATTCCCACTTCTTCCCAGCAGTCATGTTGTTTTCCTTATTATCAATGGTTAGCTATTGCATTAACCTGATTATTTCCTAACACCAAATTACGAAATGATGGTGAGAAGAAAATAAAAATCAAAACTGTTGATGTATTCTTTCGTATACTTTCTGATGTATTCGTAGACTTATTTTTTTGGTGTTATCAAAAGTCAAAGTAGCAAACAGCCACGGTATTCAAAGATGTTGTCTGAGGTCTGCAGGGGTGCCTGTTAGTTACTGGCAGATTGCCGGGGCACTGAGATCTGCAGAGTCACGTTGTCCTTGCATGCTTTTCTTGAGGTCCTTAAAGGACTTGACTGTTGGGTTTTTTATTTGTTTGTTTGAACAGTGCTGCTTTGTTCATTGAGTGTTTAAGGCTTTTGCAGTGTGGCTAGTTGGACAATCCAAATACTACGCTTGGAACTCTCCTCTTCCATCATTATATAAAATATGTGAACATTAAGCTCTTAAATGGAGGCTTTTTTTAAAAGAAAAAGATTTGTTCTGTTGATTTTCACTTCTGGAGTGTGCTTAGTGATGTCAGAGTCATTTTAAAATAAGTCGCTCTGCTTTTTTAAACAGGATCTTTAATCACTGTAGAGTAAAATATACCTCTTGTCAGTTTTATGATTGACACCTCTCTATGTTTGTCTATCTGCATATAAAGCATTTATGTAACTTTATTTTTTTGTTGTAAAGTATTACCAGATCAGACCCTGATGTTTATTAAAATTCTCTGTTAAGCCCAAAGCGTTTCCTCAGTGAGGCTGGAAGCCCTGCAGCAGCAGACAGGGCCGCTGCCTCGGCGCACCGGGCTTTGTCTGGGTGCGGGCATCAGCGCCATTGAGATGCTAATGGAGGGAGCTGCTGTTTTGTAGGAGAACTTGACTGCATCTCAGGAATGTGGCCTGTCTGGTTATATGTTAGCTTCGGCATTAAAAGGGCTACTGTAATTCATGTCTGCGGATCGATTGAGGCTGCCGACTTCTGTGTTACAGCTTTGATGTGCCAGAGGAAATTGTTGGGGTTGGTGGGGAATTACGTTCTCCTTTTGGTTCTCCCAAATCTGAACCTACCGATTTGTTTGCTTTCTGCTTACCATTCTGCTTACGGTTATGGAATAAAGTGTATTTGCTGTGTGAAGCAATAGGGGATGACGAGCTTTCTTGACAAGTAATTGAGCCTTTTTTTTCTGTTTGTGTCTTTTACGTGGTAGGGTGACTAAATGCTGTAATAGCAAGAGAAGCTGAAAGAGATAATACAGAGTGTGTTATACTTCTGCACCTCTGCTTCAAAAGGGAAGACTTTCAGTTGCTAGGCTGCTTTCTTCTGGTTGATGATGTAGGGCCAATAGATAAACTATTAACCTGTACATAACAGGAATCCACTGTTACAAATTCATTCAACTCACTGCACCTTACTGGTAATTTTCTGTGTTTTGTGCAGAAAAAGGGTGCGTGTGTGCATTGCAAACATGAATTTGAAAAGTAGCTCTGGGAGTAAGATTTGAGTAGGTCTATTTTGTACATTAGCACAGTACTCACCAGATTTTCTGCATGCAGTTCCCACACACTTTTGTTGTAAATTAAAGCAAAAACAGTTTATTTTACTCTTGCAAACTAAGTCCGTTCTTCTGGCTTTGTATTGGATGGTAAGTTTCTTTAAGACTTCATCATAGCATTAGGTGAAAGCTGTGTGGAGGGAGCACAGGGGAGGAAAATTGTAAATCTAGTTGTACTCAGTTGGCAATTACTTTAGCAGATAAAACAGAAAATATGCAAATATCTCCGGAGCACTTATGGCTTTCAGATGCTGACTGTCTGTATCCCCAGCCAAAAAAGGACAGATGATAATTAGATTTTGAAGGACCATGTGCTGTTGCTACAGAGCTAAATATTAAAATGCAAGAAAGCAGACTACCACATGGCACAATTGATTTTTATGGCAGTTCATGTTAAAATGCTCTCTTTTTATATTGCCTTCTAGGTTACCTAGGGTGAAACAAAATTACAGGCTTGGAAACTCTGGAAAAGCTCAGCATCAGCATTTGAGGTAAAAATGAACATACTGAAGTAATCTTGGGAGTGTCCTTCTTATTAACTTTATGGAATTGATTGGAGAAGAAATTTTTGTCAAGATTAATTTTGCATTTAAGTTTTCAGTATTGATTTAAAAGAAAAAATGACTTCAAATCTTTTTAGATATAGCAAAACTAATACTTGAGATAAATGTATCATGTTAATTTTATGCTTTCAAGCTTTGAGAATACTGTAGATGTTTTGTAGATCTACAACGTTTGTGTTTTTGTTGTAGTTCTGTTAACGTATGAAATTGTCTTGAATGACTGCTAGATTTATGTGAATAGTTAAATGTGTTTTTATAGGAATTAATGTGAATTGCATGGTAATGGTACTACTAATAAAATATACATATGCTGATGTGCTTAGAAAATAATGTTTTCTCTTTGTGATCGGTTTACTGTATTATGATTTGAAAGTGTGATACATTAGAAAACATTAAAAGCATTCATTCTAACTCTTAAATGAATTGTGCATGGAAAAATCATTGTTTATTTGAAAAATGTCATAACGCATTACTAGTGTATTTCATATAATTACTAATATGAATAGGATTAGGGATGCATTAATTCCTTGCATATTTAATCTGTCAAAAATTAGCTTTTAAATTGCTTGTAGTTTTGTTTCTACTACTAAATCAAAATAATATGGGTGCAGAGAGGATTTATATTTCGTTTTCTCTCAGCCAGTTATAGTGTGGTATTGACATGCCATAAAATGTTTATAAGCAAGTGAATTTCCACAATTAACCTTGGTATCGTAGTTTCCTTTTAAAATAATTTATGTAGTTCAGAGGTCTTTTTTCTTCTCGCTTTTCAGAGCCAAAGCTTGCAAATTATGTGATTAACCTACAAGCTGATATCATGATGTCAAAATGCAGTTTGGAAAGCATAAGCACAGAGGCTGCAGAGATTAAAACGGTAAGTGCATGCTTTGTAGTATGGGAGAAACAGATTTTTATGTATCATTTTGCTATATTCTATCTAATACATAAAACTCCTTCTGGACCACCAAGTCACCATAAAGTAAGTGAGACTGCAGAGTTTTACCCCAAATTTCTTTGGAAAGAATAAGAATAATGAAAATAGCTAATTTATTTTATCCATAGATGGTCAGATAAAGCAGTGGCGTAAAGAAAAAAGGTATTTGCTGTGAAATGCAAGCCTTGATATTTCTTGTGAAACTGAATACCATTTTTTTTACATTTTTAGAAAGTGAATGTAGTGTTTAAATATTTCTTGTGGATTTTGCAATGAAATGTGGTTTTATAGATGAAATAAAATCAATTTTTAAGAAGTGGGAAGTAGGAAGATAAGTAGTGTTAGAATTAGAATTGAATTTGTTTTAGATAGGAGATAAAAAGTTATTGTCTTGAAGTGAATGGCAGGTGAGTTGTTGCAGTCTTACTCTCAGTAATATACTTCAGTTTGAATTATGAGTCAAGCAAAACAGGAAAGGGACTGCCTGATCAAATTGCGTACAGTAAAAATTGAGAGCTTTGTCAAAGAGAGGGCAGACATGTATCTAGTTTCATCGGTCCTCTCCTTCCCTTGTGTTTTAGATATCATGTACTTAAGTTTTTTTTCTGTTGCACTCTGTGTTAAGGGGCTGAAAGTGAGGGAATCAGCATTTCAGCAGTTCAGCACCTGCATAGTTAGAACTGCTGTACTGGGCTTTATACATGTCTTTGTAAAAGATTAAATAGTTTGTTCCACTATCTGTATGTTTGTATTTGACAAAGAATAAGCATCTTCTTTCCATTTGTTTATTCTGAATGCCTTGTGTACTGATGTGAGTACAGATGTGCTAGAAAACATGAAAGAAATGGATCTGAATTTATTTCTTTTCAAAGACTGTTGTAGGACAGCACAACTTGTTAGACAGTGCGTCTGCTGGAGGTATTTGAAGGATAACAGAGTTCTGTGCAGCTGCACTGTGTACATTAAAATGTGTTAAAGGTAGCATGATGTAAAAATAAGTTGATTCATCCTCTTTAATACTATTGTTTGATGGTATTTTCTTAGTTTAAACCTCCGAGCCAAATTATATTCTTCAGAAACTTAGGAAAATATTCTCCTAATGCTGTTTTACAAACCAATGGGAATTGGGTTTTTTTTGTTAGGTTGTTTTTTTTTTTTTTTTTTTTTTTTTTTTTCCTCGAATGAAGGTGAAAATACAATTCCTGGCACTGAATGCTTAAAATGAAGTCACTTTACTGCAAAAATTTTCAGTATCTATGAAACACTCAGTTAATATTTTCCATTTTCTTTACATAACGTTTATATTGATCTTCTACTCTGTATTTGTTCTTGTAATATTTTATAATTTTCTTTTTATTTGTATATCTGTTACCCAGGAAATAATTTTGTGTTAGTTCTTTGAACAGATTAATATTACATGTTGTAGTTGACATGACTCTTCAGATGTTCGTGTGGGAGAATATTCAAGCAGCAGTTTTTGATTCCTACTTTCATGAATGGATCATGGCTTGTTTACTTTCAAGTGATTTTTCCATCTTTTCAGAGGCTAATTTCTCTCTTCTTATGCCAACAGGGATTTTAGAGAATAAAATAGAAATTCCTAGGCAAAGATTAGAACCTGCAGCACGAGAAATAGTTCTGGTATCATTAAGACTGTACCAGACAGAAACTCAGGTGTCACAGTTAGAGACTTTGAAGAAAGCAGAGGAAATATATTACATTTGACAGTAACTTTTTGTTGTTGTTGATAGGAGGTATAGTTTGCAGTAACTTGCTATCAATGCTTATTAAGCATGCAGGTAGCAGTTAAAAACCCAAAGATGTGTTCCAAGAACTCTAGTCTCTTCTCTGCTTACTTTAGAGTATCATTCAGTAACAGTTTTTAACAGCCCTTGGAGCTGGGTTAGATCCAGGATGTCCTATTTCAGGTGAGTGACCTACTTGGTTTGGCTCATGTTCCTTAGTGTGGTGAAACCTGACATTTTTTTGTGCACCAAGGGCCTATTTTAACTTAGATATGGTCCTGTGGCTGAAAAAACCTGCAGCACTCTTCCAGAATTATTCTAGTCTGAAAGAAGCTTCTATTAAATTTTAAATCCTAACCTTGTATCTTTTTGAAATATGACTTTAAATTATAGAATAAGGCTTTAGGTTTAACTGAAGCTTGCAGTTCAATATGTGTTGACATGAACAGGCATTAAAGTAAGGTCATCAAGATGTGCATTTTGCTGTTAAACTTTTGAAGTCAGTGGCTACAATTTGAACTTTTTTGAGTTATGTTATTAGAACAGATAAGGCCCGGTACTGTGCTGCTTTGTCCCCTTTCTCGTAACTCGGTGTAGAGCCACAGGAAGCAGGACTTCTGTTTCTTATATCTTTCCTTCCAAATTTGTTTTCAGCAAGTTCTCATTTTCTGACTATCAATATCCAAAACGACACAGTGGGTAAAGGTTTGAACATCATGGCAGATATCTTTGTTATTCACACTGGCAGAGCAGGACTACTTTTTTTTTTCTGCTTCCCACTTAGCTAGTTACAGGGTTCAGTTAACGTCTGTCCACGACTTCTGAAAGCATGCACTTTGTGTCTTGACTGTTTCCATTTTAAAGCCTGTTCTTCAAGTAGATGTGTTTTTTTGCCCCCTTTTTATTTCTAGATGGTCTTGCACTGCTATTCTTTTGTTGCAGAACAGAACTTGATATTTTTCCTTGCAATTGAAATATAGACTAAATATATAATTACTTCATTATTGTGGCTTATTCCCATAATAATGTTGACATTGATCTTGTAGAGTCTTATATACTTACAATAGAAATAATACAAATGAAGGCCAGGACTAGGGAACTCCTCAGCACAGCAGGAAGTAGCATTGAGAGTTTAGTTAGGTGGACTTCTTACCTCGGTCATTATACATGGACAGGGAGTCTAAGCTATTTCAACTGTCTTCTGTCTCATGAGAGTCTTGTTGTGTTGTTTTGCTAATTCATCATGTAATCCATGAGAGCTAGATCCCCTTGGTTTTTTTGTCAGCTTGTTCCACAGTTAATAATAGTCTTACTGCCCTACAAAATGCTGTTTTATTTCTCATTATTTTTCAATTTATTAAGTTTTTTTGAATTATGAAAAATATGAAGCATTTCTAAAATAGCCAGTGATGAGAACTTCGTAGACCTCCAATAGGAAGCTGTTTTCTAGTACATAATTGTCATCAAACTGTGACTTAGACTATCTTTCTGGAAACTGGTGGTTTATCTGGCAAGGGACCCATTTTCCATTAGCACTTATCATCATCATCTGTAATTATTCATTAAATTTCTGCTTATTCTTCTACCAATTCTGATAAAGTTATCTGTTTCATTGACAACATTTTCTTATGAAGCTCCTCTTCTTTTTGCTTTTGGTTAGAATGAAGTCCCTGTTCTGTGCATTTATGCGTATGCAAATCTTTGGTTATAAGACTTACTTGAAAATGCAAAACGTGGTAGATTTGCTTGTTACCTCTGATCTTGAAAATCATTTTTCTTTCCTGAAGTTAAAGCAGCTTTATATTTTCAATTTGTTATTCAATAAACTTTAAAAGGAGATTTGTTAGAATGCAAGGGGAACTTTATCCTGAAGTGTCCAAGTGCCTGAAGTCAGCTTTGCCCATAAAGCAGCTTTTTTTTTTTTTTTGTTACTTTGTTAAATACACTTCTTGAAGTGGGAAAGTTCTTTAAGTGCAAAATTGAAGTGTTCTGCTGAAATTAATGAGATTGTAGCTCTTACTGGAAGTAAAAATAAAGTAGAATTATGTATCCTTAGATTCTTTTGTTTTATTTTTTCCTTCATATTATAACTGTATCTAATACCGTTTTGCTTTCTTCCATAGTAGGCTGTGCTGGAACAAAAACGCAATGACAGAAACACTGGATGAATGAATGAAAAGCCCTGCTTTGCAATCCCTCAGCATGGCAGGACTGCAGCTCATGACCCCTGCTTCCTCCCCAATGGGTCCATTTTTTGGACTACCGTGGCAACAAGAAGCAATTCATGATAACATTTACACGCCAAGAAAATATCAGGTACTAGTGATAATACTTTTTTTTATAACATTACTATATTAGTGAATATAAATCTATGAATTTAATAGGAAAAAAAAGCGGAGCAGATGGGAAAAGTCTACAGTTGTACATAGTCCAGGCATGTGTTTCTTACAGCTCCACCTGTTGGGACCTAGTTTTCCCTTTTTTTACTAGCTAGGATGTGTTCTGCTTTTGTGATAATTCCTATTGGCCCTTCTCAATTTGCTTTTATGAATCAAAATTTTAAGCTGAATATTCTCTTGCTCTTTGCAAGGTGTTATTAGGGATAAATACCCTAATCTTGGCGTTGTGCAACTTGATCATATGCTTACAGTCACACCTCCAGACTTGATTTTGATATGCACACTGGTGAAAGTAGCTTAGTAATGTCAGAAACTCTGTCAGGGTACTCTGGTTTTCATTTTGTTACAGAAGCTATTACTGAATTCTGGAATTTCAGTTCTCTGTGTGCCCTGCAGAGATGCCTGAAAGCTAGAATTTGGTTAATATTACTGAAGAGGGGTTGTATCACCTTGAGTAATGTACTTGTGTATTTGGCTGAACTAATACATAGAATTAGACTGAAAAGCTCTAGCATGTAGCTTCAAATAGTTTTGAGGAGAAGTTTAGTTTTAGAAGATAAACTGTACAGTGTGCATTCATATTTTTTGGGTGAGTGACTGTACCTTTGTTATGAAAGAATAGTGTTGGTTCTTTGGCATTGGAAAGAGTTCTGCAAGTCATGTTGACCTGTCTGTAGTTTGTTTACTGCCTGTATTGTTATTTTTTGTCAAATTTTATCCACTTTGCTGCAAATAAGAGCGTTGTTGTTTTTAAACCTAGGTTGAACTGCTTGAAGCAGCTTTGGATCATAATACAATAGTCTGTTTAAACACTGGCTCAGGGAAGACTTTTATTGCAGTACTACTCACTAAAGAGCTGTCCTATCAGATCAGGGGGGATTTCAACAAAAATGGAAAAAGAACTGTGTTCTTGGTCAACTCAGGTAAGAAGAAAAATATACTAAGTTGCTGAATATGCTAGTTCTGTTGTCATGGGACAACTCCTTAATAGAAGTTGTGTGAAAACAAATTTGGGAGAAAATTTTGGCTGAAGCCCTTAACAGCAGGGATAATAAACTGATCGAAGAATGTGACACCTTTCACATTTTGCTGATTGTACACTCAATACAACCTCTTTATCTCTGGTATCTTTTATTTCCTGATTTAAAATAAAAGCATTAAATCAGAATTGCTGTGCAGTTAGCAGTTTATCTCCTAACTGTAGTTTTATATGGAGGTAGGTTGCCATGTACCCCAGTTTAAGATTAGCCTAATCTGAAGATTGTACTATAAAGCATGGTGCTAGTAATAGGGCAAACATCTTGAAAGTTAATGTATGAAAACACCTTCATGAGATTGAGGATTTTTGTCTGTTTTTATTTTTAAGCAAATCAAGTTGCTCAGCAAGTATCAGCTGTCAGGACACATTCAGATCTTAAAGTGGGAGAGTATTCAAGTTTAGAGGTGACTGAATCATGGACAAAAGAGAAATGGAGTCAGGAATTCTCTAAGCATCAGGTAATGTATTAAGTATAAATGCAAACAGAGTCTACAGTTAGACCAGATGAGAACTGCTAATTTTCAGTTATACCTAAATTCTTCTAACAAATTCAGCATGCTAGTAATGTGTTTATATTAATTTTGAGGCAAAACATGTATAAGAGGTACTCAGGTTGTTGTAAAAAGCTGTCTTTTTAATCCTTTTTTTTTTTTTTTCTCAAGTCTCCCTGTCTTGTGGTCAAAGATGATAACTGCATAAGAAATTTTTAGTGTACATATTGTACTTCAAACATCACTAAAAATGTCATTCCTTGACATGCTTTTTATTTCTGCCTTTTTGAGTAAGCTTTAGTTCTGTTGTCCTTGAACCATTTTTTCTGTATTTATTTTACCTTTAGTGAAACATTTAGTGATGACCAATGAAGTATATCTAGAGAACTTAGACAGATAAGTAGATGGAGTTAATATTTGCTAATATTGTCAATACTATCAAGTGTGATGTACAGAAGAGCTTTTTCATTTTACTGTGGCCTAAGACAATTTGTACGCTTTTTATATTGATGCTTTTTTTTTTTTTTTAACTTAGGTTCTGGTTATGACATGTCATGTTGCTTTGACTGTTTTGAGAAATGAGTATTTATCCCTGTCAAATATTAATCTACTGGTGTTTGATGAGTGCCATCTTGCAATCCAGGACCATCCATACCGTGAAATTATGAAGGTTAGTTTGTACTGTGTGAACGTTTCAATACTTCGTTGCAGAGCATGGGTGAGGCTGAAGGGTTGAAATGAGGAAACGAGTCAGTTTTTGCTATTGAAGAATAACATCAATGGAATCATGGTTTAGCATGCCTTTGGGCTGGATTTACTGTAATGAATTAATACTTAACTCATAATGAGATATTATAGAAAAGCAATGTAATTTACTTTGTAGTGATTAAAGAAAAATCTGGTGTTAACCTGGACTTTGCAAATTAAGGGAATTCTCAAAATTATTGTTAAAAATGTTAGGGAATGAGTTGTATTGACTGGTTTCTGTATTTCTTAAAATACTGATTTTTAAAATTGTTTATAGGGCTTTTGAAGGCATATTGTTAACTTCATGAGGTATTTGTTAGATGTCTTTCCAGATCTGTCATTAGGTTTAACCAAATCATGCGTGCTTTTATTTTTTTGGTATGACTTTAGTTTTTTCATGGTGTATAAGCATTATGATGTGTGTTTTATTGTAAGCATGACAAAGCTATCTTGTGTGTTACTAATTGTTTATTTCTTTAAATATTTACTAGATGGAAATATTTATCTTGAAACGTGTTTGCTGTTAAATGTTCTTCAGTTCTGTAGGTTTACTTCCAGGCAATAGAAGAAAGTATTTACTGAACATTTGATTCCCTTTCCAGTACACGCTATTCAATACCAGTTTTCAACTAAGCATAGAAACTTTGTCTGCTGGTCTGATAGTAGGCTTTCAGAATGGTGGGAACAACTGTTTGAAGGTACTTCATTCTGATTTGCTTCACAGATCTGTGAGGATTACCCATCTTGCCCTCGAATCTTGGGATTAACTGCTTCTATTTTAAATGGGAAGTGTGATCCTGCTGAGTTAGAAGAGAAGATAAAGAAACTGGAGAAAATATTAAAGAGCAATGCTGAAACTGCAACTGATTTGGTGGTCTTAGATAGGTATGTTGTTATGCAGTTATGGCTATTTAATTGACTGCCTTTTTGTTTAGTTAGGAACAAACTGTTATAAACATTTGCTATTTTAAATCTTAGCAAAGGTTGTGTGTGTGTGATACCATTAGCTCTATGTGAGGTGAGGACAGAAAGGTGAACATATAAAATTGCTTTTTGGGTAACCAGTGTTAAAGTACATCTTAAAGTTAAGTAGAAAGTCTACTTGACTCTAATATTCAGATTTTATGTTGTTGAAGAAATAAATAGAATTTACATCACAACTGTTTTACTTGTTTGGCATGTAAAAAGAGGAAAAGCTAAAGTGAAAGTTGTGGTCAAATGGATTCAGTGTGCTTTGGCTTGGATATTCCAATATTTGAAGTGTAGGTAGTGATACTAACCTCATTTTTAGGAAATATATTAGACAGATTAATATTTTTATAATGAATCAATGTGGTATATATGGAGAATTTTTGTTGTTTTTTTTATTAAATATATATTTAACTTTGTAATCGTTCATGGTGGGGATAGAAATGTATTTGACTATGCTTCATACTGCCCTTGCTATTTGCCATATAACTTTAACAGGCTGAAATAACCTGATCTTTGCCCTCAATTAAGATATTCTTCTCAGCCATGTGAGATTGTTGTAGACTGTGGACCATATATTGACAAAAGTGGATTGTATGAAAGACTATTAAGGGAATTGGATGAGGCACTTCATTTTCTAAATGACTGCAACATATCTGTACATTCAAAGGAAAGAGATTCTACGTTAATTTCTAAACAGGTAAGGTTGTAAGCTGTATGAAAACCCTGTGGAATTGAAGTCTTACTATTTTTCTTTGCAGCATATGTTATGTTACAGAAACTTTCTGAGTTAGCCTGGTATATCTGAGCAAAAAGACTTCTAATTTTCATGTTCTACTAACACTGCAGATCTTTTCATAAATTAATGGGGGCTTGAATGTCAGCTATTCATATGTAGTGTTCAAACGTAGATCAAAACTTCATCTGGTTTGAGAATCCTGTATTCAGATTTGCTTAAGGCACAAAACATCCTGCACCATGATTTCTGAGGGCAAGAGTCTTAACATCTTTGGATAAGTCGGTAGGAAAAGAGAAATTATGCCACAGGACTTATTAGGAAAAGCAGCGCACAGTTGTATTACAGAATGCTGAGTGGGAATTGAGGTATAAAATCCAACTAGCTCTACAATTTCCACAGTTTATTCTAGTGAGAACAATATGTGACTAGTGGAATGAAACTTTAGCCTCAAGCTTGCCCCTGAGTTTTTGTGCAGGATGGCAGAGTAGAATATAGGTGGCATGGTTTGAACAGAGACTTGTTGCACATGGGGTGTGGAGTCCAGAAACCCTTTTTTTTCCATTGAGATTTGGAATTGCATCCTCAGGTACAATTGTGCAGGTATTAAGTTAAAAGTAAATTATTTCTATAACCATCTGTGATGAAGTTGGAGAATGTGTTTCTCTTTTCATCTGAAAGTACTTTAGTTTAATGTTTCTAGAAACTCAATATTCTGGCAGTTAAAGACTACTTTGGCCAGAGAGGGGGATAGTAAGTAATTCAGTCTATCTTTCTACTTCTCTGTAGTTTATCACAACTGCTTGTGACTTTTGTTCTGGACTTAAAATGCAGTAGGGCAAAAATTCATAAGGAATGTTGAAATCCCAATCCCAAGTATTTGCACAATCCAGAATAGCGAATTAACTGCTGTGCTTCTAATGTACATTGCCCTCTGTGCTTCTTTCCTGATCCAGTAGCTCTACAAGAAGATGGAGGCACCTATATTAAGAAAAATAAATCCATTTTCCATTTGATGTGGGTAGAATCAACCCTCTGTCTATTAATTAGAATTTGTTTAGGAAATTTTTACTCTTAAGTCTCACAGATAATAAACTTCAGGGAATATAGTATAAAGAAGGCAACTTGTTCTGTGTTTTCTTGTAAGAATGGAAGAAGGAAGGAAAACTAGAACAGCAACTGAAAACTGATATTCTGATTGTTTTGAGATACTTCCATTGTAATTAATGTGTAGTTCATGAGTATACTTGTATGTTATTTGTGTTTTTCATTAGTTGTTTAATACTGGACCACTTGAATCTGTGGGAAGAAAAAACTTCTCATCAGCTAGAATGCTGTTTGTACTCAAGTGTCTTTGTTATTTTTTCCAAGTAGTAAATAGTTCCCTGTTTTTTTCTGTTCTGCCCACACATACCCTTTTTCCTTTGAAAGGCTTAACTTAACGGAACTATGCAATTTCATGTTTAGGTATTTTTGAAAGCTTGACAATTATCGCTAATGAATGAAGTAAGAAGTACCTCGTAAAGTATTTATCTTATTAGTTTTGTGTTAAACATAACAGGTAATACTTTTGCTTTGCTTATTGAGCTGCCTCAAGAAGTATTCCCCTTCTTATCACAATTATCTGAAGCTAATTTCAAATAGTAATTTCATCAAATTGCAAAATACTACTTAAACTCTTTTGAGGCTCAGAAATGTGCAGAGCTCAAAGTTGAGGTTTTGCGATTTAGGAGAGGGAGAAATGGCTCCATTAAATACCAATATTCCCAAGGTTGCCTTAATGACAAAAGCCAACCTTAAATATCGAATAGATATTTAATATAGTACGTATCACAATATTCATAAGCACTGTGATGTGAGGAACCAGAGCTGTCTTACATGAATAACTTCTGAGTGTATTCTTTTGAACTGATACTTGAATTCATCTGTTGTAGATATTGTCAGACTGTCGAGCTGTGTTGGTTGTTCTGGGACCCTGGTGTGCAGATAAGGTAGCTGGGATGATGGTGAGAGAGCTACAGAAGTATATCAAACATGAGCAAGAGGAGCTGCACAGGAAATTTTTATTGTTTACAGACACTTTCTTAAGGAAAATACATGCACTCTGTGAAGAGCATTTCTCACCTGCCTCACTTGACCTGAAATTTGTAACTCCAAAAGTAATAAAGCTGCTTGAAATTTTGCGCAAATACAAACCATACGAACGGCAGCAGTTTGAAAGTGTTGAATGGTATAACAACAGAAATCAGGATAATTACGTATCGTGGAGTGATTCTGAAGATGATGATGAGGATGAAGAAATTGAGGAGAAAGAGAAGCCAGAGACTAATTTCCCATCTCCTTTTACGAATATTTTATGTGGAATTATTTTTGTGGAAAGAAGATACACAGCAGTTGTTCTAAATAGGTAAATCTTCTTTAAAAACAAAAAAAGGCATGTTCAGCTGCCAGCGCGTGGATGTTTATATTGTGAATATGGAAGGAATTGTCTTTTCTTTTCAGAACTCTATTTAAAGTTGCATTAGGGAATTATACTAGAGCTGTGTCAAGAAAGAATAGCAACAACAAAAAAAATAGGTTGTGTGTGGATGGGGAGAGCAAATGTATTTGAAAATTGTACTCAAGGGTTCACTCTGGACCTGAGTTTGCAATTTGATTTGTGTAGAAGATGAAATATTGTACCTTAACTGTAAAATAAGAGTAAACTTATTTGTATTAATTGGTCTTTATATATTTGGAATGGATGCTGGAAATTTCTCTAACTTACTGAGTGCTATACTTCTGGAAATGTTACTTTTAGCTTACTAAATCATGTTATTACATGATACAGGCCTGCAGAAAAGCAAATTTATGCTTGCCATAATTCCTCTGAAAGTTTACCAGTACTACACTAAACACTTTCCTGCAGTATTCACCAAGAAAACTAGGAATCCTGGAATTTTTGCCTAGATATACTTTGGAGTAATCTCATTCCTTATCAGTTCTATTCCTGAGTATGATCAATGATAGATATAATTAACATTCTTAATTCTTAAACACCATTTGACACAAACTGATTTATATCTTGGGGGGAAGGGAAGGTGTAGGGTTTTTTCTTTTTTGGTAGTGTGCTAAATGTACTTTGCAGTCTGCTTATTGAGTTCTGGATAACTCTGAATCTGATGCTTCTGTTATCTTTTACCTGACTGAGTAGTTTGAGTTGCATAATATAGTCTTTGATCTACAGACTTGCCTATGTGTTTTTTGTGCCCTTTTTTGTTAACCTTTCTACATTAAATATGTTTGTATAAATATGCAATATAATGCAAATCATGTACTTTAGTGGAATTAATGCTCCTGAAGAAATAACTTTGAAAGATTATGACAAATTTTTTGCAAAGTGGAGATGGATGTTTCACTACTGGACAATAAGTGAACAGAATTGTTAAATTTCAGCTATCTGTTAAACTACAAATCCTTTAATTTCCAGCTTTTTTCATCAGGTGTTCTCGTAGACAGACTTATGTGCTATTAGTATATATTGAGTGCAGACACGTACACTGAGTTTCAGAATTCCTGGAAGATAAGCAGACTTGAGCTGGTTGACAGAAGCCTGTAGGCCTTCTATGGAGATACTTAAGTTCAAGGGCCTCTGCTGACTGCAGCTGTATGGATGCTGTATGTACAGGAAGAGGTACTGTTTCCTGAATGAGGAAGCCATGAGAGTTTGAATTCATGTATCAAAACCTCTCAAGCTTCCAGTGGATCCAATATGGATCAGAACTAACTTGAAATACTATCAATTTAAACAAAAATCTGTATTATGGTAAAGCAAACTTCATAAAATAGTATTATAGTCATGTAGTAGTTCATGATCTAAGGAAGGGCAACTCTTGTGGAAAGCATTGGGCTTTGTAGAAGTAGGTCGTTTTGTTTCCCGCCCTCGCCCCCTGAAACAGTAATTAGAGCTGATCTTTCTTTGGAGAACTTTAGAGAACAGCAACAGCCACTGTTGCTAACAAACAGAAACAAAACAAAAAACTAGAGGAGGATCTGAAAGTAGAATTTCTTTTATCTCTTTGGAAAATGGTGCCTGTTAGCTATCACTACTTGTGTTTTCTATTAAACCATGAGGTTAAAGTCTTAAACGTTTCTCGAGCTTTCCAAATATCTACGTAGTGGCATGTTTATTCAGTTGCTTTTCATTTCTCTCAATTTCTGTAATGAGTGGGACACAAAGAACATTTCAGTTCAGTAGTAGTTGCTCTTGAAGCTACACAGCTTGGTAGAAATGCCACGCAGAAAAATTAAAAATAAAAAAAGTGTTACAGTTGTAACTCCTACTTTCTTAGAATGTCTGTTGCAAGAGCCTAGGCTGCATACAAAAAGTGAATCTGTTCAGCCTCAAGCTATTAAGAGCAAATTTCAGTACCGGAGGAACCTTCTTGTTTTTTTTTCTGTAAGGATACCAAGCTATTTGTGAGTTTTCCATTATCTTATTTTCCCTGTCCATTACAATTTCAACACAATACAAAGGAAGGAAGTTTTCTAGGTGCACATAAACTATTAAAGTCAGTGACTTGAGTAGTACATACTCCAGTACGAGAGAGAGGAAGGAGAACATAGCCGTTTTCCATTTGATTGGCAGCAGCTAGCTGGCTATTCAGTCAAGGTGCAACAGGGAGGGTTTGGAATTACTGTTGGAGGTATATGGAGGCAGGCTTTCCTTGAACAGGAGGAAAACCTCTTAATGAAAATGAGGGATGTACTGTAAGAACTGGTACTGGGATGGCTATACTGAGATATGCAAGAGATATAATTTTGTTAAGAACCCTTGGTTTTATTGGTTCTGTTGTCATAAATCTGTGTGGCTGAGAAATTCCATACTCTCTCCATGCTGAAAACAGGTCAACTAAGGGTGCTACAGCATTAACAATTACTGTGATTGAGCAAGCTAATCATGCTTTTAAATCCACAAATACATTATTCTAGATTCAGTGCTTTATTTATGCAAGCAATTTTCTCTCATCTGTGAAACCAAAGCGTTGCCAAGCGCAGCCTTTTTTACTTCTTTCTATAAGCTAAAGAAAGATGTAGAAGAAGAACACTGAATGAACACTGTGTATTCAGGAAACATACTTTTTTGAGGGAGCAATTAAAGGTATTTCTGCTAGGGTCCCTTACAGAAAGTGAACTAAAATGACATGAGTAGAGAGTTTGTTAGCGGGAAGCTTTAGAGTAGTAGCTTGGTTTTAAAAAAATCTGGTTTTTAGCCATGTATTTTACCATGATGGTTCTAGAATGTATATGATACATACATTTGTATGCTGTGTATGGTCTGTCTTTTATTATCCTTGCAAAGGCTTTCAGTAAATCTAGTGTGTTTTAAGGGAAAACTACGGCTAGCTTATATTTTAGCACAATGTTTAATTTTTGCACTTCCACATTTTTATTCATTTTTAAATGAAGCTATTGCAAACGAAAGATTGTCTTCCATTGTCTGGCTTGTGTGACTTCTAAAAAGCACATGATATTTTTAGGTTGATAAAAGAAGCTGGCAAACAAGATCCAGAACTGGCTTACATCAGTAGCAATTTCATAACTGGACATGGCATTGGCAAGAATCAGCCTCGTAACAAGCAGATGGAAGTAGAATTCAGAAAACAGGAAGAGGTAACTTCAAGAAAAATAACTGAAACTAGCAGTAACTTCAGTACTCTTCTTACACACAGAATCTGGAAACAGTCCTTAGAATTTTGGGGAATGCCTGTGGTTTTATAGATATGATTGCTAATTTGAGGTACAGATGTTCTTCATAAAAAATAACAGATGTTTAGATAAATTGTATGTCACATTGCACAAACAAAACTTCATGTAAAAGCTTTATTTAAAGTGATGCTCATTTCTTGTTGGTCATTAGCCATCTTTTTTTTTTTTTTTTTTTTTTCATTGCATTGATAGTATAGTAATACTATACAGCAAATTAAAGTTCCTAGCATTTTTAACAGTCATTAGGTTTCTTTCATTTATTTTTGCTAAAAGAGCATTTGTTAAATCTCTAAACTATATCAATGTAAAACTCCATGGTTCGAGCATGTAAGGTTTTTGGAGATCAAATGCATTTTCTCCTCTCTGGGCTGGGTTGTCAACTTTCTGACTTTTGTGATGATATTGTTATCTAGTATCTTTTTTTGAAATCATTGTATGCTTTTATCAATTTGGCCTTTTACATGGTGAGGAGAGAGTAATGCTGAAGTCAGACTTCAAAAAAATGCACAGTAATGCAGCAACACCAAAATTTTAACCTAATAAAGCTCCTGAAAGGTCAGGAGTTTAATAGTGAATGTACTTAAAGGAAAAAATGTTATGTCTTATAAAAGTAATTAAGTTAATCAAGCCTAATAAATATCTAATAAAGTCACACCTTTTTTTCAATATAAGGATGCAAAAAAGACACTTCTGTCATCCAGAATATAAAGTCTTTTCAAACTACCATGGGCTGAATCCTCTAATGTAGGATAGCTACAGTGATCATACACTGCTTGTATTAAAACTTAAAATCCGTGAATGTTGATGGCATCAATTATTTAACAAATTTAAAACATACAGTCTTTAGTATTATGGGAGCCTCTCTGTATACATTATCATGGGGTAGTCTGTAGAAACTTTTTAGGTTTCTTAAGACGTTTACTTCTTTTCTTGAATTTCAGATCTAACTTGTCACAGCTCCTAATATTCCTGAAATTATTCTTTATGCTTCTTCTGACCTTTTTTCTTCCCTATTCTCCAGGAGAAAAAAAAAATAAAATCCTTATTGGTTAGAAATATCAAAAATAGAAGTACCAACTCTAGAATGTGTTGACCTTTTATTTCCATCCCAAAAGAGTATGTTTCAGCCACAGAAATAATTTTTAGGAAGAAAAACCACTCTCCTGAAGGCAGTACTTTATTATATTGTATTTTAAAAATCTAAATAAATAGGTGTGATGCTTTTGTTGCCTGACAGTAGATCCTTAGAGTTGCTTAATTCCGCGTATCAGATGTAATTCCTAAAAATCTGACTACTCTGATAAAATAGCCTTGCTGTGTCTTGTAAATACTAGTAACTTTATATCAGCATACTTAATCAAGTTTTTTGAATGTCTGATCAATTCCTTTTAGCTCTAATAGCTTATTGATGAACTGAGTAATGCAAATGGTGACAGATCAGTCTCTCGATTTGTTGTTGTCTCAAATTTGTCTTCCTTACTTTTACAGGTTCTTAGAAAATTTCGAGCACATGAGACCAATCTTCTTATTGCTACCAGTATTGTAGAAGAGGGTGTTGACATACCAAAATGCAATTTGGTGGTGCGTTTTGATTTGCCCACAGAATACCGTTCCTATGTGCAGTCAAAAGGAAGAGCTAGAGCACCAATTTCCAATTACATAATGTTAGCAGATACAGACAAAATTAAAAGTTTTGAAGAAGATCTTAAGACATATAAAGCAATTGAGAAGGTATGTGGTCAAAGGACTATGCCTGCTTTTATTAAATTAATTGTAATGTGTTTTAAAGGAAAAATCTTTTACCGTGTTCTGTTCTTGAAATGTTAAGATCCTGAGAAATAAATGCTCGAAATCTGTTGATACCAGCGAAATGGAAACTGAACCCATTGTTGATGATGATGATGTGTTTCCACCCTATGTGCTGAGGGCAGATGAGAACAGTCCAAGAGTTACTATCAACACAGCTATTGGACACATAAATAGGTATGGGGGATGTTCACTTTTACTACTTTTCTATGAATAGAAGTTCATTACTCTGTTTTGCAACAGAAGAATATAGACTTGGGCATTGTGCACATTTCATCTTGGAAATCTTAACAGGGTGTTCAAAAGAAAATTGTTGTGGAAGTTCGAAAGTATGGTTTGCTTTTTTTTCTCTTTATTCTACAGAAATTCTAACTCTGGTAATGAACATAATAATAGATTCCTGCTTAATTAAAATCATCCTGTAGATAAAAGCTGCCCTGAAAACATTTAGTTTTGAAACAGGTAGCAAGATTGTTTTTTCTCTTAATAAGGTAACTTTGAAAACCAATAAGTGGCTTACTAAAACTGTAGTAAAATGTTCCAATTGTAAAATTCACTCTTACAAAGTCTATGTGTTGTTGTGTTGGAAAAAAAAAAAACAACAACAATGCTTTAAGCTGAACATAGTACCATTCTGCTAGACTGGAGAGTGTGTTTCCAAGGGAACTAGCCAATAGTATATTAGTAAAGTTATGGCAGTTAGAAAAGGCCTTTAGCAACAGCATAAGGTGAATGTTATGACCCTCTTCCAAAAAGGCAAACAGAAGGAGCCAGAGAAGTACAAGACTGCTCAGCTGTTTAGTATGAATCCTTTTGGAACACGTTTCCATAAGTGCAAAAAAGTGATTGGCAACAGCCAACAGTTTCGTCAAGAGCAGCTTTTGCCTGTCTGAACCTGTTGTTTCATATGTGATGATGTGCTTGACTCTGTGAACAAGAGGAAAGTAGATCATGTAAAATCCTTCTATTAACTAAAGCTTTTGATGTAATTGCCATAGGACATCAGCAGACAAATTTACATAGATACAGATCATTTGAATGGGTTGCCTGGCAAATGAAATTCAGCAAAGCAGTCAGATCGAGATGGAGTGTAATGGTAGACTACTCAAAGTGTATCTGGCATGTGGTTATGTGTGGTATTTTTCTTGAGCCATGAGAAGGTCCAGTGCATGTCACTGTCATGGTTGCATAACAAATTCCTTGACACGTTTGGTCTTGACGTGTATTTGAGAAGCAGAGAATGTGATTACAATGGAGGAAAGGTCTGGAGATAGAGAAAAAGATGAATGGAAACTCTGGTACATAGGATGGAATAGTGTCATAGAGTTATCTCTGGATCTGTCTGTGTCCATGATGGGGACAGCCTGAAAAAGAGAGGGAGGCATGGGAGGAAGTGTCAAAGGTTTACGGGGCTGGTTCAGCCCAGTTCTGTGACTAATGGGGAAAGAGGACCCACAAACTTGAACCCAGGGAAAGCGAGAAAAAGTGGAAGGGTAGATAGATGGGTGATGGGCCTAAAAACAAAATAGCGGCAACAATCTGAAGAGGAAAGCTAATTTACTAAATACAATATTGAGATGCAAGATAACGCTATGTAGTTGGAATTGAGGCTTATAAATAAAATAAAATTAGTGAGAAAGTGTCCAAAACTGAAGGCCTTACTTAAAGCTGAAAGAGAGATGGCAAGGGAGCACACACTGCCAAGACAAGAAGCAAAAAACGGGGCAGTCTCGTGAGTTGTGAGCAGTTTTAGGTTTCCCTCTGAATGGCAAATGCAAAATCTCTGGGGCGTGTAGTTCTTCTCTCTGAGAACTGGGTACTTGGAAAATCAGCAGTCCATGGAACTGAAGCATTAGCTTTTTGACTCCAGTACTTTACATGATGTTATGATGTGCAATACCAATAACAAAAATCATAAACCCATGACATATAGTCATTTTTACAGTAGTCATCATTGCAGCCTTGGAACTACCTCCTTTAAAAACTACGTTTGTGAAAAAGGACTTGGAGGTCTCCTAATTGGCAGATAGTAGAACATAAGTCAACAGTGTACTCTTGCAGTGCAAAATGTAGTGTGAAATGGTCTCCTGTAGTGTTTGTGCCAGTAAGGTTCATAGAAAATGTCTTTAAGTTTCACTTTGCAAGTTTTGATTATTTGAAAAATCTCTTGTCAATTTAGGTACTGTGCTAGATTACCAAGTGATCCATTTACACACCTAGCTCCCAAGTGTAAAACCAGAGAACTACCTGATCATACATTCTACTCTACTCTCTACCTGCCAATCAACTCACCTCTTCGAGCGTCAATTGTTGTAGGTATTTGGGGACAGAGGAACATAAGAATAAGTGAATTTGTTGGTATAGATGTGTGCATGCCCCATTTTTTAAATTGATGTTTTTCAATATTAATGAAAGTCATATGACTTTCTCTTCCTACATTGTGCTCTGTAACTGCATTTAAATCTATTTCTGTTATCTGTTTTGCGACAATTACTGTCTTTTCCATGGGCAAAAGTATTTAGATACATTTAGATATCCATCTCAGTGCTTTTTTTTTTTTTTTTTTTTTTTTTTTTTTTACAAATGTGCTTAATTATTTTTCACCAGTGGTATTTCGAATTCAGAAGCTTGTAACTTTGATTTCTGTAGAAAAACAATGTAAACTAGCATATCTAGACAACACTGTCATCAGTATAATATTTTATTAAGTTTTGTTTGCTTAGTGTTTCTGTTAAACTGTTTGTTTATTTTTGTTTGTTAATCAACTAAAGACTTCAAAAAATATTTAAATGTTTGTAGGGTCCTCCAATGAGTTGTGCAAGATTGGCTGAGAGAGTTGTAGCTCTTATTTGCTGTGAAAAACTGCACAAAATTGGTAAGGATTTGAAAAGCAGTATTTCTTTGGTAAATAGTTTTTTTTACAATTAAATATTGAAGATGATCTAGATGTTATGTATATACATGAATTTCTACTGAAGCTGTCTATTCTTACTTCCTTTCAGTTTGTTTTTTATATCGTGTAGTTTATAGTTCAGCTTGCACCATGTGAGCTAAAGTCATTTTCCAGAAGAATCCTGTTATTTAACTTAATTTTGTCTTAAGCAGCAAATGCAACTTTAATGAAAGCCAAAGAGATTTCAATATTGAATATATTCAGTGTAGAAGGAAAAAGAATTTCATTCTCTAGAAGGTGTTGGTTGTAGATCAGGATTTAGCTGCTGCAGGCAGAAAACAAATTGTTGCTTTTTAAAAGTGTGAACAAAGTATTAAAAATCCAGAGTCCCAGACTGTACTTTTTACTGCATCTTAAGTCATGATCCAGAAATAATGTTGCAGGATTATTTCAACTGTCTTGTCTCTAATAGGCATAATGGAGCATATTCTTAACTACAAAATATTTTAGAGAATGTCATCAGTGCTCTGATGCAATACGAAAATATTTACATTTCTTTTAAATAAAAACTTTGATGAGTTACACCTTTTGATGACTGAATCCATACCAGTGAATTTATCCAGAATAATATTTCTGTGGCCCAGCTCCATGTTGAGTGCATAGTTAACACTATTATTTCCTATTTTAGAATGATACATGAATATCTGTTCCTTCTTTGTTGCTATAACTTAATGTGAGTGTTTTTTAGAGAAGTATTTCAGTTACCGCTTGCTTTTTGTGGTCAGACAGTTGAATTTTCTTGGGTATTTTCATAACAGAATTCAATTTTTCATTTGCTATTAACTTTATATTAAAACATTCGTTGTAATATTTTATATTTTAAAATAAATACTTAAGAAAAATGACCTTTATCATTCTTTTCCCAAATTTCACTTTTAAAGCCTTGAAATAGTAAGTGAATTTTAAAAACTCAGATCAGGTGTTTTCCTGAGCGTATGTGGATGGACCTTGACAAGGCAAGAGTGTGATTGTTTTAATTGCTGTTTATTTGTAATCTTTCACAATACCTAGGTGAACTGGATGATCATTTGATGCCAGTTGGAAAAGAAACGGTTAAATATGAGGAAGAGCTTGATTTACATGATGAAGAAGAAACCAGTGTGCCAGGAAGACCAGGCTCTACAAAAAGGCGACAGTGCTACCCTAAAGCTGTTAGTATTGCTTAGTGCTAATGTTTATTCTTATCTGATAAGAATGTTTTGGAACAATTCAAATTTGGAACAATTGTACTTTCATAGTTTTGATTGTATGGGAACTTGCATTATTATCTAAATTAGCTTATGGGAGCATGTATTATAGAAACTTGCCTGTAGTTCAAAGAATGTACAGTTTCTTCAAAACCTGGTAACTGTTTTTCCTAGTATGGTGTAAGGGTGGCAGCAGATATAGTTGTTTTAAACCCAAGAAAGGCAGCAGTCACAATCTGGTCATAAAGAAGGAGTTGCTTACTCCTTTCTGAAGACCAGGGCTTGCCAAACACCCCAGAGAATATGATCTCCAAGTAGAAATTCTTCCCTTGCATCTGCCAGCCCTTGAATGAGATTAGATGAGACCTTGGGTCCACTCCTGGTCACACAGGTCAATTGCTTCCACTTGTGCTCCCAGGGCTGGGTACATCCCTTCACCAGGTACTCAATATCTGGTTCAGGCCATGACCTAACAGTTCCCATACAAACTGTCATAACTGGAAGGAAGAATTATGTGTTGTTGATAATCTGTAAATACTTAAGTTGTCTGGTAAATGTAGTAGAGCAATAGAAGAATTACGGATTTTCTAGAAAATAATTGAAAATTGATGGAGATGTTTGGAGGTCAAAATTATGTGCAAGCCACTAACCAAGTGCAGAAATTGCTCCTTTACCTATTTTTAATGTTTTTTAGATATTTGGTTTAATTCAGTAACTGTATTGCTCTAACAAAGATTTTCATATTTTTTTGTTTAACCCTTAGAGTATCAAATATAATATTTTTACTTTTAAATATTACTCCTAAAATACTAAAAGGTACACATGAGATAGTTGATAGTTCTGTGTCATTAAGTAGCTTATGCATAAATTTGTTACACCAGGTTTCAGCTACTTAAGATTGTATGATTGAAATTACTATTATGGTATTTGTGAGGAAAATGGAGGAAAGTAGTTTTGTCAGAGTACCTTATGACTACTCAGGAACCTGCCTCCTTCCCCTGTAGTTGTTGATTTTTGCCTTATGGTCCTTTGAATAGGATTGGTAACAAACAGTAGTATCTGGTAGTCGCTTCTGACAATCTTTGCATTTCATGAAGAAACCTGTAGCCCTTGGTCACATCCAAGAACGTCAGCATGTAGTCTCAGAGTAGTAGTTTTTGTGCAAGAACTCCATTCTTGGTTTCCTCCACGTACTCTAATTTCAATAATAGCTTAAATAATTGGTTGTTATGAAAGGTCAGTAAAGGAGACTGCATCATCATAAAGAATATTATAGAGCGAATTACAAGATTAGGAAACCTTTTTTTTTTTCCTGCAAGACTTATTCACTTGAAACTTTGCAAGGTGTTTCTTGTCACCACGAAGGCATTTTTCAGTCACCTTCTCTCTAGTGATTTTTCTGAATTAAGGCTACTTGTAAAATGCATGACGAAATTCTGTCTCATTCAGAGGGGCTGATTTGTCAAGTAACGCATCATTCTTTCACAGCTATGTTTTTTAATACAGAATCTGAGAATATTTTCCCTCACTTCAGTCCCAACTTTTCACATCTGGAAAAAAAGCTTTGGCAAATGTTTAAGGTCTACAAGATCCTCTTGGGTTTAATATGGTTATTAAACTTATGAGTAATTTTCCAATAAGCCAAGGCCTTAGTTTTGGTACAGTCTAACTTTAAAATCCATGCGTACATGTATTGCAGTTTATTTTTAGATAAGCAGAAGGATAACTTTCTGAGATCCAAAAAGTAATGAACTCCTACCAAAAGTAAGGGATGCTCTATGATAAATATGAGCAGCAGAGTTAAAAATGCTCCTGGCTGTTGAGAACATTCAAATTTACAAGCTATAATAATAGAATACTTTTAATAGAAGACTTTTACAATGTAATGCTGGGCAACACAGGCCGTGTATAAAACTTTGTTGTTTTTTTTTTTAATTCAAATTGTATTTAAAGAAAGTGATGTTTTAAAACTGCTTATCTAGGGAAAAGAATTTGTGTTAATAAAGATGTAAATTCAGCCAAGCTTATAGGAAAGCTGAATTACTAGTTTGTAAGGGGGTTTTTATGTTGCTTCTGTCTCCTTCCCTCCTCCCTTTATTTATTTTCCTTCTAGTATTAAGAGTGAAAGATGCTGGACATAGAGTGCTCCAGATTTACTGGCTAAATTTAGAAATTGGCATCAAAAGTTTAGTTGTGTTAATAGTGAAGTTATGTCTGTATTGTACAGTCAGACTTCCGTTTCTAACACAGTGGATGCAGTGGAAGGTTAGTTGTGTAACGTAGAGCTAATTTCCCTCAGCAAACAGGTAGATCTGGCTGCATTGTTCTCCTTTGACATGAGTTCCTAAGTTCCAGGCCAGGTTGCTGATGAAATGTTTTTGTGTAAGAAAGAGCTTACCTAAGTCTAAATTTTCTTATTCCTTGTTTTTAGCAGTACCTTACCAAATAAGCATAGGGAGGCTTGTTCAAAGAATAGTTTTGCTGATTTAATTGTGCTAATGTTTTTCCATTTTATGATTTTTAGATTCCAGAATGTTTGAGGGATAGTTATCCCAAACCTGATCAGCCCTGTTACCTGTATGTAATAGGAATGGTGTTAACTACTCCATTGCCTGATGAGCTCAACTTTAGGAGACGAAAGCTATATCCTCCTGAGGATACAACAAGATGTTTTGGCATATTGACAGCCAAACCTATACCTCAGGTAATGAATTTAGCTACTTTCTTTCATCTAACATGCTTCACAATCTCATTTTCCAGGCTGAAGAGTTGGAAATGACTATAAAAGGCAAGAGACATTTGAATAACAGCTTTAATATGTTTTAACTTTTAGTTAGACCTCAAAGATGGTTAGACTTGATGTGTGTAATAGGAATGGGAGTGTAATAGGAGTAGGAATTTAGTAATAGGAATGGGAGGGTGGTTGGACTAGATGATCTTGCGGGTCGTTTCCAACCTTGCGATTCTGTGATCTTTTCTGTGTCCCTTCCAACTGGTCTGTACTGCATAAGTACGCTTATATCAAGCTACCTTTGGAAAATAAGTGATATTATATCCAATCCAGTCATCACTTTATTTTCTGTCATTAGTGACAGAACAAGCTGTTCTCTTGTAAACAAGCTTTGAAATTAAAAATTTTCATTTTTTTTTTTTTGCAGTGGCTCCAAATTTTTTTTTTTTTTTTTTTTTTTTTTTTTTTTTGTCGAAGGTATGATAGAAATGGAGTTTCAGCTAGGGAGGTGGCCTGAAGTATTGCCTCATCTTTAGGAAAGCTACAGTAACAAGCCCTTTCAGTACTCCTCTGAGTATTGCTGCAGCAGCAGAAGTATGCTGTGCTAAAAGAAATTGACACAAAGTTGTGAATTGTAGTTACATCTGAGAGGAGTTCTGTGTGGTGAGAGTGCAGATGAGATGATTTAGTTACTGCACTCTTACCTGAAGTGAGTACTCTCAAATTCCATCCTGGCTTAAAAATATCTTTTGTGACAAAAATACCAAACTCATGGTGAATAAGTGACAGTGAAACCACATTGTAGATCCATCTATAGCACTTTTAATGGAAGCACATGGATGGGATTCCTATTATTAAATATGAGAATTTTTAGAGGAAGTATAGAAAAGTGATTACTGAAGATAACTACCACTGCTTAAAACAGCACACTCTGTTCCTGCCCAGCCTGCATTTGTGCTTGGAATTGTCCTGATCCAGATGCAGGACCTTGCACTTGGCCTTGTTGAACTGCATGAGGTTGGCGTGGCCCCTCTCTCAAGCCTGTCCAGGTCTCTGAATAGCATCCCTTCTCTCTAGCATGTCAACTGCACCACTCAGCTTGTTGTCATCTGCAGATTTGCTGAGGGTGCGCTCAATCCTACTGTACTTGTTGCCTACAAAGATGTTAAATAGCACTTGATCTGGTTTGCTGTTAGGTGAGACAGGCAGTATCTCTGATGCAAATGCTAAAGTAGTAATGTGTCGCTGGAGAATGCCAGCTTAAGCAATTTAGGCTGTTGTAGGAAGGGTACCTTTGGAGTTATTTCTTACTCTTTAAAGAGGCTGGGATATTAGACAATTGGTGTATGGTCTGCCCCCAGCCTTGGAAAAGACATGAGTGTTGTTTCAAACAACTGGCAGACCTTCTGTCATTAGCACTGTGGTAGCAAAGTGTTAGCAGGGGTCTCTGCATAGAAATGTCTGAACTACACAACTAGTGCTCTGTAGAGGAATCCTATTTTGAATCTTTGCCTTTTGATTATGTTTGTTTCTCTTCCCATATTTAGATTCCTCACTTTCCTGTGTATACTCGCTCTGGAGAAGTTACAATATCTATTGAGCTTAAGAGATCTGGTTTTACTCTGTCTTTGCAAATGCTTGAGCTGATAACACGACTCCACCAGTACATTTTCTCACATATTCTTCGTCTTGAGAAACCTGCACTAGAGTTCAAACCCACGGAAGCTGATTCAGCCTACTGTGTTCTACCTCTTAACGTTGGTAAGAACAGAGGTGTTTTTTTAATATTCACTTTTAGTTCTTTTAATTAAGCAAAACATTTTTTAGTATTTATTTTAAATTTCAGATATTAACTGCTGAAATAATGCCATATGTGGTAGTATGAAATCTTATGTCAGTTTTGTTTTGATTTCTTATTCACAATTCTAAGTTTTAACCTAGTGATGAGTTGATTTACAGCAAATTTCAGTTGACTCAATTAGGGTATATAATCACACACATATTATGTCTGTATATGTATGCATCACAAGTGCAATAGAAATACAGAATCAGAAAGCACACTGAATAAGAAAAAAAAATGTAATTTGCAACTTGTCAGAAAATCTCTTCCTGAAAAACTCTCCTGTGAATAACTGTTATATGTTTTTCTTTTTGAAGTTGATGACTCCAGCACTTTGGACATTGACTTTAAATTTATGGAAGACATTGAAAAGTCTGAAGCACGTACAGGCATTCCCAGTACACAGTATACAAAAGAAATGCCTTTTATTTTCAAGTTAGAAGACTACCAGGATGCAGTTATCATTCCACGGTGAGTAGCAAGTATCTGTATTATTTGGACATTCTACAAAACAAGCATGGCTTTGAATAAAATAAGAAAAAGGAATTTTGTGAAAGCTTAATTACACAACATATTCTTCAGTGAAGAATTTCAGATTTTCACATAGTATCCAGTGAGCATCACAAAAAGATGTTTCACAATCCTGACTTCAGTTTTCTAATATTGTACCTCTATTAAAATAATTATGTTGCCTTTGGAAAGCTATAGTGAATTTACTACATTAAGTATTTGAATTTTTGTATTTTAATCTTATTTACCAGTGTGGACAAAATACATTTTTTTGTATGAGAATTCTGATTCTCTGAATTTTACTAACTCTAGCACAAAAAGGAAACCAGATTTAAAAAAAACTAAGTTATCAAGTTTAATTGGTGTTTGGAATTAAGAAATCAGCATTCACAGAATTAGTCTTGAGCCTGTTATCAATATATTTGATTTTGAAGTTGTAGATCACTCATTTACTTAACTAGTGTTTGAAAATAAAAGCCCCAAAGTGAGTTATTTAATGGTTTATCACTTAATCACATTCAAGCATTAAGAAATCATCACAGGCTTTACTCTAAGGATAAAACATGCTAAACTTTTTTTTTAGGTATCGAAATTTTGATCAGCCTCATCGATTCTATGTAGCTGACGTATACACTGATCTTACTCCACTCAGTAAATTCCCTTCCCCTGAATATGAAACTTTTGCTGAATATTATAAAACAAAATATAATCTTGATCTGACCAATCTCAACCAGCCACTGCTGGATGTGGACCACACATCTTCAAGGTAAACAACAATCATGTTTCTGTATGATACCTGAAATATGACAACAAAATGTCATTTTTTTTTCCTCTGTGTGATAAAGTTGAAGGTTTGTGCTTTCCAAAATACTGTTTTCTTTTCTTGAGTGATACCTTGCATACGTTATACAACTGTAACTTGAGTCTGTTCCTTGTATTCTTTCTTTTTTCTAGAAGTAGCTTTGCTTCACTTCATAATGCATTACAGGTGAATTCTGTGAACAAGTCATCGCTTCAGAAAGTGTAAGCTAATAAGTTTTATTCATTATGTACTTATATTAAACTATTTTCACATGTATTTTAGACTTAATCTTTTGACTCCTCGCCATTTGAATCAGAAGGGGAAAGCACTTCCACTAAGCAGTGCTGAGAAGAGGAAAGCAAAATGGGAAAGCCTGCAGAATAAGCAGGTAAAATACAAGTATTAATTCAAGTTGCGTCTGCATTAACAGTAGCCTGGAGACTACCCTTAGAAATAAAATTATATTCTTCCCATCTCAGATACTGGTTCCTGAGCTATGTGCTATACATCCTATTCCAGCATCTTTGTGGAGAAAAGCAGTTTGCCTCCCCAGCATACTGTATCGCCTGCACTGCCTTTTGACAGCAGAGGAACTAAGAGCTCAAACAGCCACTGATGCTGGTGTAGGGGTTAAATCACTACCTGCAGATTTCAGGTACGTATTTTTTCAAATATGTTTAAAATCTGACTTCATTGAAAACAAGGGAAAAACTTACTGTTGTTGTGAGAATTGGAGATTGATAGTCTCTGTTTAACTCAGGCTAATCAATGTTTTCAGTGAAACTGATAATTAAAGACTTGATCGGAAATAGTGAGCACAGCATCTAAATTCACTTTTTTCAGAAAAATATTACTTTCTTTTTAACAAGTATGTGCATGTAGTTATCTATCATATTTTTTTTCTTCTTAACAAAGCCAGCATGTTCTCTTCACAGATATCCTAACCTGGACTTCGGATGGAAAAAATCTATTGACAGCAAATCTTTCATCTCTATACCTAGCTCCTCTTTGGTAGAGAATGAAAATTACTGTAAGCACAGCACAATTGTAGTCCCTGAAAATGCTGCACATCAAGGTGCTAATAGAACCTCTTCTGCAGAAAAACATGACCAAATGTCTGTGAGTTACAGAACACTGCTTGATGAGTCACCCAGTAAACTCCAAATTGATGTCTCAGCAGAACTTGCAGCAATTAATGGTGTTTCTTATAATAAAAATCTTGCCAATGGCAATTGTGATTTAGTTAACAGAGACTTTTGCCAAGGAAATCAGCTGAATTACTGCAGGCAGGAAATACCTGTACAACCAACTACCTCATATCCCATTCAGAATTTATACAGCAGTGAGAACCAGCCCAAGCCCAGCAATGAATGTACTCTACTGAGTAATAAATACCTTGATGGAAATGCTAACAGATCTACCTCAGATGGATGCCCCAAAATGACAGTGACCACCAGTACTTCGACAGCTCTTAATCTTTCAAAAGACAAAATGGATTCTGAAAAGAACACTTCCAGTGGGTACTCCTCAAAAACTCTTGGTCCTAATCCTGGTCTCATTCTTCAGGCTTTGACTCTTTCAAATGCTAGTGATGGATTTAATCTGGAGCGACTAGAAATGCTTGGTGATTCATTTTTAAAGCATGCCATCACTACATACTTGTTTTGCACTTATCCTGATGCACACGAGGGACGGCTGTCATACATGAGAAGTAAAAAAGTAAGTAGTAACAATCCAATGCTATCACATATAATATTGCATGTTATATAAATATGATTATATATATATATATTGTATATATACAATATATAGATATATTGTATGTATATGTAGTTACATATGTTGTATTGTGTGTGTGTATGTATATATACATATATATGCATATATGTATGTGTGTGTGTATATATATATAAAAACACAAGATGAGGCAATTGATGCTACTATAGCTGTAATTGAAATTGTTTTTTTACAGTTTGTTTCTAAATCTAAAGCAGCTAATGACTGGGCTAAACTGAACTGAAAGTTCTGGGTTAATGAGAACATATTTGGTGGACCAAACTTTTTAGTTGTTTAGAGTAGAAACTCTTAATGGGAGCACTTGATTCAAGAGTTTGCAGCACGGAGCATTAGACTGTAGCTTTACTGGCCTTTTATTTGTTTCCACAATGCGTTGCCTTCCACAAAAAAAAGCTTTTTGCATGATCTTACAGGAATACTAAAAATGAAACAACAAATTGCAAACAACTGCAGCATAGGAAGTTCTGCACAAACACGCGCAAGAACTTCTTTACAGTGAGGTGACGGAGCACTGGAACAGGCTGCCCAGGGAGGTGGTGGAGTCTCCTTCTCTGGAGATGTTCAAGACCTGCCTGGACGCCTACCTGTGCGACCTGCTGTAGGGAACCTGCTTTGGCAGGGGGGTTGGACTCGATGATCTCTGGAGGTCCCTTCCAACCCCTACAATTCTGTGATTCTGTGAAATTGTATATAATTGTTAAATAAAAATCTATAAAAGTATGTTAATGTAAATGTTAGTGAGCAAAGTCTTCACTTCTGCTGTTACAGTTTTAGAATTCTAGAGTCATAATTGTTTTTTCCACGTAACATAACTTAAATTTAATGTTGAGAATTTGATTGACTACTTCTAATAAAATGCATCACTGAGGATTAAATGACTGAGTAGTCTAGTCTTGGAAAACGAGGAAGGCTAAATAACTTGCTTCAAATAAAAGATGTGGAGCTCTTGGAGTGGGTCCAGAGGAGGGCTACTGAAATGATCAGAGGGCTGGAGCACCTCTCCTATTAAGAAAGAGAGGGAACTGGGCTTGTTTAGCTTGGAAAAGAGAAGGCTCTGGGGAGACCTCATTGTGGCCTTCCAGTACTTGAAGCGAATGCATAACCAGGAGGGGGAACAACTGTTTACATGGGTTGATACTGATAGAACAAGGGGGAATGGTTTTAAACTGAGACAGGGAAGGTTAGGTTAGATAATAGGAGGAAGATTTTCACTTGGAGGGTGGTGACACACTGGAACAGGTTGCCCAAGGAAGTTGTGGATGCCCTGTCCCTGGAGGCATTCAAGGCCAGGCTGGATGTGGCTCTGGGCAGCCTGGTCTGGTGGTTGGCGACCCTGCACATAGCAGGGGGGTTGAAACTTGATGATCATTGTGGTCCTTTTCAACCCAGGCCATTCTGTGAATGCAATTGGTATTTGAGCTCAGATTTCAAGACTTGAAAAAGAAACGTGGAAATTGTGTTTAAAATAAGAAATGAAGGTCAGAAGTTGGTAGTTCTAAAGTAAAAGAAACTCTTAATGCTTGTGTGTGTTTTTCCTTTCGTTTTAAAATATTTTAAAAGCTTTCAAGTCTATCAGAATAACATCTGGATTATAACTTAAGATTTTTTATGTGGAAGTGTTTTAACATTTTCTATTGCTAAAGCGTAGATCAATCTACCCATAATAGTAATCATTTTTCATTCCAAATCTAGCTTGAATGTTGATTGTTAATACTGGTAATTAATGACACTTGTCCAGGCTATATTTACTGTTATTCTAAAATTAGTAGTAATTTTACTTTGCAAAGAGAACTTAATCTAAGAGATTGAGCTGAAATTGTCACACCTAATATCTTTAACTTAAATAAATCTCTGCTATGCTGTGAATTGGTTGCACTATGTTAAGAAATCCGAACACCCTTTCGAGATCTAAGGGAAATGCACGATGGTAGAAAATCAGACTTGACCTCATAAAATCGTTTTGGTCCTTCATGTATTAACCTTTTCTTCTATAAATGCATGTCCAGAGATTTATCAAAGTATCTTTCCTGAAGGTCAGCAACTGTAACTTGTATCGCCTTGGAAAAAAGAAAGGACTGCCTAGTCGAATGGTGGTATCGATTTTTGATCCCCCTGTCAACTGGCTTCCTCCCGGTTACATAGTAAACCAGGACAAGAGCAACACTGATAAATGGGAGAAAGATGAAACGGTAAGAATTCATTTAACAATGTTGATGAATAATTATCTGCATCTGTCAGAATACTTTAATGACTGTGATCTGTATCCTCTAACTCCTTCCTTCTCCTGTCCCTTACGTATTTTGCTACATTTTGGAAAAGAAAAAAAATCCATTTATTTTTCTCATTTCTATCTAAAACTTAACCATAATTTAAGGAAAATGAGGAGCAAGCTGATCCCGAATAGAGCCCAAACTAAGGAAATTTGTTGAACATCATCCAATATGTACTAATAGAAAAGCAGGAAAGAAAAACTTTTTTGCTTTAGTTAAGGTACTCTCCTGAGTTTACCTGGTCTGAAGTTTCTCCTGGAAATTTTAAACTGAATTATCATTATTGGTTTTGCTGTAACATTTGTATGCAGAAGAAATTTTGTCTGCTTTTTAATAAATGTTTTTCCCTTTATAGAATATATGAGGTGTTGTTATTTTTCATAGTGGTTTGGAGAATGAAGTTTACAGCTGGCTTGAGAAAATACTGCTTGCTGTTAGCTAGAAAGTGAGGATGGCTGAGAATTGCTCTTCATCCAAAAATAAAATGCAGACACTTCTTAGTGCCTATTGCTAAAAGCTTCAGAATGGCAAATCTTAATGAAGAAGTAAATTATTTTCCGATTTAACTCATTTTATGTCAAGAGTAGAAGTGGATGTTTAGGAAACACCACTGATTACAGCAGACAGTGCTTTAATTTTTAGGTGCTTGAAAATAATTTGGAGGCTATGAGGGAGTGTAGGGATTTATTTTTTTTTTTTCCAATTCGAAGACCACACTCAGATTGAAGAACCACCAGAGGGCATATGAGAGGGCTGTTAGGTAGATGTACTGTGCAAATAAATATTTATTGCAGAATAAAACAACTTGATTATTGTGGCTCTGTATTGTGCCAAGATTTCATTTCAAAGAGACTTACTGTTTTACCTTTCTAAAAATAAAATAATACAGTTGGGATAGGTAATAATCATTACTTTTAAAAAGCTCTCAGTTCTCCATAGCTTTTCAGTGGCCTCTTCCTCTTTCACTATTTGTTTAAATAAAATTATCAATTTCAGACCGAAATAAGGAGGTTTTTTTATGCCAAGTGGTGAATTAGATTTTCTATTATCTTAGATTTAAATTTCATTGTTTATCTATGGATCTAGAAATCTCATTTCATTATGACAAGTTATTGTTGAAACGTCCTAATCAAATGTTGGTATTATTGTGTTGTTAAGCATTAAGATCTTTCCTGTAGCAGAATGATCTGTTATTTTATCAAATAGCTGATTTCCAAACAGCAAGAAAAAAAAATGTAGTTTTATTTAGCTTGTGGCCTTGACTTATTCAAAGTTAATTTTATGTTCTTTAAGAAAAAAAATTCTCTTCTGGGGTTAATTTTTTATTATTTTTGAAATGCTTTTTAATAATGAAAAAACATAACTATCAGAATTATATCCTGACTCGTTTAGCTACTGAGTATACTCATCACTTAATTTTTCATTTTCTGTTTTTGTAATGTGAGAGGCAATATGCAGGCAGTGTTAGGGTAGGTTACTTAGCTGTCCTGTTTCTTTAAGTTATTTAATTTGTGAATGAAATTACAGCAAAAATGCAATGTATCATTTTTAAAATATTTACAAGGACTGTCACTGAACTCTTAAAAACGAATGCTTCTCATTTTTATTTTAGTGGCAGGTGGGACAAGTGATATTTGATAAAAAAAAAAAAAAATCAGCTCAGTTCTAGGTGGTTAGAAAACTTATGCTGCTACTAGTTTCTAGAATACATACTTAACAAATTTCTGCAATTTTCACTGAATAATTAAAGTTAGTGAAATCCCTGCTTTGGGCATGTGAAATGGGTAATTATAACAGCAGAATTTTTTTGATGGAATATAGCTGGGCCATGAATTTCTATAGCCATTCCCTCTCCCTTCCTTCACCTTTCCTAGACCTGGGGCTGCCACATTGTGTTGAGGAAGAAGGTCATGATCCAATTGGTCAGTGGATGGTTTCAGGGGCTTTCTGGTCACCCTACAGCTGCACATCCACAGCTCTAAGAACTTGTACATTTGGCCCAAATAGAGGGGTCCCCAGTTTTAGCATCTGGTTTACAGATTTGCAAGGTTAGATAGCTGAGACTACAGCATACCATACATAGATTGAGGGCAGATTTAGGCTGTTTCACTTGATTCAAAAGAGTGTTGGCTTTCAAGACCCAATCCAGAAAAGCACTTTGAATCTGATCTTGCTCCGATCAAATTCAGTGGCAGAATTCCCATTGACATCAGTGATGTTGGGTTGAGCCTGTGAATAGTCCTTTTGATATAAGGACGGCTACTTATGCATTTAGTTAATATGTTAAAGTGCTTTCCTGGACTGGGGCCACAGCAAATTGTACAGCATCGTATCGCTTGGACGTATCTGTGTTCAATTTACAATTTATTTCAGTGTACACCGATTTGTTCCATGTGAGGAGGGGAAAGATATGAGGCATCATTACTTTTATTGTTGTGGATATGTAATTATGTATTAAAAATGGTGACAAATGCAACTTTTAATTAGACAAGGTTATGGGTATAGTCTGAAAAAAAAAGTACCTATCTAAAGGATAGGATTAATACTGGTTCCCATTGTATCATTGTCCTACATCATGATTTAATGTATAGGTTGCTGGTCAGTATAAAAAAAAAAATCTATATTGCATAACTGTCATTTATGTGCTTTTCCATTCTTAAACATTCTCTATTGAAATCTTGGTGATGCAAAACATTTGAGAAGCTGGGGAGGTTTCATATGTGTTAAAATTACACGTTATTAATTTGGTTTTCTTCTGCTTCTGAGCAGATCACTTACTGAATCCCTAACTCAGACAGTCAGGACAGTCTCCCACACATTCATTTAATTCTTGCCAATTTCTATTAGACTCCTCTTTTGGTCTGTAAGAATCAACTACGCTGATTGACTAAACTTTTAATTAGCTTGCTGAGTAGACTACACGTTATTTGCAACTTAACTGTATTTGAGAGCACAAATAAATATATTTTGCTGATTCACACAATGACTATTGAAGTGCTAAAGTCTAAGTGGTTCTTTAGTTTTCTTCAACATACAATGCACTTAGTGTTGTTTTTTTAAATCAGTTTCACGTGCAATGAATAAACATATCAGCATGAGTTCTTGTGAAACATAGCATGTGTTGTATGTAAAACATACAAAACCTTTATTACTTAACCTTTAGCACTGTATTCCAAGATAATTATTCTAGACTTAGAATGCTAGTGTTAATTGAGGTTGTATTGTGTACCTGAGTAGACAATATGCTATTAACTAAAAAAGTCAGGCTTATTAGCAGATACTACTCATATCCAATTCTTATGACAATTCTGGAATAAAATCATATTTTCCTCTTCAGTAGCATGTTGGGTTTTTTTGTGTTCTTTCACAGACAAAGGAGAATTTGTTGGCTAATGGTAAACTTGACTATGATGATGACGATGAAGAGGACGAAGACCTAATGTGGAGATTGCCCAAGGAAGAAACAGACTTTGAAGATGATTTTTTGGAGTACGATCAAGAGCATATCAAATTCATAGATAGTATGTTAATGGGATCGGGGGCTTTTGTGAAGAAAATTTCTCTCTCTCACTTTTCAACCACTGATTCAAATTATGAATGGAAGGCACCCAAAAAGTCATCCCTGGGTAACGTTCCATTTTCATCAGATTTTGATGATTTTGACTATAGTTCTTGGGATGCTATGTGCTATCTGGATCCTAGCAAGGCTGTTGAAGAGGATGATTTTGTAGTCGGCTTCTGGAATCCATCAGAAGAAAACTGTGGTGTCGATGCAGGAAAACAGTCTATCTCATATGATTTGCATACAGAGCAGTGTATTGCTGACAAAAGCATTGCAGACTGTGTGGAAGCCCTGTTGGGCTGCTATCTAACCAGCTGTGGTGAAAGAGCTGCTCAGCTTTTCCTGTGTTCACTGGGGCTGAAGGTGCTCCCTGTAATTAAAAAGACTGATTGGGAAAGCACTCTGTGTGCGACCGGAGAGAACTGTAACAGTGAGCAGAAGAATCTTTCACCAAACTCTGTTTCTGCTTGTATACTTAATTCAGAGCCTTCTCTTTATAAAGACCTGGAGTATGGTTGTTTGAAGATCCCACCAAGGTGTATGTTTGATCACCCAGATGCTGAAAAAACCCTGAATCACCTTATTTCTGGTTTTGAAAACTTTGAGAAGAAAATTAATTACAGTTTTAAGAACAAGGCGTATCTTCTTCAGGCATTTACTCATGCCTCATACCATTATAATACCATTACTGGTAAGTTATCTTAAAGAAAAGTGTTTTTTCTTGTATAATAAATATGAGAGAGAGTTTTTTGTATTCCCATATATTGTATTCCTTTTTTTTTTTTTTTTTTTTTTTTTTTTACATCTGATGTACTGTTTTAAGAAGTCAGTAGTCTCTAGATAAAAATTGTTATAAAACAGTATCTTGCCCTGATTTAGAAGGGAGATACTTGTTGAAGCTATATCTTAACGACTTTTCATAGTTTTTTAATTGATGGAAATTCAGGATGCATATTTGAGACTCTGTTGTTAATGCACATGACTAATGTTAGGTTTTCAGTTAGCTGTGTTAAATTCATATGTAATTGCAGAAAATCTGAAAGTGCTGATCGTGTTTTGCAAATATTTTAGCAAATTGTCACGTAATTTAATCCTAAACATGTTATTCTTTGAGTGTATATCTAAGACTAAAAGTAGATTATACAACATTTATAGAGACTTCAGTTTTAAGTTGGAATTTCGAAGTCTTAATTTAAGTTCAGATATTTTATTGAGTAAATGTTTAATGTAAAAGTTTGAAGTAGTTTACTAAATCCAACTAAATATTAATTTCAGGTCAGTTGCTTACTGTTCCTGTACATGGTCTAACAGCAGACTAAATCTGTAGTATTCTTCAATTACTTTTGCTTTGTCTAAATTTTTCCCCCATAGCGAATTGGTTCCTTAGTCCAAGAAATAAGAAATCATTTTTTTAATTAAAGAAATCAGTCATTTTGAAAAGCTAGTACATTGAGAAATAGTGTGAAACACTGAAGAAACACTGAAATGTTCCTTTAGTTTTCTGTTTGATGTGGGAGCTATTGGGAATAGGTGAACGGTTGGACTGGATGATCTTGAAGGTCTTTTCCAACCTTGGTGATTCTATGATTCTATGAAATTTCACAAAGCTTATAAAATGTAGATTATTCTTTTTTATATACTATCAAGGAGAAATGTTGAGGCATAGCAAGTAGATGAAATTACTTTGCTTGTAGCAGGAACTTTCGATTCCCTTCTTTTTACCATATAAGATAATTTAGAGTTGCTGTAACAGCTAAGTGTTTGGATTTTTCTTCAGGGGCATTAGTTGGGATCTTGCTATTTTAGATAGCAAGGTCAATCTTCCCTCTAGCCATTTCACTGTCAAGTTACTGTTGTAGCAGTTTTGTCTTCCTACTCTTCCCACCTGTTCCTGTTTGCTTTTCAAGATTATTTTTGTGGTGGTGGTGGTTTTATTTATATTGTAAAAATAGATCTCCATAGCTCTCCTTTCCCATCTGCCTTGTCAGTTATCCAAACAACAAAGATATGCTGATGTCATTTCTCAGTGTAAGTGAACTCATTCTGAATGGGAATCTTAGTTCAATGTGTTTCAAGAATTGTGTGGCAAGTTACATTAAAAAAAGAAGAAAAAAAAAAAAAGCTCATCGTATCTCACCTCACTTTTAACGAATTGGCTTTTTAAATTCATCTTTACAGCATTAGTTGTCATCCCTTTCAGATTTGTACACTTTTCTCAGCAGAATAGGATAACTTTGAACATAAGCATTAATTGATTGTATACAAGTGTTTTGCTAGCCTTGACAAATTAACATTTGGCTCAAGAGTGTGTTATTAGATAAAACTGTTTTTTTTTTTTAAGGACAAAGATACCTGTTTTAAAACATGCTTGCTCTTCCCTCTGAACATTGGTTACTTTGTGGAATTTATATGGCAGTGTACCAAATCTCCTTTCCAGAAAGGCCTGGAAAGAATGTGTGTGTTAAACTTAATTGGGTTGTTGTACCTTCTTTTTATTTCCAATGCTTTAAGATTGTTACCAGCGCTTAGAATTCCTGGGAGATGCAATTTTGGACTACCTCATAACCAAGCACCTTTATGAAGACCCACGGCAACACTCACCAGGAGTTCTTACTGACCTGCGATCTGCTCTAGTCAATAACACCATTTTTGCATCGCTAGCTGTAAAGTATGACTACCACAAGTACTTCAAAGCTGTCTCTCCTGAACTGTTTCATGTTATTGATGACTTTGTGCAGTTTCAAATGGAAAAGAACGAAATGCAAGGAATGGATTCCGAGGTTAGTGGTGGTAGAAAAAAAAGAAAATGTTTTCAGTATCTGATTTGTAGCATGTTAGATTTCTTATCGTGATGCACATTTTTGTAATGTTTTAGTCTTAAGCACAAAGCAGCCAAAGAAGCAGGTGGCTCTCAGTAGTAAAGCATGCAATATGTGGAGCAAAATACAATATTCAGGAAGTGTAGAGTAAGTAAAAACATCAGAAAAATAAATTGAGACCAGTTTTGCCTATAGATTTTTTCAGTGACAGTTGATTTCTCTCAGTATTTCACCTTTGTGTTGTTCACTGTTTTTTTTTCCCTGTGCTTTTCCTAACTTGCTTCTCTGATTGGAAGCTTACTGTACTGAATAAGCATTAAGTCACACAGTGCTGACTCAAGAAAGTCTATCCACACGACACCAAAAACAGTACTAGCTTGGCAAAATATTGGGATTATTTAATGTAGCGCACCGTAAAAAATGTTCACTGTTTTTTTTCTGGATGACTTTTGCTGGAGCAGGTGTCACTGCACTCTGCACAAGAACATTTGAAATGCTCCTAGAAGCTTTAGAGCTGCTAGACAAGGAAATATAGGCATCATTTAAATAAACCACTTGAAAAAGAGTTTAGCTGAAGACTTGCAAACTAATCGTATCTGAGATATGTAATGAATGTAAATGAAATATTTGAATTAAATATAAATACTTGAAATAAATGTAAATGAACATTCTCTACTGAAGAATGGACTAAACCTGTCTCATTTAGATAAGCATCTCAGAAAACATATGAGCACAAGGGCCTGCTGGGTGAAATTTTAACCAGGGTCCTTCAAGAGATAGACTTTCTTGTAATCCTTTTTAAAAAATAATATCTAGTAGATTTTCCTATTAGTTTGTCTTCTGAAAAACGATTACTAACTTTTTAGAAAATATTCTGAGAATATTCTAGCTCTAAATAAACATGTTGTCCTTGACTTAAGTAATTTCTTTTTGATAGACAAAAGCTCAGGAATCAAAAGCCTTCAGTTACTTATGTGTTTACAGCCCTTGCATCTGCTAGAGAGCGAAATCCATGTGTTTTATGGGAAGGCTGAGAAAACTAAGAGAAGAATAAGAAAATTTTTATTGAAATTTAGATAAGAGTTTAGCTTTCTGATGAGAAACAATTATCTATATTCTTCACAATACGAGTAAAGAGGTTAGAATATCAAGAGTTCATAATAGTGATTTTTAGCTTTGTTCAGTTTTTGCTGGTGTGCAAAAAGATGGTCTAGAAACTTCGATCCAAGTTGCAACCAAATTGTGAGATAGCTGTTTCAAATAAAATTCTTGTTTCACTCTCCCCATGCCTGCTCCCTATCTTGGTCTGGCACTGAATTACTGAAACTCTTATTTCATCACAGTTAATGCACAGAGTCTTTGTTTCTGCAGTCCATGCCAGCTATACTGGTTTCCATGTGTGTCTCCACATCATCTGCTTTGCTTTTTTAAATTCTCACTCCTGAAACATCTGTTGCTCCTTGCCTTATTGATCTTAATTTCTCTCTCCTTCGGCTATTTAAGTACTGTATAATTCTAAAGTGTTTTAGTTTGAACTTGATAAGAAATACACTCTTCAGAACACAGTTCATTATTTTTTTTAATCATCATAGTCCCATTTCAGAGGATGTACGCATCAGGTTTGACTTACTGTTTGATTTATTTTAGGGAGAAATGTTTTAGAAGGGACTAGCTTATGAACCATTGTAGTGACTGTTAAGAGATCTGAATTGCATCTTAAACCCGAAATAGGGGCTGCCTGCTGAGGAAAAGACAAAAATGTATTTCTCATTAGGACAGTAATATTCCAAAACATTTATTTGTCTTGTATTACTTTATTTGCACTAAAGTGAATACAAATTATATATATTTGAAATATTTGTAATTAAGGAGTGGGTTAACTCAAGATCTGCAAGATAGATACCGTAAGTTTAGTTTTAATAATAATTTAATTTGGACTTAAATTAGTGCAGTAGCAAAAAAACCACTGCCTGCTATGTTTAAAAAATACCTAAGCGTACCTGTTAGCTCAGTCTAATGTTGATGGTTATCAGTTAATGGCAGATTACTTTACTAATGCTGCTTTTATGCATGGTCTTCTGGGTAAACGAAGTAAGAAATGGTGCATCTGACTTTCATCCACAGGCTTGACTTAGAGATTTTAAAGCCTCCTTCTAGGAGGTCTTTAATGTATGAAGTCTTCCTTTGTTATGAGTAGCTTTCGACTATTGATTGATAGAACCGAGTCTGTTTCTTATTGGAAAAAACAGACCCATGGTGACATGCTACAGAATTATTACAGGAGGAATGCACAAAGCATGTTAAGTCCTCTAAGCAATGGTGTTTGGGGACTTTTTTTTCCACATTTGAAAAATGATATATCCAGCAACTTGGTTTCATTGGGGGATAAAAGAATAATTTCACTGCGGAAAGCTGTCAATGAAAATAAGCATAAAGGAAACAGCTCAGGGTAGGATATAAGAGGACTTACATTTCTGAATATCATTGTTTTATTTTAAAAGAAGCAAATGTCTCTCTTTTCTCACCCTCTGCCTCTCTCTTTTTCCCCACCTTGTGTTGTTTTTTGTTTTTTGTTTTTTTTTTTTTTTTTTTTAAATTGCAAACAGCTCAGAAGATCTGAAGAAGATGAAGAAAAGGAGGAAGACATTGAAGTACCAAAGGCCATGGGGGATATATTTGAGTCCCTTGCTGGTGCCATTTATATGGATAGTGGAATGTCTTTGGAAATGGTTTGGCAAGTGTACTATCCAATGATGAGGCCATTAATAGGTATAGTCAGCTTTCTGAAATAAATAATAAAGTGCCATCTGCTTTGAAGAGAACAAAGGTCAATTTTTATTTTTATTTTTTACTTTTTAATAGAAAAATTTTCTGCTAATGTGCCCCGTTCCCCAGTGCGAGAGCTGCTTGAGATGGAGCCAGAGACGGCCAAATTTAGGTAAGACAACACTTTCTTCAGAACACACCATCCTAAAATATTCTTAAGATGTACTTATGAACTACAGAGAATTTTTTTAAAAGTCATGAATGATTTTTAATTCCTTTTGCACCAAAAAGTTAAGGTTATTTTTGTATTCGTTTTTGTATAGTTGTCTGAAAAAAGTAGTGATTTCTGTTTAACTGCACTGCTTTTACTGCTGTAGAAAAGAGAATATCAATCTTGTATTTCACATTAACGTGCCTAGACAGTAAGTAAGTAATTACTGTGTATATTTTTGCAGTCCTGCAGAAAGAACTTACGATGGAAAGGTCAGAGTAACTGTGGAAGTTGTAGGAAAGGGAAAGTTTAAAGGTGTTGGCAGAAGCTACAGGATTGCCAAATCTGCAGCTGCAAGAAGAGCACTACGAAGCCTCAAAGCAAATCAACCTCAGGTCCCAAACAGCTGAGACTCCTCTTAAAATAAATAAAATGGGGAAAACGCATATGAATAAAGCAAATTTTTTAAAATGTTGATGTTGAGAGGAACAAATTGGAAGACAGAATTTAAAGTTTGTTTGATAACAGAATAGATAACAAAACATTTAACATGTATAAAATTTTGGAACTAATTGTAGTTATAGTTTTTTGCGCAAACACAATCTTGTCTTCTTTCCTCACTTCTGCTTTGTTTAATCACAAGAGTGCTTTAATGATGACATTTAGCAAGTGTTCAGAATAATTGTTGTCAGGTCTTTTTGGTTTACTTTTATTGTTAGTACAGCTTTGCTTAGTGTTAGAAGGCCAGGGAGCTTATGCCTATTGCAGTTGCTAGATGTATATATAGTAATCTTGAAATTCTTCAATCTGTGCACTAGTGCCAGTCATAAAGCAGTTGATAAACTGTACTGGATGATTGGGTATAAGAAAGAATAAGTGTGCCAGTATTCTCGTTTGTTTTTTTTTTTCTCCTACATGTCATCTTTTTACATTAAGATGGCATTCCCAATCATTATTGCACTTATTTGTTAGGGACAGATTTTAATTGAAATGGCTGGCATACTGGTAGAATGAGACTTCAATTTCCTTATGCCACATAGTCTTGCATTTAAAAAAAAAAGAAAAAAAAAAAAAGGTTCTTGCCTTAAAAATAAATAAACCCTCATTAATAACCTTTAATTTCTGATCTTTTTTGGAACAAACTATTTTACATTCCCGTCATTTTATTATGCATTTTACAATGATACAGCTCTATATTTACAGTACAACTCATTACTATAGCTGTGAGTTATTACAGGATAATAATAGAAATCGTATTCATATATATGTAATTAGGTTATTTTTAACAATTCTGAGGAGGTGGTTAGTCTACAGATTTTTTTATACCATAAGCAAAATATGGTCTTTGGCTAAAATTCCAGTTTTACACAAACCTGCAAGCTAGATAGTTCCAGTACTGGAAACAGTAATGAATAATTGTACAGTGCAAGCTGTCATTCTAACAAAATAACCTTAGACATATCACACCTAAAATATGCTGCAGATTTTATAGTCAATTGGTTACGTATTTAACAAACAGAGCACCTTTACACTTAGAAATGTTTCCACGTAAATTTCTTACTGTACTTTTCAGAGTTGCATGCATATTTCACCTACCAAAGCTGTGCTGTTAAATAACGTGAAAGTTGATGTTTGAGATAACTGCCGTACTTTTGATACATCTGTGATTTAGGTCCTTAATTTAGAGAAACTAGCTCATTGATGTTTTGATCTACTGGGGGAGGGGGGAAAATCATACATTTATTTTTTAGGCTTTGCCTATACTTCTTTAATTAGATTTATGTAGGCACTCTTCACTTAAATACCTCAGTTCTTTTTTTCTTTTCTTTTTTTCTTCTTTTTTTTGCATGCATTGTTTTTTCTGTTTTGGTGCTATGTTTATATATTATGCTTGAAAATTTAATTTTTGCACTGTAACTATAATACCTCTTAATTTACCTTTTTAAAAAGCTGTGGGTCTCGTATTCCCACCAATATCAGTAGAGGTTTGCTGCAATTTTGCCCTGTTAATTATGCTTGAAGTTTGAGAAAGCAGAGCAAGGTGTTTTAACATTTTCCAGCACAATAGTTTGAACTTGATGCTGTGTCTTATGTATTAAATTACAGATAAATACTGTATTTCCTGCTTTTAAACCCTATTCCTTTCCTCACAAAATGCACACTAAAACAAAACAAAAGCTGTCAGCTCTTGCTTTCTTAACAACAAAAGAAAAAAGCCTTAGTGGCAAGGGGTAGGCATTAAGCTTTTCTGAAATACAGTTTTCGAAAGTTCGTGTATTTTCTATCTCAGTCTTTTTTTTCTGAATTCTGCAAGAAGGACTATTCTTATATTTGAAAAGAACATTATTATAGTAAGCAGAATGAGAATTAAAATAGTAGCTTGCAAAACAGTTCTTGCATTTCTTTGTTACTTCAGTAATGAAAACGTAACATGAAATTACAAGACCCGCAAGTCTTGGTGTGTATGAAAAAAAAGATGTAAATGAGATGGAGCAGTCTAAATTTTCAAAGGTAAATTGCTTTGAGGTAGCCTTTTTATAGAAGGAAATGGATTACCAATTTAAGTTATAGCTCTTCCTTTAGGCTAGGAGTAAATTTTCTTAGAGAAAATACATGATCGTGGAAGTTGGCAATTCTGCATTTCTCATCAGATTGATCAGACCATCTATGAAGCGTTAAGTAGTTCTAACTGCATTACAAAAGAATTAAGGTTAGGCTTTGAATGCTTACGATTTCTTACTGACTGTTTCAAGGTTATAGATTCTCAGGGGTTTCAGGTGATTGTTAGCAGTAATGTGGTACAGAGTGTCTCTGCAAAGAAACTGAACCAAGTTTGCTCTGTATTTCAGAACAGTTTAATGATCACTTTGTTACTAGACAAAGCCTATGAATTGGAAATCTGAAATGTGTAGTGGCTGACTATAAAGTAGTTTCTGCTGCTGATGCGTTTTTAAATGAGTTTTAAATGCCGTAATGTTTTCCAGTGTGACCTCATTGAAATATTTTATATCCTTTGAGATAGAAAAATCATAGTAGTTTCCATGTTATACATCTGTGTGTTTTACCCTTCAGTTGATATGATTTTGATATCGGACAGTGTATGCTATTAAAGACCTAAATCTGATCATTTGAAGGTTGGGATGGAGATCACTTGACATGCTGTAAGCACAAGTGTACGCAGACTGTTGCAACCCATCTTCAAAAGCAACCACACGGCCACACAGGCTCATCTAAAAAATAGTGTGGGGGTTAGTTGGCATGAACCTTGTTTTTTTGTTTTGTTTTGTTTTTTATCTAAGTCCTGTTATACTGTACTTTAAACAGTCCTCCTAACTATGCTGCGTTTTTATTTTTATGGCTTTTTTTTTTTTGCGCTGTTCTGTTCATGTAGCACAAATAAGCATTGCACTTGGTACCATGCTTTACCTCATTTCAAGGAAAAAATGCTTAACAGAGAGGAAAAATGTGGTTTGGCCTTGCTGCTGTTCTGATTTACTGAATTTGAAAAAGATAATTATATGCCTGCAATGTGTCATTTACTTGCACAACTTAAATAGGTCATTTGCAATGTCTGTGGCATTTTTACTGTATGTGGGTAAATACGACAAAGGAGTGTGACAACTCTTGGTTGTATTTTAAAGCTATTGTTTTTTTTACTACATCATTTTACTGTTATGTGAAGTAATTAAAATTAGAATGACCTCTGACACTCCAGTAATTATCTCTGAACAAACCAACATATTATGCATATAGCGTAGTTTCTGCAAGAAGACGGTCCTTAGAATTTGGTCAACCTCAATTAAATCTCTGCTCTGTCTGAATATCGAGTGTCCAGTAGCGACTTCTGAAGTGTTTGTTCAGCTTGATGCTGCTAAAGTCCGTACAGAAAAAGCCTGTTAATTTTTAGTCTCGTTATAGAATGTGTTGTGACTGCAGAGTACAGAACTTAGGGAAGAATTCAGACTGGTTGCAGTGCTGGGGAGAAATACAGTGTTGGCCCAGGGATGATGTATGATATATATATATATATAGTAGAGTTTGGATTCTTCTCCTTGTAAGTAAATACAGAACTATAAACTGGAAAATGGGGGGGTTATGTTACTGCATATGAGATAACTATGCTACATGCATTTATCTGTATAGAAAATGAAATCTTTGTATCCCAAGTCACAGCAGCATCCATAATCTGAAAGTGATAAATAGTGTTGAGATCTGCTGTGATGCTACACTTGCTTCTGTCTGACAGTATTCTGGGTTTATATGCTTTAGGTGGGATTCTCTGCAAAAACATTCTTTTGGAAACCTCTGTATTTTTTATATGAGTAAAGTGAGAAGGATTTTGATTTTTGGTACTTACTGACATTGATCCTTTTCCAAATGCTCTGATTTTCAAGAAGCTGATTTCTTTACCTTCCTACTAGGTTTAAAACTAAAAACACTACAGTTTGTGACCATGAAATGTAATCTAAATATCAGCTGTAACTTTGTAACTCAATCTGAATTATGTTAGCAAATATCTAGAGGTCATTGTAGTATACTCCACTAGCAGTTAAAATTAACTTTTATCAAAGCTAACTACATTTCTTAAAAATAAATTTTATCCAATAAACTCCTTGGGTTTTTTCCCTCTTTTATTTGAATGGCAACCACAGACTACTTTAATTGCTTTGTAGATGCACTCAGAATATACTGCAGCAGCAAGTTAGAGAGAAAAATGTTTGTGGACAATAATTGGGAATTGCAGGCATTTTTATTGTAAATAGTTTGACTGAAAAGATGGTTAAAATCAAGTAGAATGAATAACAAATATAATTTGATGGACAATAAAATATTTACCATCACATGCTGCAGCTGTCTTTAAGGGACATAAAATGTAATTCATTCATACTGTAATCTTGCTGCAGAAATTTGCAATCTGCACCTTATGGATCACAATTACCTTTAATAGTTTTTTGTAATAATTGTAGCTGAGTATATCTCCAATAAAGTTATGGTCTGTTCACCTTGTATTGTCTTTTCTTTTTGTTTTTAGTTCCTTTAATCTTTTCATGAATCTTCTAGATTAACAGAATTTTTTTTTTGTCTCAATCTAAAATTTAAAAAAAAAAAAGTGAAAGCATTATTTCTTGACCTTGTTTAAATACAAGTCTGTCATCTTCCTCTGATGAATGAACTGTCTTCATATCTGTGTGAAGACCCTTCAGGGATGCTCAGGTTAAAAATGATGGTGTATGTGCTACTGTTTGGTCTCTGTGTTGATGATTATATCTGCAAAACTGCTGCTGGAGCTAGGAGGCTCCAAAGCATAGGGCTTCAGAGCGCAAGCTTGCACAATTCAGCATGTTTTAAGAGTGAAGTGATCATTTGTGCTAATAGTCTCAAAATTAATTAAAATTGTTTTCTTCTTTTCCTTTAAGTATTCCACTTATCCTGTATATGGAAAAAATCTGGAATATTCTGACAGGTGCACCAGTGTTGTTTGGCAGTGGATAACCTTTTGCTTAGCTGTAATGAAGCAAGCAGTTAGCTAAGGATCCTAAGGAACCCTGTGGACCTCTTAGGGCTTTCCAGCTATTTTCCCATTCCCCAGCATTGATAGGTAAGGTAAGGCCCTTCAAGTTCCAGTAAGTTGTGTAAGCCCTCACCTCTAAGTGCCAGTAACTGGGTCAAACTGCAAAACTTTCCCAAGGTATCTGACAGAAAAATGGGCCTTATTTTTTCTTTTTTTTTTTTAATGCTGATGACATTGTCTTCCTGTTCATTGTGGGAGAGGAAGACTGGAGGGACCATCTACACTCGTCTCAATGACAGTGATCCATCAATGCAGAATGACTGTGATGACTGGTGCCAAGGGCGATGCTCATCATGGAAGTACCAAGGTTGGAAAAGAGCTTCAAGAGCAGTCCCCTGTCCACCTACTATCAATATTTCCACACCAAACCGTTTCCCTAAGTACAACATCTAAATATTTCTTGAACACATCCAGGTACATTTACTCAGCTACCTCCCTGGGCAGCCTGCTCCAGTGCCTGAGTAGTTATTTTCAGAAAATAAATTTTTCATAAAATCCAACCTGAATTTCCCCTGCCGCAACTTGAGGCCATTCCCTCTAGTCCTGTCACTAGTTATGTGGGAGAAAAGGTTGACCCCCACCTCACCACAACCTCCTTTCAGGGAGGTGTAGAGAGCCATAAGGTCTCCCCTGAGTTCCTTCCAGACTAAGCAATCCCAGTTCTCTTATCTGCTCCTCATAAAGCTTGTGCTCCAGACCCCTCACCAGCTTCATTGCCCTTCTGTGGACACGCTCCAGGCCCTCAATGTCTTTCTTGTAGTGAGAGGTCCAAAACTGAACACAGTACTCGAGGTGTGATCTCACCACTGCTAAGTACAGAGGGGTTATCGCTTCCCTGCTCCTGCTGGCAGCACTATTTCTGATCCAGCCAGAGTGCTATTGGCCTTCTCCACCCGAGCACACTGCTGCCTCATGTTTAGCCAAGCGCCAACCAACACACTCCCAGGACCACTTCTTCTATACTGTCCACCTGGTGGAACATCAGGCTTGACTTAGTGATAAATCTGTTTTCTTGATCTGCAAAGCAATATAAAAGCCATGAATAAAAGGAATAACTTCTTTAGTAGCGTTAAGATTCAGGTATACATTTTCAGGATAGTTACCCCCTTTTTATCCTGACAAAACTCAGTGGCTAGTCCATAGGAAGGGAAAAGAGAATGCCTCTACATTACCTGAAGAAGAATTTACAAATACTGGTTTCTCATACTCCTTACAGGAATAACTGTTCCATAATTACATAATTAGAGCTAAGATATACGTTTCGTTAACTGCTACTTTTCCTAAGTAAAACTATTCAGGAAAGGGAATTTGAAAACTGAATCACATTATGAATATGCTTGCCCTAAGAAGAGAGAGTAACAAAGCTAATCATAACTTTGAGCGCAGAAGTACTGAGGAGGAGCTCTGGGGCCTGGCTGTGCTTCTCTTAGCCCTTCTGCTGGAGCCCAGGTGCAGAATCTGTTCCATAGAGGAAATCTCTCTGTCAGCAGACAGAGGTAGTAATGACACGTAAGTGTGCTTTATTTTTCTCATAACTATTATTATGTCCTTCCTTATCGTAGGATGTGAATAACTTTCATTTTGGTAAGTAAAATAACCAAGGGGCTTCCATATGTTATGAAAACAGTATCATTTACTTTGCAGCTTAACCATCTTCCACTTACCTGGCTTATAGTCTTCTTTCAATATTACTTTACTTTTTTATATATTTTATTGGAAGCCCCATGCTAACTCTTAAATTGAAGTAATTTTCTTCTGTTAACTTGAAAATTTCCTGTAGTTTTGGGTTCCTGTCCAACTTCAACTGAAGTCACGGGGAAGACATCCACTTGGGCTCTGTAATTTGTGTGTATTTGAACTTTACACAAAAGTCCTTCAGGTATAAGAAATAGAAACACTGAATTTCAAGTGAAAATTGAGAAATGCAGCCATATATGATGGCAACTGCTCCTTTGTTCTCGCTGTAGCATGACCCGGTGAGTCACTGGTTTAGAAATTACCGTTTTCAAGGCGAACCTAGCTGGAATAGCAGGGAATTACATTCCTGCCAGTAACTCTCAACACCTTTCTCTTAGCTCTAGGCAAAAAGAGCCCTCGTTATACAAATGAGTGTGGCACGGACAGCTGTACTTATTGTCTGGGCAACTGGCTGCTCTGTGGGGCTGGGCCAGCAAAAAGCTCCCCTAAATCAAGGACAGAAGTTCCCTGGACTCTGCCTCCAACAGCAGTATTCAAGGTTGTGGTAGTGGAGACGGTATGTGCACTTGGAAGGCAGAGTAACCATTTAACCGTTCTTTCCTGAACCAAACGCCTTTGCAGGGCTTTAAATGTTTCTATGGGATTTATCAGCCAAAAATGTTTCTGTATGGCATCCTTGGTGCTCATAAGGGACTGAGGCCTTAGCAGGTACAGAAAAGCAGAGAAGGGGAATCCAGACCTTACTGGCCCACCTCGCAGAGCTGAGTGAAGCATTACAAGAGTACCCCTCACTTTACTTAACATTTAGTTGCAAGTCACCAAATTAGTGTAGAATAGTGATACAGCAATCTCTGTAGACAGTTTATTAACAAGAAATGCTGGTTTATGGGCAGTTTCGCTAAGGTGAAGGTTTATTTAGTGCAGCAGTTAAACACATTGCAACATGGCACATCAGCTGCAGGAACTAAACAGTACATAATCTGGACTAGATGCATAAGCAGTTGATTTTTGCATAGGATATGACACGTTTGTGCATGTCAGGGGATCCCAGGAACTGCGCTGACTGAGACAAGGAGGGGTGTGGACCTGCAGCAAAGCCCAAGACGTATCAAGAAATAGAGACAGCTGTAGGCTGGAGACAATACGGGAGAAATGCCACAGTTCAGAAACAGGTTAGATACAGAGAGGGAAGGGAACTGAGCTAGGCAGCTTGGCTCATAAATCAGCTTCCCAGGAAGGGGTGGAGGAGGGCTGAACAGTAGTGGAAATGGGCAGAGCAAATATTTGCTTGTTCTAGCATCCAGTTTAAAGGCATGAGCAGGACATACAGAAGGGACTGGGAAGTGGAGGCCAGCTGAAATAGAGCCTTCCAAGAAGCAGAGGTTGAGCTTAGCCACCAGACAACACAGAAGTTGATTAGACTTGGCCACTACTAAGATGCCTTAAGCTTCCAGTATCCCTGAAGTTAGTCCACTGGGGTTCCAAACAAGTTCTATTCAGGAGGAGGAAACACTCAGGGCATTTCAGAGCTTGTGATGGTTTACGCATTAGCCCTGTGCAGACTATGCATCATACCTACAGCAGTGAAAACCACCCTGCAGCCAAATCAGCTCTTTGGTGAGGAGAGCTATGGTCTGTCTGCAGTACTACCAGAAAAGGTACAGTTTGAGTAGCAGTTATAGTTAAAATGCCAGCTGGGACTCATCAGCAGGCAAAGAGGATACCATGTTTGATGGGTGGGAAACTGCTTTTGCTGTTAGAGGTAGTCTAGTTGCTATCTTCTAGTGCCAGACATATAACCTTAAAATCAGAGAATAGCTTAGGTTGGAAGGGACCATAAAATAAAGCCCACCCAGTTCCAACCCCCTGCTATAGGCAGGGTTACTAGCCACCAGATCAGATTACCCAGGGTCCCATCCAGCCTGACCTGGAACTTCCCCAGGGAGAGGGCACCTATAGCTTCTCTGGACAGCCTGTACCAGTGGCTCACCACCCTGATGTTCTTCACCTTATTGCTGCTCACCTCACAAGCTGCATTTCCTCATCCCCTATGGCAGCATGACCTGTCTCTTTTGAAACAACTTCCCTACCCTAAGCCCTCACTGAGACAGTGCATCTCAAACCATGGAGAAGCTATTGGAGCTCAGTGTTTTCACTTGTATTGCTGAAGTCCACAGGCAGGACAACATCTGATATTGATGGCTCAGGTGCCAGCTTTAAGTTTTTTAATGGATGACTGAACATCTTGTCTAACCTAATACTCAGAAGTTGGTTCCTTGCTATCATAAGAGAGGTTCTGAAAAGCTGTAGTAAGACCAGATCACAGGAGATTGCTTTGGTAATGATGACAAGGGTGAAGCTGTGATTAAAATCAACTGAAGAACATCAGCATCTTTCAGCACAGTAGATAACAGCAGTCTTCAATTGTCATGTGCTAATTGGGTCAATAGCCTAGCTAGAAATCCATGAATCTACCTAATTTTTCTCTAAAAATGTATTATTTTGGGACAGTTTCACTTATCTGCCCACCACAGAGGTCTCCTTGCTTTCCTGGAAGTGCACCTGATGTTGTCTGCTAAGGACAGGGGGATTCAGCATGGCAATACTGGAAGTGGGAAGTTGGTGGGGTAGAGTGTATCACAGAGACCTAGGGTACAGGCGAGGTGAGGGCTGGGGCCTCCTTTGAGCTGCAGGCTAGAGCTGGGCTTGCATTCAGGACTGGTAACTGACTACAAGTATGCCTTGCACCAGCACACATCCTGGCCCAACTGCCTGCACTCCTCTCTCACCTGCTGGGACTTTATACTGGGCTCCAGAGGCCCCAGTGTAATTTTCTCCACTCCCCCATCCCCAAGCATCCCTCTAGGCTGTCAGTGTTTATAAGTGGTGTGCACAGGATTCCTCTTCTGCTAACCCCCCCTCTACTCCAGAGGCAGCTGTACTTCTACGGCGCATGAAGCAATTCCTGTACGCACAATTTTAAAGTGCTTCAGGATCCTGGGGGAGAGGTGCTACGGTACGAGTATGAGATATTATTAAAACAGGAATCCACATAATGGGTGATAAATTTTGATACTGTATGTTTAATATAATATGACGGTTGTAAATCCAGTGAATTACCATAGGTATTTGCTGTGCAGTGTGTTTATGAATTGTTTGGGCAGGTGTTTTTCAAGTCCCAGGTTTTCACACTAAATGTGAGTTATAGGATAGTTTAATAATATTCCTTGCTGAACTCCAGTATGCTACAATTAGCTGCAGAAATGCTATCACTGAGAGGCTGAGCCCAGTTGCTGCTTGCTTTCATACATAACAAGGTAAATGAAAAAGCAGTGCAGAGAAAGGAGATATGCAGAAGTAAGCTTTTGGATCTGGCTTTGATCTCCTAGAAGCAAATATCTTTTAGAGCAGCAGAAATCAATAGTTTTGATATTGTCCGACTATATTTTACATATGCTTCCATACAGGCTTAAAGCAGTTTATTTTGATTGTAATCATGAAATTGTTCTCTAAAACTTTATACTCCATAGTTACGCTATTAATATTTATGGATGTGAAGGGAGACCTGTACTGCACATGCTATTTGAATCAAACCTTTCTGGATAGTTTTTTAATCAGATCCAAAATAATGTAATTCGGGATTACATTGGGTTGGAATTTCTTATTTGTTTTTTACCGACCTGCACGTAAAAGACTTATAAGACCTTGAAAAAACATTCCCCTTTTCTGGGGAAGAGCAAAGCACTCCATTTCACTGCTCCATCTGCTTTTGTGCTACGAGTTGAACTTCATCCCAAGCTGACTTTACACCAAGCACTGAAGAGATGTGGCCAGGTGGAAGTTTTAAAGCCTCAAGGGTGAAGAACACAACTTCTCAATCACTGTAGGATTTTATGAGTGTTGTTATCAGTTGTCACTAGTTTTATTAATGCCTATCACTGAGCTCCATGGGGTGCAGAGCCCCTCACACACTAGCATAGGTGTTTGCAGTGAGTTGCACAACTCCCTGCGGGCTGCTGGCACCCTCTGAATGCATGGTGCTGATGTACCTGGGGTGGCTGAAGGTGTTGGGCATCACTGCCCATCCGTGCTGACCCAGCAGCGGGAGGTGAGACTGGCCAGCACATCTCATCCCCGCTTGTCTTGTGCCAGAAGTATGGTCCCAACACCCCGCGTCGTGACTCGTGTGTGTGCATAAGCCGCCCTCGGCCCCAGATGATATATTTGCATTTCATAATTAATGCTCAACTCAACTTGAGGCAGATACCGAAGGACAATTTTTTAAACAGATGTTGCAGGTCACTTGTAAGTTATTTGTCAAATAAGTTTCAGAGCGCGAGCCGCTGCTTTTGCCATTGTAACCGAAGGCGTATGCTGCTCGGCGGCAGTAATTACAAAGCCAGGGCAACGCAGGGAAAATTCATCTTGTTTAAAAGTGTTTTAGTGTCACCAAGCAGCTTGCTGTGCCATTAGGCAGGTTTTGCTAGACACGTTCAAGTCGAGCGTTTTAATTTGAAGTATTCTCTAAAACAGAATTATGTTGGAGTTTACATAAAATGAGAGAATGACATGAAAAGTTTTAACTTAAGCAGCAAAATATAAAAGCTAATCTTATTTAAAAGTAATATGTGTGTCTTGATTGAGTGCCCAGATACACTCAGCTGGGACATTTTAGTGGAATCGGTTCTAAGCTGTTACACTGAGTTATACAGAGTAGGTTTTCCTGAGCTCACATTGCCAGACCTGAAATACTCTTGTGGCTGCATTTAATAAAGAAACGAAAGTCTTGGGTAAGGGGATATGATTTTTTATGACAGAAGGAATGCAAATAACTTTTAGTCTCATTGCCTAGACCGGGTTTGGTCTGATTTGATGGAGTTTAATAATGACTTATAACCTGTGCTGACAATGTGCAGACCCACACAACGTCATTTAACTCATTTATTCTGCTTGCTGTAAAAACAAAGAGATGGCAAATAAATATATGGAAAGTTCATTGTTTGTCAGAGGGCCCAAGCCAAAAGTTTTCAGTGACCTTTTAAAATATGGTCCCAGGCTAGTACTAAAATGTCTGTCACTCAGCGCACACACTTGCACAATTTGGCCTTTTAACCCGTGCATCTTGTTTTTCTCTCTTTCAACTGGTTGTATGAATTTCAAATCAGCTGCAGCTATTTAAGTTTTTGCATTGGAGGATTACTGTAAATTGCAGTCTGACAATTACAATGTACAGCGCACAGGAGAGTTATTAATGGATAGGCCTACTGATGGCCTTTCAGCGCTGACGAGGGCCTGGTGTTCCTCACCCATAATTAGATCCAGTGGTCGCGGGCTGAGGACGAGGCCGAGGAGGGGGCGGCCGCCGAGCACCGCCTTATCAGAGGAAGATATCAATTGATCATGGATAGTTACTATCGGCAACGTCTAAATCTCTAATTCACCTTCTCCTTAATGACTTGTATTGGCTTAAGAAGCTCAGTTGCTTGACAGCACGGCACTCAGCTGACAAAGCCACGCAGGTGGTTTTAATAGAAGATTTCTGTTGCTTGAGATTTTGCTAAAGACAGAGCAACAGTTCAACAGACACAATAGAGGCCCGTAAAAACCCTGCTCTGTTCCTCTGCTTGCTGAGGATACTGGCAGGGCCAGACCCGGAGCAAGCCGCTGCTTCCATTCACACAGCACTTTTTTCCTTTATGAATCCTGCACAAGGGCTTTCTCTGAGGTTTCAGTATTTATTTTTAGGAATGAATCTTATGTGGGCATAAATTATATTTGACAAATTAAAACCCTTTGGGGAAGGGGGGCAGTTGATATTTTATTTTTTAAACTGCCCCATGAAAAACTTTTTCCAGAACATATAACTGAGAAATCGAACACACTTCTTAGGGCAAAGAAAAAAGTCCCGCATCCAGGAAGAACTAGGAAGTATTTCATTGAAATTTGAATTCAACAGTCTTTTGCCATTGATAAAAGTAGAAAACATGAACTACAGGAAAAGCCCTTTGATTAGGCATGGCATCTTAAACATGAATTCTGGCTTTTTAATGGAGTAACCAAGAAACAAAGGTCTTGTGCTTAGGTTATCACAGTGCAAATACAATAAGAGATGGGCACAAACCCACAAGGTGCTGCTGATCCAGCCCTAGTCCCTTCTAGAAGGATTGCAACCACCTGCTGAGAAGTTTTCCCCTCAGTAAAGTTTGTAACCAATCTGATGTTCACGGTATGTCCCAAAGGTTTATTATTATTATTCTGATTATGTATACCCATGGTGAACGTAGGTTTAAGTCTGTTAAGGCTTTTGGGGGCTAAACGTTTGTTTAAAACCTTGTTCCAATCTTTTCACACACCTTGAGGTAAAATCTAATTGAGTAGATTGCTGGCCCAGACAGAACTTTCTGTTGTTGTTCTTGAGGGAGAGCTCAAAAGAAAAGCAGGTCTGGGGGAGTGCATTTTTAGCCATGAGTGGAAACATATTTATCAGTACTAAGTGTGCTTTTCAAGCCATTCTGGAACTAGAAAAAATGATGGACCCGTGTTCTAGTTTCCCTACCACGTTCTTGACCTAATTTCCAATGTAACTTCTGGGTTTGTATCATGGTTTCTTCTTGAGAGCACTAATTTGGCAGTTTCACTTCCTCTTGACTTGCAACCCATCTCCCTAAACTACTGTTTCGAAGTGCCCAGGTGAGGAATCACTGGCCTGAAGAATTTAAAATAATTAATCCATGCACATTCTGTGTGCTATTATCTCAAGATCTCAAAGTACCTTTGAAACTTCCTAGTTAAGTTTTATAAAGCTCTGACTGTTATCCTCATCAAAGGAGAAAACAAAGACAGAGATAAATAAGTAACTCTACCAGGCGCAATAACCTGTTAAATCATCTGTATTGAATGTTCACTGAATGTTCTTCCTAGACAGGGATATAAACTAAACTAAAGCATGGATTGAAATCCTAATTCTTTGATGTTCATTGTGACAATACCACTGGCTTTGAACTTGTTGGAAGCTCACTGGCATGTTTTCTGCTTTACAGGAAGATAGCACCCAGGAGCCTAAATCCTAAGATGAGTTACCACATAATTAGAAGCTTTCCTCATTAAAAGGAGAGAATTTTGGAGTTTGTCCAACACTTCATTCAGAAAATGATATAAGCATTTATTAAAGTACAATTTTTCTCAGGAAAGTTCAGAGCTTTGGTAGGCATTGTGAATGCCTACCTATCTCATCTGATTCTACAGCTGGGCTGGAGTGTGATGTCCTTGCTCAACTGTGTGTGAGTCCCTTTCTAACCATTCAGAAGGAGGGAGGAGAGACTTTGCAATATGAAATCTTGTCACACTTCAAGAAACCAAAGATAGTATTAAAAAGCATGACAAATGGGAAAAAATAACACTTCTATGGTTTATATCTGAGCTTTGTGTACATGGGGCACACTGAAAAAAACCACCTCCTTCCCAAGGAAGGGCCAGGACAGCAGTAATGCTGAATCTCCAAAAACTGTGGAACCATGGATGGAAAAACAGCATACAGTTCATGGACTTCCTTGAAGTCCTCAGCCTGAAACTTTTGTCACTAATGTCCAAGCTAGTTAGCTAGGGTGCCTGATTTTAATGTGGATGTAATAGCAGAAAGCTCACTGAAAGAATGGTGGTGAGGTGGAGAGCTGCTTCTATGTACTATGATGCAAAGCAAAAGCATGGTGGTAGCAGCCTTTTTCAACCCTAAATGTAAATATTCTGCCCATGGACAATGAAGAATGTTTAACAAGTTCTTTTTAGAACAGGCATGTAAGTCAGCCCTTTTGCTATGATATGAAATTTCATTTTTTATTTATATGTATGTATGCCCGTGGACTGTTGTGTTTAAAGTTACGTAGTGGAGGGTTTCATCGCTTATGTTTGTAAAACAAGATGCAGAATAAAAAGCCCCCATTGACATCTGTGGATGCTGTTATCTACCCATGAATGAGTACAAACAGTGGGTCCACAAGCATTATGGCTCTGCACGATTCTGGAACACCACAGGCCAGTGTTTCCCTCCTATTCCACGTCTTGTGCAAGCTGGCATGTCTTGGTGCTGCCCCCACCCCATGGATTGAAGTCCCATCATACCTTTGCAACTACATACCAAACAGGCAAAAGCCAAACTTCTCAGTGAGGAAGATTTTGGCACCAAGAATGAAGCGCAATCCTTTTCCTTGATGTGTGTCTTTTTATGTTATTATTATTTAATTTTTCTTTAAGTATGGACTGGAATGATTCAACTACTTTATTTTACTTTACCTGTGTTCAAGAACTTGCAGAAAGAATCGTTTTGGATGCAAAGACCAAGCCTTGATCATTCAGCCCTCAGAGGTGACAGTTTTGGCACATTTTGTGTGTTCAGAGCAGGGGGGCTACATTCTTCACTCTTGTAAAAAAGGGAACCTCTGTTCATTTAACATTCTCTGTTCACAGAGAAGATGGGGCCCAGTGATTTACTCTATAATGCTTTCCATAAGAGACATCTCAGCTCAGCCCTTGTAATGGTCTGCTGGCTGTGAACAGTCCACCAAGCTGTTAGCAATTTTGAGCCAGCCTGTTACACCATGATTCCATCAGCTGAGTTTGGCAGGGACTTCACTAGGCCATTCAATAGCCCAAAGCCACATCTTCCTGAGGGGCAGCAAAACCCATGAGCTGCTGACATGAGGTAAGTCCTCACCCTTGTCCCAGTGGTGATTGTTCCTTGCAATGCATTTTTTTCCTTGCAATGCATTTTTTTCAATGCAAACATGCTTATTAATTTTAATGGCTTTGAAGATAGTTTCTTTCCTGCTTAATCCTCATTAGTTGATGACAATGGGGTAAGCAAGTCAGAGTAGGTATGTAGTTGATGATGCTGATCTGCCAGTGGGCCAACAAATGTAGACCAAAGCATACTTTTTTTGCATCACTGGGGTATTTATACTTCATTCCGCTTCCCCAGAGTAAAAAGATTTACTGATTTAATCTTGAGCATGGATCCTCTTCCATGGGTTGCATATCATGGCATCTGATGACAAAGCAAAGCAAACAACCAGCTCCACAGCTACTGACATGAAACACCTGCTGCAAAAAGCGTTATAATGAATAACTGACTTCTGTCCTAGCAGTGCCTTCATCTTTTGATTCCTTTTTAAAACAAAGTCTCTTTTGACTGTTTTGCTATGCTGTTAACAGACAGATACACTCAAAATATTGAAAGTTATGTTAAAGGTTGAATTAATATAGGTTTGTTATTTTACTAGCATATCCAAAGGCAAATACTCCTACTGGACTCCACCCTTCAACTGCAGAGTAGGTTGTAAATCAGCCTATTTCATGTTGTTTTTAAAGTAGTTTAGGGACTTTAAAATGGTATTTAACATTATTACAGTCTGCTTGAATGTTGTACAATTTCTATTTCTTTATTTATATCCATTTTTCTACCACTCAGAAGATTCTAAAGAAAAAACATACAAAGAAAAAATATCGCTACTAATGCCAAGGTGCAACAGGAGTGCTTACTTATAATGTCCTTAATGACTGGTTTCCCCCAAGTATTTAGATGCCATTTTTTAGTTTTCTAAAAAAAACCCAAACCGACCAAAAACATTTACATATGTACAGAGATTTTCAGATTTTGTCTCCTTGTCTTTGAAGTTGGAATGAGTCAATTTGTCCTTGCTTCTTTCCATAGGAAAGTACAATTGTTAAGTGTACAGGCAGATATCCTTGTCCTTGAACTGCCCTTCTTAACATAGCACTAAGACTATGGAAAAAATACTCTACATCTGGAAATATGGAAGGAAATGGCTACTGGGTCAGAAGCCAAGAGTTTGGATGCTAGCACCAGTTCAGTCACATCCATCAAGCACTCTGTGACCTGTGAAAATTATGTCCTAAATGACCTGTTCGTTGGTTTCATTTTGAAATTGTGCTCTCTGAATTTAAAAACAAAGCAGTGTAATCTGAATGCTCAAGGAAACTGTCGTGTGAGCCGATCTTCTGAGATTCTTGATTCATTCTAAAAGTAGGGCCCTCCTATCCATTAAGATAAGACTGAAATGCTAGTGACATTAAGCACTGCTAATAGCTTTGGTGTTCCAGACTGCAAAAAAATGTCCATCCTGTCTGGCAGGGACAATGCGTCTGTCTGGCTGCTCTGACCAGAGTGAGTGACTCTTGTCCATAAAGTGCTGCCTCCCACCATGTGTTTTGGCTACTGACTCTGAGGAAGAAACATAGTGAATGGATGATGTTTCAGAGCTTTGGAGATAAAGCTTGTGTGCACTGGAAGACAGGTCTGCTTCTAGTTCATCTCACCCTTTCATGTACCTGAACACTCTCGTGCTGTTTGTTTTCCTTTTCTTTGCAAGTCTCCCTTTATCAGTATTGGGGCTCATGTTCCCCCTTGCATCCTGTCCTTCAGCCAGAAATTATGTGTGGGAGCAAGGCAGAGTGTGCTGGGGGAGCACTCAGCCTCGTCAAATGACTGGCATCTGTGCACAACATCCTGTGCAAACCCAGGCAGCGCTGGAAGAATGTTTTGTTTTCCAAATATATGGACCAAAAGGTGGAAGAAGTTTTGATTTTTCAGTTCACAGAATCACAGAACTGTAGGGGTTGGAAGGGACCTCCAGAGATCATCGAGTCCAACCCCCCTGCCAAAGCAGGTTCCCTACAGTAGGTCGCACAGGTAGGCGTCCAGGCAGGTCTTGAACATCTCCAGAGAAGGAGACTCCACCACCTCCCTGGGCAGCCTGTTCCAGTGCTCCGTCACCCTCACTGTAAAGAAGTTCTTGCGCATGTTTGTTCCTACAAGATAACTTCCGTGTAGATTGACACCAAACCTTGTTTTTCTGCTATTCCCTTTGCTCCCTATTACCATGTTCCTGCATTTTCCCTGGTACCAGCAGCAGTGTTTACAGACTGTTGAAACAGATGGGAGAACTATTCCCACCACAACATTTATTTGAGTATTTTTCTGATTTTCATTCACATTAGCTTTCCACTGGATCAGTTCCTTCATCTGACCTACTGCATAAGGAGTACCAGCATCAGCGTGTGGGTGAAGACAAGACCTTTGAAGGTGGGGTAACATCTGACCCCAACCTATGCTTCCCCTGACTGTAAGCTGCTGTGGGACAACCAGCCATGTGCTTCCACCCTGTTCCTCCCATCATGTGGGAGCATGGCAGAGGGCAGCTCCTCTCCCAGCATCAGATTACTCTGAGCCGATGTCTCTTTGCAGCCATATGGCCCTAGCACGAAGGATGCAGCAGAAAGGGATGATGGTGGATGGAGAGCTGCTGCTCTTGAGAGGATAGTTGGGTTAAAAGAAATGGAGTGAAACCCAGCCAATGCACGGGCACAGAGCAAAACATGGCCTCAGCACATTCACATCAGATACAGCAAGCATTTAGAAATTTACTTTGGTAGTGAGACAGAAGCTTACTTAATACTCCTGACGGATATGGCTCTGTGCTGCGGCTTGCTCCCATTCTCCCTCTCCCCATCCATTATACTCACCCACCCACCCAAATAATGGCTTCTTTGTTGCTGTGGAAGAATGCTCCATGGGGAGCTGCACATCCCAGCTCTGTTTGTGTCTCGAGTTGTGATGGATCACTGTGGGGAGCCTTAAATCTCTGCAGCTCTCAGATCACTATCAAACATGGGGGCAGCTGGTGTATGCTCCATTTAACACAAACTACATGCGTAGCTGGATTCTTTACCACCTTGTCAATGCCACCCCCAACTGCCAAGGTTTGAGAGCCCCTGAGTCTACTGAAACCAATGGGAGGTGAGGATTTTCTTTCAGTTGAATGCAGTTGTTTTTTTTTTTAAAGGAACTTGGGAAATAATTAACACATAATTAACCTGTGGAACTTTCTGCCAGGAAGTATTACTGAGGCCAACCACTCTGCAGGGTTTGGAATTTATATGAATTAGTGGTCCAAAGTGGAAAAGGTATCAGCCTTCAAAGTGGGGTGGACATCATTAACCAAAATGAGTTAAGGAGACGGTTTTCTTCTGGATAAATTGTTTCCTAGTGGTCTGTTACAGGATATACTGTGCCTTCCACTGAAGCCTTCAAGAATAGCTGCAGATGATACTAGGATACTGAGGATTCTAGGCAGGGATAGAGCACTGGTCTGATCCACCCTGGCAAAGATGTTTCCTATTAAATAGTCAGTATTGCAGATGTATTCTAGAGCAAATGGAGCCGCACTTAATCTGGTTACTACTGTGTTCCAGGGTCAACTGGTTTAAAAAAATCTTGTTTCATCCCAGGTCTTTGAGTCTCACAGATTGTCATCGTTTGAGTAGTTCACTGTCACTTCATCTCACTGGCAAGTTTTTTGCTAGAAATGAAAAAATACATGTGAGGGAATCCAGACTGCTCAGGGAGTGAACCATAAAGGGTTGTGACATTAAGCTGTTAGAACAGGTCTGGCTGAAAGGCCAAGATTTGCCATGGTCTGTAGGTGCCTGAGGGAGGAATATAAGCAACAGAGTAAGCATAGTCATCTTTCCTTGCAGACCATCTGATTCTGGTACTTGCTGTCTTGTAGACTTCTAGTCCTGCATCCAACCACAGGGCTTAATAGCTGCTAAAGTGTTTAATTTGTTTTGGAACCCTCTTTAGATTGTAGCCTTCATTCTATGCTGTAACAGTGATTTCCAGTATCGTAATTACACCTTGGGTGGGAAGATGTCTCCTCTTGGTTATTCTGAGCTTCATTTACCTGCTCCCTCAGCTCCAGTGAAGTGGGCAAGAGTGAGCAGCCATTCCCACCAGTTGTATGGCTCTAGGGTCATCTCAAATCTTTGATCTCCTCCCAGCTTCTCAGAAGATCCCAAGTCATCTCCAAGCCTCTGGGTGCTCCCTTACTTCCCTCTTCCAAAGAAGACCTTAAAACACCTCTTCCACTATGGGCTCAGCAAGAAACACTGATGCTGGGGAATGTTATCTCTGTTTTGCACTGTCCTCAAAGCAGTAAGTTTGGCTTCCTTTTCTCCTTGTCCTTGCTACAGATCTGAGCTTTTTATCTGTAGCGCCTGTAACTTTAAACACTTCTACCATATTTCCTTGCTGTCTCTACCTCTAGCATACTTTTCATCCATTTTCATTTCTTTCCAATCAAGGCAACTTTCCCACAGGTGTCTCCACCTACGAAAGTTCAATGCATCCTTGGCTTTGACTGTGCTCCACTATGCTTATTACCTTTCCCTTTTGCAGATCTACCATATCCTAGTAGAGACTGGACAACCAGAACAGCACTGGGTATTTGCAAACAGGGATGCACCACACATTTACACAGCGGATCAGCAAGCACTGTGGTGTGTTGTAACTTGAAGATCACATATGTCTGTTGTACCACTGTGAAACACAAAACTGGTACTTTCAGAGGACAAACTGCAATGAGCCTGGGATCTCTTTCCTTAATAATTTTGAGACTGCTTAAGGAGAACAGCTCCAAGGAGAACTCCTCATGGGTTTTTTCTTTCCACTGGAAAAATAAAAAATGTTTCTACATTTTTCACAAGAATGAAACTATGGCCACATTGAATCAGACCAGAAGTGCATCTTGCTTACTTTTCTGTCTCTCTGACTGGCTTGTCTTGGCTGCTGAGGTTGTACACTGTTTTATTTTCTGTATGTACTTCCCACATTATGCCAACCTGTGGCTTGGAAATATTTTGGACAGAAACTTACATCTGCAGTTCATGAAAGCCCTTCAACCTAACTCCAAATCAGCTACCTCAGCACCTGGAGACCATGGCAAGGTGCACAGCTCTTGCTGAGCTTGTTCAGCCTTCTGTTGCCATGACTGCTCTGTTATCAGCACCGAGCGAGCCAGATGAAAGCTAGCTCAGCTGTCTGCTTAAGTTTCAGTCACACATTTGGGTGTAGTATAGACACCCCCTCTGTCTCAGAGTGTTACACTACACGAGTTCTTCCAGTTATAATAAATTTACAGTGAAATATTAAACACTGACATATACTTACTTTTTTGGCAAAAAGAAGCAAAAGTTGGAATCTGAATTTAAAATGGTAACACAACAAGTGAGCATGTAGGATTTATGGACTTAACAAACACACACAACTTTTGAGACATGGCTAGCAGACATCATGCTTTTAAAATGTCACAGTTCATGTAGCTGTCACTTCAAACACTAAGGAAACTGGCACTCCCAAAGTGCTAGTAAGCTCTGGCTGGACAGTAACAAGTCTCAAAGGTTTAAAATTAAAATCTGTCCAAGAAAACTTACAACTTCTTAGAGACCTTGTTCTGAGCATTTTATCCCACACTCCAGTTTGCATAGAAATGGTCGTCCGATCAGCTAAATAGAAATGAGATGTTTCCACCACACTTTTTGTAGAGGAAACAGAGCTGTTTGTAATGGAGCAGCTTCCATCAGGAATGCTATGAGCCCTGCTGATTGAAGAATGTCCTCTCCTGTGAGGCTTGCTGGCCTTCCTCTGGCAGATGTCTAAGCAGTGATGTTGACATGTGTTTTACACAGTGGCCCATCTGAATGTCACTGATGAATAGGATGTATTCTAGTTCTGCAGCCATCAAAAGCCTCATTTCAATTCACAAGTCAGATAATTTTTCTTTCTGCTACAACGTTTTTGTAATGTCGGCTTGGAAATCTCATTGCAGCCTGTTTCAGTAAACGAGGTACACTGACCTAATTGAGACCTCTAGTATAAACACAAAACTCTCTGGGTTTTGAGACCTGCTGCCCTTCTCCTTCTAACAGCAGCAGACAGACACCCCTATGGAAGCAGCTTTCTCCTGCTGAAATGCACCAAATCATTTGATAAATGAACCTTTTTCTTCTGGTTCTCCAGAAAGTTAAAATAAATATCAGAACCCAGAATACAAGAACACATATTATAAATTCCAAGCAGACTTCACCCTTTGAAGAAACATGCTTATGTTTAGGTCTTTGGGAACTTAAAAACACAAATTTTCTGGTGGACTGAGACTGGAGAACTTTGGAGTGAATTTATTCTCCGCTAACAGGATATTCTGCTGGTGCACAGCATTAAATAATCATAGATCAGATGTTTAAAATGTTATTTTCCATATACCTAGGTGTTGTTTCACAACCAGCCAGCCTCTCCTCCTTATCCCAGAGACATGCTCCTTGTGTTGGACTTTCCTGTCCCTTCTCTTAGGATTAATTCTCAGCTAGACCAACTCCCTGATCCAATTGACCTCAGCCTCTCAAGTCTCACCATGAACACATGTCCAAGAAGCTGAACATAAGGAAAAGAACTTCTTGTGTCCTTTTAGTTGTAGGCTCAATACCCTTGTTGGATCTCTGATGCAGTTTCTTGAGCTGTTGGACACTAATTAGTGCACAAGTGCTTCATTGCACTGAATTTCTTGTTTCCTTCGATGGCTGCCATAATTTTTCCAGACCAAAAGTTTATATTGGATATGCTGGGACTTTTACTTTGGCTTAATTAAAGCACATAACAGAAACACTGTAAAGTCTTAACCTCTACAAGAGAGCACGTTAGAAAAAACAGTTTTTTGTTTTTTTTTTTGTAGTTTCCTCTTCTAAGGAGGATTGCTTTTGTGAGGCAAGCAGAAATGAAAAGGTAAGGGGAAGGAAAACTCCCTGTTGGAAGAAGAAAATTAGAGAAGGCCAATAAAATCCTATGATTAAAAATAAAATGAAAAGAAACAATATCTGCTTTGTTATCAGAGACACAAGAAATAACTATATTATAAATAATTATATTATCTCTCACTGTTGTTTAAAGTCCTTCTGTCTCCATTTAAAGGACTGCAGAAAGCAAAAAGAATTTCAGTACCATTGCACTTCTCAGCTTTACTGATCTTCATTCTTTCCTCTACCAGGGTTTTCTAAAGAGCCTTTTAGTTCATGAAATGTTCAAGGACTGCAAGCTTGTGCATTGAAGGACTAAACCAAACTTTTTAATTAAATTCCATGTTTGTTATCTCATTAAAATATTGTCACAACACATGGTTTGGCTTTGGAGATATTTTACTTTAGGGAGGATTAAAGTGAGAAAAACTTACTAGGGAAAAAAAATTCAGTAAAATCGGTAAAAGAAGAATCTCCAGTCTCTGGGTTGTCAGATCCCTTTTGCTCAGTTTGTAACAGGCACATGGGATACAATGCAGTAAAATACTTCTTGAACAATACCAGAAAAATACTTCCAAAATGTAGTTCTTGCCTTCATGGATAACATTTTTTTTCTCATTTGAGTAGGCAAGGTTCCCAGCTTTACACAGTAGCTGTAAGCTTACTACCCCAAACATATTTGCTATTCTGTCAGTTGAGCACAAAATGAATGCAGTCCCACTAATCCCACTTGAACTGAAGGATTTGCCTTTCCTGAGACACTTACCAGGAGAGTCCATTATAAACTTCTAAAAATCGTTCCGGCATTTAGGATCACTTTTTGCAGACCAAGTCCCACAGTTGGGTCCTTGGGAACACATTTGCCAGAGACATGAATTCTCTACATATGACTACACGTCCTGCTTGTCCTTCTCCTTCCCTTCCTTTCCATTCCCTTCCCTGCCCTGTGCATGTGCATCGCAAGCGTCCCGCTTCCAGGCACGCTGATTAGGTGTCTGGCTGGAGTCAACCAGCTAGTTGGGATGATTTCTTTAATTAGTCCACTGGGAAGATTAAACTATTTCCCTTGCTGTGTCCAATGAGCTAGCCTTGTATTTGACACCCTCTATTTACAAGGAGTTGACAAGGCAAAATATTTGCTATTGGGTGTAATGGATGGATGGATTATACAGAAATTTGGAGGTGGAGTAAGCAGCATTTTTAAGACAGGTACAAATGTGTGGATGAAACCCCCGGCTTAGAAGATTTGTGTCTTTTTATTCATGCCTTAGATATGAACACAACAATGAAATGAAAGAGTAGCTCATCAAGAGCACTTTGGGTTCCTGTAGAAACTTCCCACAGTACAAAAGAATTTCTAAGCTGTCCTGAAGAAAAGAGAACCTTGGGAGGTGCAGAAGATCCTTTGCTTGCTGTTAGTCTTCATTGTCAGAGCCAGTGTCTGGAAGATCTGAAATCTCTTCTGACAGACCCACTGAGATCTCTGGTGGCTTGGCTCTGAGTAGGTCAGTTTGGATTTTCGCACTGGCAGCCCCCAGCACTGGGCTTGCATGGAAACTCCAAAACAGTAGAAAAGAATCCATGATTCCAATGAAAGCTTCCCAAAGTTTTTATTGTTGGTTAAGGGAATTAATTAGGAAGTAGCGAGAAGGCAGCCTCACTGCTGGTGGTGTGGGCAGGCTGTGTGGAGCAGCCTGCCCTGATGGTACTGCCCAGGTTCTACCAGGGGGCATGGACACACATGTAAAGATATGGCTTCCAGGACTAGCATGTTATGAGTGAGAAGAAATATTTTTCAAATATTTCGAAAAAGCCCTTTAAACTCAGGGCAGCAGCCCTGGATTTTTTTATACAGTTCATATTGCATGTTCCTCCGGATCCCAGAAATTGTCCGTGGTTTTTCTGGTTTGTTTCTTACACTCTTTGGTGAGTCCCTAGGCAGCCACAGGCCATATAGCAGGGCTTATTCCTCCTTCACATTTCCTGCTGGGTGTGCTACCGATATTAATGCAGAAAGTTATCTGCACTGTCTTGAACAGTAAAGCTTACTCAAAGTAAAGAAATAAATTTTTGGACAGGAGATGCTTGTGTGGTGTATTGGTAATAGCATTTTCTTATAGAAATGTATATTCAAAAATATAGACAAATGTTGAACTGTCAAAAAAGTGATTGAAGTAGCTACCTATTATCTTTCAGAGGAAAAAAAATGCACATTTGTCACTGACCATCTTCCTCGATGTGGTTATCCCCAATTAGACTAAAAGTGCCAGAATTACAATACAGTGTCTGCCAATTTAGCTTTACAATGGCTTGATAATTATAGAGAAGGAAGATAGTATGTCTGGAAGGGTGTTAACTGAAGAGCAAGAGAGCATATAACTAAACTTGACAGTGATATAGAAAGGCAAGAAAAAGACACTACTGGATAATAGGGTTATGGTGTACAGGAGTTATTTACATGCAACCAGAGCTTGTCACAAATAATGAGAATTAGAGGAAAGCTCATAGCCTTGCATGCCACACTTGCCATAGATCCTCTTTTCCTCAAAAAATGCAAACATGAGAATTTAATTATTTTTCTCTGAGGCACATTGAAGAAAATCAAAAACTATCTCTTCTGTTTAGGCCTAAAATGTGGTTGTGTGCTGTGTCCAACCACCAGCTCTCCAGGTTCCTCTTCAGAGGTAAATCAGTTCCAGAGAAGAGTGGGAAGGGCGTTGTGGAGCAGAAGTGTTTCTTTGCAGAAGCCATGGGATTTGCAGGAGGCAGGATGAACTCCCAAGTGTTGTGGGTGCTCACGGTAAAAAACACTACACAGTACTGTGACTTTCCCTCCATCAAATAGTGCTTACAGAAAGATTAGACAAAACACCTATTGATTTCTGTGAATTTCACCAGAGACCTCTCTGGCTTCAGCCTCTTTTAAGCATAAAGGATTAAGCTGCAGCACAATGTCCTGCACCCTGCACCTACATTAGCAGTTTCTGCAGCCTGTTGTGGAGCTTGCCTTCATATGCTCCTAGGCTGCTGCTTCTCTGAATAACTTTAACTTTGCTCTGAACAAATGCAATGTTTCTTTACTTTGGCTTGTACTGACCAGAAATTAGTGCAGCTCTAAAAGTTATTACAAAAGTAGATTAGCATAGAGAAAATACTGTGCTACTACAAGCTATTGGTTTTAGCTTACTCTAAGCATGAGCAGAGTGAGCTGGGATTTTCTTAGAGAACACTAAGTAAATGTTCTTTTCCCTGAATTTAAAGGAAGGTTTGTACAGCACGCAGCAGAAGGTCTTGCTCCGTGACAAGGTCTTTTATCTGCACTGGAAAATAAACAAGGATTGTATCCATAGCTAATAAATATCCAAGATTTGGCCCATAGAAATGATAAATGGGATAGGTCTGTCAGATTATGAGGTGAACCTAAGATTTCTCAATTTTTTCCTAACTGTGGCTGTACATTAATGGAGACACTATGCCAGAAACTACCAAGTATCATGATGTTCAGTACATTGCATAATACCCCACTTTGTGGGCAGGAAAAAAACAACAACAACAAAAAAAACCTAAACTAAACAAAAAATGTTCCTTCCTCTCTGAATTAAGAAATGTACAGTTTTAGCTGTCACAATGACAAAGAAATCTTGAAAGAAGTGGAAGTAAGCTAATCATTGAGAACTGAAGAACAGGAGAGAAGGCAGTAGTTGCCCTGCATTTTTAAGTAAATCAATCTTGCAGGAAATTTTTAAGTCATTCTCTTGATTTAAAGAGGCCACAGTGCTGCTGTTTCACAGGGAAGATGAATCCAATTACCTTTTGCCCCCACTTTGGAAGCACGTTGCCTTCCTGTGATTTTCCAGCAAATTCTTTGACCTGGGAAAAGTAATGTTCCATTTAAAAAACATTTATTTTAATACAGCATAATGCCTAGGAATAAAGGAGGAAGATATCCTATGTCTGCAGGCAGCACATGCCCTCCAAGTTGCCACTGACTAGTGCCCTGCAGTCTGGTGAGTTATCATCACCCCCTGGCTTTGTACAGTTCCTGTCCTCAGCTATGTTATATGTTGCCAAAGCTGCACATTGGCTGCTACAGCCTTGAGCAGAGTTGGCTGGTGTAGATAAGAGAAAAATTTGAACACTGATTTTCATTCTGTGTGCAAATTACAACCTACCCCCACCATGCAGAATCAGATGTCTTCCAAATCTTCCCTCCTAGTCAGGTTTCCTATCTCTATCTAGAAATGCACAAATATCTCTGAATCTATGTGATTTAAAGGTGTCTCCATGCCATCTATCTTCTCTGAAACAGGACACATTCATCCCAACTTTTCCACTCTGAGGTAACACAGCTGAGCATCCTGGTCCCACACCATCCCAAAAAGACACTTCTCTGATATTTCTCAAGGTTTATGAGTCCTTTGCATCTGCTCTCTCTCTCATTCTCTCCCTCCTTTGCTGTTGTTTCTTTGTCTTGGCTGAAAAATGTGGTTCAAGTTAACTGTGGGACTGGATAAGCCAAGGTTTCAGAGGTTTCATGGTTTCACGTTGGTGCTTCCTGGTGATGCACTCAGCATTCAAGGTCTTGTGCTTCAAGAAAAACTTGCTCTCCTTCATATCCTTCAAGAACTTGGTATACTGTTCCTTAAAATGACATCTCATTAAACAGATCTCAGCTGTTATATATTGGCAGCTTACTTCTATGACTGACCTCTTCCATCCCCTCTCACTTACACTGCCATGATGTGGGAGCACATTTCAAAATACCTATAGGAGCCTCTCTGCTTCTCCAGGTATTTAAATACATATGGAACTCTGGCCTGTTGTTTCCCAAACAAGTTTCATCTTTCCATACCTGATTTGTTTCCAGAAGTACCCAGCATTTGTAGGCACAGAAGTTGATAGTGTCCCTGCAGATTCTCTAACTGAAGAATCTAGTTGCCAAACATAGTGACTTAACAACAGAATGATGTCTTTTTTTTAACATTTTCATGGTTTTCTTCCATTTCCATTCACTTGGAAAGAACCCTATATTTGGCAAAAATGAATACATATATTGGGCCAAATACATCCCTGACGAAGTTGCATGTGAGACAAGTTCATCTCTTGCAGTTTAGGTATGCCTCTGTTTTCCGTATGAGAGGACTCACAGCTGATGGAAGCAGATCTCAGCACATTCATGAGATTGATGAAATGAACCCATGTTTCATATCTTTTAAATGCCTCTCCAGGCATGCCCCAGTGGAGCAGAGCCCATGTGGAAGGCTAAATGTTCTTTCTTGCCCCATAAGGGAAGATGTAACAAGGTGAAGCGTGAAAGAGAATTCAAGACCAAAGCATCCAACCCTCTGTCCATTCTGTCCCTACAGGAGAGACTATTGAAGCCAAGGAGTGGAAAATGTGCTGGAGAGGATGTGCTCCCTTGGGAAAGCAAAGTAGTTTGCAGCTAACTTTCTGTTTCCTCCTTGTCAGACCCTCTCTGCTACGGTGAGCCCAGTATGTCAGATCTCCAGGATCTGTCCCAAAATATTTAGCTCATTTTGTGCATATTGCCTTCAAGTAATCATACACCACTGAGTCATACATCATGGGATTAACAATCCTACACATGGTATAAACAGAACCTAAATAAAATCCCAGAAAAAGGATATTGCCTTTTAAATAAGTCCTGACAGCTGTGGAAAATATTATACCCCAATACAACCCTCCCATATGTCGTACATTAATATGAAGAGGACCCCAAACCGTTCCTCTAGATATTTTGTAAGGTTTTATTTTATTATGGATTGGACATATTGAAGTAAGACCATAATCTTATTGCGCTCTGACCTGTGTTTTTACTGCGCTGTATAAACAGCAGTTACTATGTTAGACGGAGAAATGTTTACAGAAAGAAGAAATAAAAACAAACGGATTTATTGTGCTGCAGAAATTTGAAACAGGGCCGAAAGGCTGCCCATGTGTTTTGTACTCATAAGGCCTTTCCCTGATGGAAACAGACAGCTTAGACATGACAGAAGCACAGAGGTCCTGTGCTATCAAAAATAAAATGCAATATCCGCAGCGTGCTGGCTCTCTGCAGCCAGCCTTGCCTCCATCAAAGCCCCTGATACAGCTCTTGCTGTTGTCTGCTCCCATATAGCAGGATTGGGATCTAATTTTTTTAATAGATTTTGAAATTGTTTTAAAGTGCTAGTGAAAAGTGCCAGATTGACAGCTCTGGAGTCTGGGGTCTCTTTTTAACTGCAGGAGTACAGCATGGGAAATGGCAAAACAAACTTCCTTCCCCAGCCCCGCTCTGCAACCCATCTGCACAAGGAGGGGGGAAGCACAGCGCATTGTCCTTCCCTTGGGGATACTCCGAGCTGCAGCCACACGCTATGGGCAAGGAGTCACCTGAGCACCCATAGAGGAGCCCAGCTTCCCTGTTACGGAAAGTTTCTCCCTTCCTCTCTGTGGATCATTTGCTTCTTCTTAGGTAGAAGACTGTTGGAGAAAACTGGACTTCTTCACATTCCCTGATTTGTCTTCTTATTTTCTGTCGACATTTTTAATGATGAGAATTATCAAATTCAATGCCAATAAGACCATTTCTATTTTGCATGTTTCCAATGGCAGAAAAGAACACTAATAAACATGTCAGTGATATCCCTGATAAGAACACTGATTGAAAACGTTGTATGCAAAATCCTTAGTGATACAAAGCAGAAGTAAAATACTGGCGTATTTTCAACTCCACAAAATGGAAGCAATTTTGAAATTTTTTAGGATTTTTCTGTTTTACGTTTCAACCAATCTTGTGATCCTCCAAGTAAAATCCCCAGTGCTGCTCAGAAAGGAAGAAAGAGTCTGTTAAAATGAAATCCTGGCCCCACTGAAGTTCTCTGTAAAACTCCAGTTGAATTCAGCCCAGCTAGAGTTTCACCCCTTATTTGTATACTGAACAAATCTGATCTGGAGTCGGTAACACATAATAAACATGGGACCCCAGGATGCCATTTTTAGTCACTTTTCAGGGGAGAGCTGTGCTTTAATTTATTTTGTCAACTGTTTCCACTTAGGTTTTGCCTATTAATGCTTCTGTTACCCACTGCACAGTAAGGTTATACCTCCTGTAAGTTCTTCTTCTCCCTTAATAGTTGCGGTACTTTTGCAAATGTTGCTCTGTTTAATATGTGATTTCAGAATAATGAATGCTTGTCAGACTGATGTTTTTTTTTTTTGCTGTCTTAAAATGGGTGGATGTATTAAGCAATTTGTGCTAAGAAACAGGCATGATATGACTTAAAAATGACAGTAGGGCCACAGAATGGGCTGAATTATCCAGAGCATCTTCCAAATAATCAAATGTCAGCTATTGGGCTGTTAAAAGGACGCTACAGCATTGATGATGCTCTGGACAGATTCTTTCCCTTTCAAACCTCCGTTGTACAATGTCTGTATTTACATGAAAAGTAAATTTCTGAGATTAACTGTGTATCAGGTGAAACTCTGAAAAATTCTGACAGCCACCAAACAGGATAAAGAAGGAGATACATCCTCTCACCTTCGAAGAAGAGGAAGTGATAGTCAAGGTGGTACTCTTAGCAGCACTGACAATAATTGGTAACATTAAATAAATGAGGGATGTGAGGGGTTTGACTTGAAATAAGATGGTAATAAATACAACCTCAGATTTTGAAGAACAGAAAAGAAAGGATCTTTCTCAAAATGCCTGTTTTAGTAAGAGACTGAGGAAGCAGTAGGAGAGTGCCTCACTCACTGAATGTAGGTGATGGCAGGTAAATTAGCATTAATTATCTAACTATGTGAATTTTATGTATTTAAACTCTGGAAAATAGGGCTGGAAAGAGACTCATAAACTATTCCAACTGTCTCCAATTATGTGGGATCTATTTTATTTTTTCTATGTAATCTACACTACATCCTCTTTGCCAGGGGAGGTGTTTATTGTGATCAGAAGTGAGAGATCTATTCAGGTTGCCATCTATGCTCATATTCAGACAACAGAACTCATGTTACTGTGATACAGGCTGAAATTAAGTGACTCACCTTGAAGCTAAACGAGCCTCCTCAACACAGTGTGGAGAGTGCAGCATCACTTCTTATCACTCTAATAGAAGAGCATGGCTAGATTGTGTTCTGAAACAATGTGCGGGTGTTTAAGAGGTTCAAAACCTGTTTTATAGTAAAAAAGTAAAACAAATAAAACCCATGTATTTTATCACATGGAAACTGTGGCCATGGTTCCAGGTGACAGAGGAACCAGTTCAACAGCTTAATGCTGCAAAAAGGGATGGCCCGTTTCGTATTCAGTATCAATCACAGTGAGGAGCTTTTTAATATCAGATAGTTCTCAGTTTTCTCACTGCAATGGGTATAAAAATCAGTGGTGAAAATGGAATCTTCTTTCACAAAAAGAAGTCAGTCATCTGACTGTTGGAACACCTTCTCCGAGGCTGTAGAGGACTGTCCAACCTGGAGATCTATGTTAATTTCTCCACTCAGAAGATACTGGTTTGGTTCGGGAATAATTTCATGTTCTTTGTTAAATTATGGCCTTTGTTTTGTCAGAAGTCAGGCTAGATGATCATAACAGCTCCTTTCATTCATCAGATCTTTGGATCTACCATACAATTTTGGAAAATCCTGATCTGGCTGCAGTGAATTACATATGGTATGAGTAAAATTCAATGGAGAATGTTGCCTGTTGGGGAACGTGTTCTCTCCTTGTATTGTAGCACAAATAGGTACAATGCACAAAGGGAAAAATAGATGAGTATTTGTATGAGCACGGGAATAAAACAAGATGATGCATTGCAGATAGAATGAGTGCTTCATAAAATGAATCTTCTTGTAAAACTGGTCATGTAATAGAAAAAGAGAGAACAGATGGTGAAATAACTCTCTAAATAAGCTGCTGCTTTAGGCTCTGGCCTTCCACAAACAAGTTGCAAGTATTTCTGATCCACGGTCCAGTGATTAAAGAGACCAAATTCAAAGGAAAAAGTGGGAGAAATCAAAGAGGTGAGGGAAAAAGAATGCATAAAACCCCAACAGTTTAAGTTTCATAGTGGAATATCAAAGCAATATTGAAATATAGGAATATCAAATACCAATACTTTATTTTTATGTTTTGCATTTACTGAATCAGTTTCAATTGTATGAAGCCCTCTGCCCTTAAGCTCTATGATACAAATTTTATTGGATTTAAAGGAAACAGATTGGGAATCTGTGGCAGACATAGACACATATTTTGCCTGTACAGATTTTATGGTTTTGCTAGAGGAAGCTTCAAAACCATTTGAAGTGCTGCTTATATAGTTCTCCTAACATACTGAGAAGTTGAGAATGTGAAGAGAAGAGATGTAAGGGAAAGCACAGAGAGCTGTGCAAAGACCAAGTAACATTTTTCCCCTGGAAACAATAACATGATCAGAGGCTTCAAGTATGCCGAGGGATGTGCGAGTGGGAGATGGCGAAGAGAAGAACTTTAGGTAGCTGCTGAGAGACCCATGAAGCAGATCCCATTTCTGTGGGAGGAGGACCTGGGGGCTTCCCAGAGATGCACCTCTTGTTTTCAGGAAAAATGTTGGAATTTAAGACACTTAAGTCTGATACAAGTTGTGTAAGTAATAACCAGTGAGCAGGTTGTGTATTTTCAGTCTTTGCCTTGGTGGTGAGACTGGTGGTCTGCTTGACTGCTTCTGTTTGTGGCTTCTACCAGCTCCAGGGCTGGAGACCATAGTGCTGAAGTTCAGAGTAAGTTCCTCAAGAAGAAGTTCAGGAAGTGCAACTTCCTCAAGTCCAAAAACATATAATCCATTCACTACAGAAAACTGTTTTGCTGAAAGAATGGTAATAATTCCCTATTTTGTCTACCTTGGCTATAGGCCTCTTGAGCTGGCTGCCTGGATGGGTGCAAAGCAGAACCAGCTATCAGTGATGACCCACCTGCCTCTCTGTAGCAGCTGTAGTAATTTAGGATGTTTATAATGAGGAAGAAATAGTCCTGTTCTTTCTTTTAACTACTGTGTGAGAAGATAACAGAGATAAATCTTCCTGTAAATGCTCTGGTGGTGGAAGGATGTGCAGGAGGTAGGGGTGGCTTTCACACTGCCTGAAGGGCTATTTGTCCACGGGGAAGCCAGGGAAGCCACAAGTGCTTACACTTCTATAAGTGAGGTATTTATGGGCAAGAACATGAAATCTATGGTGGTGGTGGTCACCTGTTGGCTCTGGACATTGAGGAATTCAGTTGTTTCCATTACTGTTAATCAGGTAAGAGGACAAAAAAGATCAGCCTACTGTAGGATACAAGAAATGGTGTTGTTTCTAGGTGTGGAGAAGGTACTCAGGGTAGCTGAATCTGAATGCAGAATGAGTGTTAAGCTGCCTTTCTTGAAAGAGATGGGGCTGGATGTTAGCTTCTGGTGATCAGTGACTTGTTTTCAACCACAAGTAGCTCTTTGTTTCCTGAGTATCCCAAGACCTGCTGCAGGCATGGGGGAGAAAAATGGAAGGCAGAGCAGCTAGTGGAAAATGAAGAGTACAGAGTCTCCTTGTGGCCTTCTGTTACTCAAAACTATTTTAGAACCTCTGCCTGAAGAGGTAGGATCAGCTATTTAAATCCTCTCCCAAAGATGGGAGGTCACGCAGCTCTGAAATGTAAGGTTCATATCTGAAGTGCCTAAAATTCACCAAAACATCCATTTGTATAAACACACATACTTCAGAGCCGTCTGATTTATTTGGGCTTTGGTCACAGAAAGTGTTTTCTAAGTCTGCGTATGTTGCCATCATGGGGTTTAGCTGTAAGGTTTTATGTCACTCTGCCCTTGGAATTCACATTTGCCCTTATGCTGAAGTGTCACCGTTTGCCTGTCCCAAAATTACATATTATATGTGTAACCTCTTTAATAAGTGATGGACCCAGAAAATAACTTCTAGCAAAATATTTTTACTGAGCCAAGTCCTGAGTTCACTTCAGCTGTGTTTGTCTTCTGTGAATGCTGCAGAGAGCAGCTTTGCTAACAGTGATATTTCCAGGAAAAGTGACTGCCAAGCAGATACTAAAGAATATGAGTGGAAAGTAAACTATAACTTCTTAGGAGTGTGTACCTACCTGATGTTAATCTAAACAGAGGCTTTGATATATAATATGTTCCATAAAATTAGTATTGGGTATTTGTAATTGCTCATTAGAAATATTTTTGTGCGGGAAAAAAAATGTTTTTCCTAGAGAAAAGGCATTTTGTGGGCTTTTTGTTCTTTTTGTTTGTTTTTAATTCTTTCTCCTCCCATAGAAGCCTACATTAACTAAAATAGATGGTTCTTTATTCTGGCTTTTCTTCCCTATTTCAGCAATAAATTTTTCAGTACTTAAATTTCTCAAAATCTGAGTGAATTCTCATGAAAGCTATTGATAAAGAATCAAAATAAATTGTCTGAATAAGCATGTTAAGTAAGAACTTTATCTACCAATTATCTGATTTCAGAACTAAAAATACTTTGTGGAATGATCTGGAACAAAAATAAAAGAATAGCATCTACTCAGTTATTAGTGGGATTTCACAAACTGCATTCAGCATTCCCCAGAGCTTTCATGCTAATGTGAATTAATAAAAAATTGAAGTTTTTCTTCCCTTTGACCTCAAGGGGAACTGTAATTGAATTCTCTGGACTATAGTACCTAGGCTTTGAAAAGAAGGGTATTGCTATCTAATGTGGAAAATCTCATCCTGTGGGAGAGAGAACCATAATACCAGTAATACTGGACAAAAAACATCCATGTGGCTGCTGAAGAAAGACAACTGTAGCATTAAATCTTTACTATTAAATTACAATGTGTATGAAAGCTTACACTCTGAAGCAGGCTTTCTTGTGCATAATCCTGGTTAATAAAACGGTTGGAAGATTTGAATATTTTTTTTTAGCTGATGGTTCTGACAAGTTAAGACTAAATATACATTGCTGCGACCGCCGTTGTATATATGCTTCGTGCACAAATGGAGAAAATAACATGTTGACTGTAATTTCATAAGACCGAAGATTCGTACTGAGATAAAACGGTGCAATTACCATTGCAGTCTATCTTTCTGGAATGTCTTCAGTCTAAGAAAAGTCAACCATAATTGTGGATTTCAGTGGAATAGAGATGTAGAAAAAATGTTTCAGACCACTGTGATTACATCATCTGCATATTGACAATCCCATGCCGTTCACTCCCAAGTCTGGCACAGCCATGCTCTCTTGATATCCTGTAAAGATCAGTGATACTGTACAGATGAAAAGAAAACAAACAAAACCCGATGAGAACTTATAGGAATTGGTATGCCAATGCACATGGATTTACTTGTGAGCCTGGGGTATGCAGAGTAAGACTCAGGAGTCTTAGCCACAGTCCCAGGCAGCAGGATTTGTTCAGGTGGGTAGTGGGAGACCAAGGTTGTTGCTGCTGCACATCACTGCGTCCCTCTAATGAGAATGTATGGCTGGAGGCAACAGCCTCTTGTATGAATGGGAAGGGTTGAAGCCCCCAGTAGGGCTGTGGATGGTGGAGATATTGGCGTGGGGCACCTGAAATATTAGCCAGGAGGAATTTCTTATCCCTGGGGGATGCAGTAAAACAGAAGAGACCTGAGAAATGAATCTCTGTGTTAGCAGGACAAGACTAGGGCAAGAGTTCTCTCTCCCTCTTTTGTGGCATGGGTGGACCTCATCGGGATGGTCTTTTTCTCCTGCTGAAAACTTCTGCCAGCACCAGGCATAGACAGTCGTCTGCATGACTGTCAGTGCTGTGATGAATGGGAGCAGGCTGGAAAAGCAGCAAAAGGGTGGGGAACAAGGGAAAGGCAAGAACAGTCTACAACACCGTTGCCATCCTGAGTTCCTTTTCTGTCCCAAAAGGCGACGTGCATGCTTTGTGTACCCTTCTCAGCCATAACAGAACAATGTGACGTGCCACATATGGTGCAATGGAACTCTTTTATTTAACCCACTTCTGGAAAAAAAAAATGCATTGCCACCATCTCATGAACTTATGCAAGTTGTAATAATCAGCATTTAAATTTTTCCCACAACTTTGAGGCTTAATAGCTTTAAAATCTTACAAGTTGTAAAAACAATTAAAGCAATAATTTTAAAAATAAGCAGAATAGGACCTTCAAAAGAATGTGAACCTTTAACACTTCACAGTTAAATAAGGGCCTTGTAATGCATTCACTTGAAGGCCAGCCCTGAGAAAACGCAGAAGCATCCTGTGAATTTGTTGATGCTAGTTCAGACAGACTGTTTATTTTCATGATTTCATGGAAGAATTTTAATTTAATGAGTGTTTTATACACTAATGTAAAGCATAGTTTCAAGCCTGTAATTATTGTGTCAAAATATTTCTGCTTAAACAGCAGCAGCTGACTACAGAAATGTGATTTACATCTGAATTGTATCAGGGGGACACTGCTAAAAATAATCATCGTGTGCCTCTTAATTGAATAAAAAATTAACAAAGAATATCAATGTATCTTTCAGCCTAAGCCTTTCTGCCTTTCATTTAAATGTTCTGCTTATTTGCTTATTGACTTTTAGGGGCTAAGGTTTCCAGAAAAAGCATCGGTACAGAATAGCCATGTGTCATTTTGCCCACCCATTTCTCCCTATTGCACGCATAGCGATGGGAAATTGCATGAGCAAATTGTCGGTTCCTGTCATTGGGAGCCTACATTTTTTGAAAATCTCACCATTAATCTTTCAGCTCAGTTTTAAAATAACCAACTGCCATCATGAAACAGGTTTCTCATGCTGTTTAAGGCTGTCAGCAGGTTTTGACCGGTTCAGGCCACATTTTGCTCTTGGAATGAGGTTAGAAATGTTTTTTTTGTTGTTGTTGGAGAATTCATCTTTTGAGGTAATGCCTAGGGCAGCTTCAGATGGGAGAACTCTTTCTTGCACACTCCCAATCTGTTTACATGGCTACACCACTGAAGATGGGAACACTGCCCTACTGCAGCTGCCCTGGTCTTTGTCTAGTGTTTGTCCATCTGTAGGGCAGGATTATTCTCTGTTTGTCTTACAGTACATTTTAGAGGCTACAGATGAAACAGCTGTCATGCTGGGTGCTGCGTGCCCTTCCCTGGGAGGAACTATCTCTTCCCCCAGAGAAATTACCACCTATGCATACAAGCCAAGGCAAACAGAGGAAGCACCATTATTCTTATTTTGGAAACTGAGGACCAATGTTGAGGCTACATGGGTAGATATGGCATCCTTCTGAATATATGCCTCTGCCAAGTTTGCGTCCCCACCAGAGAAGGTCCATAACACTCTCTTATAATCTCCTGCGCTCACCATTCCCATCATAAGGGAAGAAAGGCACCAAGGGCCATGTTTTCTATGTTCAGATGAGGAATGCAAACCCAGGGGCTTACTATAGCGTATACTGGCCCTCCAGTCTGGACAACTTCCAACATTATGTTACTATTCAAATTTGATTGGGAAATTTGTAGTTAAGCAGCAGATATTTGCCTAAGATGTTTTGTTTCACTCATGCAAAAGCATTTAGGGGAAGAGAAGTCCATAGTGCAGTGTCACATATGAAAGTATACCTATATTTGTCTTTTCTTCAAGGGATGTGTTATCTTGCTCCTCTTCTTCTGTACTGTGCAGTCTTTTGTAGGTTCACGTTACGGAAATATCCCTTGCTTCTTCAAAGAAGTTAGCAAGATAGGAAGAAGTTTCTGTTTTGTGTGCCTAAACTGTATAATCATTGCATATATGCATTATATATTGCAAGTGGGAATAGAGGTATCTGCATACACACGTGTGTATCAGTGTTATGATTCCCTTTGTTGATGAAGCACAAATTTGGGCTCTGGGCCTGATCATGACTCTTAGATACTTTAGCTTTAGTTCACTGTATTCCTTGCAGCATCGGATACTCTCCAATGCAAGCAATGTGATACTAAACCTTTTTCAGAGGGCAAGATCCATGAAGATTTGCTATGCCCTTTCCTGACACTAGGATCAACTCACGTAGCTGAATCTGGCATTCGTATACATTTCAATGTCTCTGTGGGAACTGCATGCACTCTTTTTATTTTATGCTAAGATTCCACTAAATTGTTCTTTGGATTTATTTCAAAGAAGGAGAAGGGAGAAAAAGGCAGTAAAGATAGCTCTTCTTATGCTTTTAGTTGTTTTTTTAACTCAATTATATTTTGACAATTCTGTATGAAACTTTGGAGTATGTCTTTGTTTAAGCAGTATACCTTCCATAGGAATAGTCAGTTAAATGTATATGGCTAGTTTCAGGCATAACAAGATTTGACAAGGGCATTTAGCGGTTGTAATTCAAATCTAATTCAGAACATCTTAGCACTGGACCTGTCAAGCACTTGAAATGCACTATAGCTGCAAAATGAAAGGATATGGTCCCAGTCGTGCTCTGTGTGGCATCAAGATGATGTGTCAACAAGAGCAGTTACAATTACAGGTTCTTTCAAGCATACTAAACTAATTTACAGCACTCTGAAATTGTGGGAAAAGGCCTTGCTGGCATGAAGGTACATGGGACTTTCATATGGCAAAGACAAGGCAGGTGACAAGAGAGTTTCATTCGGGAGTTTCAATATTGCAGTTTCAGTGCCACCTTTGCGGGGGGGGGGGGGCCCATTGTTAGATTTGTAACTAGATGTTTTGTGGATAATAATAGACTTGCAGCCATCAAATACCCTTGTCAAATCCCATTAGAATCACATTGCACACTTGTTTGAAACCTCAGTCTAAAATGCGCCCATTTGCTAAGTGAGGATGGGGTCCTAATTGTGCTGGCAGTGACTGGTCCTTTTTGTTTGCCAGCCTTGTTGGCATAATAAACAGCACTGAGCCTGGTATCAAAAACATCTCCGCTGCTGGTTCTTCCATGGATTAGAAAGCTTTGCGTATAGGGAGAGGTCTCTCCAGAAGCAGATCTGATCCAAGGATGTCCCACAAAAAACAAGACAGAGTTACAGTAACCAACATGTAATTTTAACATCAAGATATAAAAAGACTTGATTTTAAAGTGCACCAGTGATTTAAAGCAGCTGCACACGTTTAGAGGGCATTGCTTTAATGTGCTCACAAAGGCTAATGGAAGCTTTTACAAAAGAAAAATAAAAAAAAACCAACAACACAGGTTTTATGATTTATCTACTTTTTATGCACAGTATTATAGGCCCTTCCCACAGGGACTCATAAATGTGATTTTTACTTCCCAAATTACAAAGCTAGTCAATTATTTGGGAATGAGTCATTCATTCAAGAGTGTCTGTAGCGGGATGTGTTAACCATCAGGAAATTTTACACCAATTGGAATTATAAACACCAGAGTTTAAAAAAAAAAAAAAAAAAAAAAAAAAAAAAACCTTGTGCGTGGAGCACAGTGTAATGCATGCAGGAGAAGCACTGAGAAATTGACTTCAAGGGGAGGAGGAGAGAGTGAGGCTTTTTTTTTGTTTTTGTTTGTTTGTTTTCAGGTTGTTTTTTTGTCTGTTTGTTTTTTGTTTGTTTGTTTGTTTTGGGGGGGGGGGGCTTTCAATTGTATAAAATGTGTTTATTTTATTTTGAAACAAAGTAGTTAGCAAAGTCTGTAGCAGCTTGCAATCAAAGCTGGTAAGGTGTCTTAGAAGTCTTACAAGACTTCACCAACTGAGACTTGTAGCCAAATAGAGAGAGAGGAATCGTTCACTTGTGTTATGGCAAGAGAAGCTGAGAAGAAGTGATGGCTGCTGGTGAACAGTCACACGGGCATTTCCTTTGGTGGACAAACCTGCTCTTTCCCCTGACACAACTCCATCAAGACCAACGAGAACCAAAGTGGCTGGTTTGGATCTGCCTCCAACTCTACCTATCCATAGGCCCCTAAGGATTTGCACTGACCTGCTCAGAACTTGTCCCTGAGGATAACAGCAAGTTGTGGGCATGGTTGCAACCAAAAGGCACAGCTTCTGTCTAAATTGATTGCTAAAGGATGAGAGGTTGAAGTATTGAACAATTCTGGTCAATGTATCTTCCAGCTGTATTCTAGGCCAAAATGGGACTTTTCATTAGGCACAAGTCCTCCAGAGAAGACAACAGTCTGATGGATAAGTGAGAACTATGTGTGAGTAGATAGATGGGCCTCCACTGACGTCGCTTGTGCTTCTTTCTGGTGAGGAACAATATATTAATTGCCTCCTGGCTGTCAGTGTCCCAAATCACCACTGCTGCGGCTTGTCCCTACACTTGTCTACTAGGCTTCTATGTAATGGAGATATTCTCACCAAGCCTCAGTAAGTGTTGGATCGCTTTCATTTCTATTTCTTTTAAAGGAAGCCATAGAAACATTTCTATACTATCCACAATCTCTCTCCTGTCACCTTGCCCTTGTATTGATACTAAAACTTTTGGGAATTGTAATTAGTTTCTCTGCTGAACATGTCCACCAGTGTGCTCTGGTAGAATTGCTCATAAATTCTGTATAATTGCTGTGCATTTCTTTCCTAAGGAGGACACTGAGCCTATGTTCTCAGAAAAAGAACTTTAGGCATGCATATGAAGATGAATGAATGAATGAAGGGTGGAAAACATGGATCGTGCATTTATGCCACCAATCTTTAAAGCATAATTAGGAACTAAACATTTTTTTCCTCTTCTTTTTTTTTCCTTTTCCTTTCTTGAAACATAGCAGTGTCTTGATGTGGTCATATACATTAGGTACCTGGGAGATAAGGTTTATAAAGGGTATTCAGACTTGAAATGGACCATGAGGTCTTGGCTAAATATTGTCAAGGATAGGAGAGCTGCAGATACAGGAGCAACTGGCATGGATGCAGAACAGCAAGAGGTGTCATAGGGCCTACAGCTGAGGCTGAGTTGCAGCTTTATGAGCTAGAGGAAAGAAAGACTGAAAAACTCACCCCTCTGAGACCTTTTCATAAGGCCCATTTTGTGCAATGTTTGTTTTTTCTTTTTTTGAACTTAAATCTAGACCACTCTAGCACAGAACCAGGTACTGTGCATCTGCAGGTATTTCCTTGCAGCTGCATTTCTGCAGCTGAGCTGCAAACATTGCAGAATATCATCTTATGAATCCTCTAAAAGTTGGGTGGTCAGAATCTGTGGTTTAACCTCAGCAAAATGACAAGGGAGCGTAGTTTTATTTAAAAGAGCATAGAGAAGCCAAAGCATGCTTATAAACCATTGACTTCTTTCCATATCCTGTTTGCAGGTAATGCCATTACCCAAGAAAAGGGCTTATCCTACAAGGACTTGAGAATGGTGTTATCAGTAAGTGTGTGAGCAGACACACTGCCTTCAGAAAAAAAAAACACAAAACAAAACAATATGTAATGTGAAAATTAAATACGTATTTAGGTGTTTTTTGGAGCTAATTTCTAATAGAACTGGATATGGGTTACTGAAAAAAGCCCTGAATAGTCTGGCAGCGCTTAATGAAAGTTTTTCTTTTGTAAATTATTCTCTGTGAAACACTCTAACTGAGCTCCAGACAAGTGGGAAGATTAAAAAAAAAAGTGAAAAATTTCAGGGAAAAATAGATTTCCTGAAGTTTTAGTTAATACATCAAGAACTTATCTGTTACCATAAGGCTAAAGGGTCACTTGTTAAATTTTTAAGTATTTTCCTGACATGTATTTTTCCAGAGAAATCTGAAAAATGTTAAGTAGCTTGGACGCAGGTATTATTTACAGTGAAAATCAAGAATTCTTTTTTTTTTTCACCGAGCCCACGAGCCAGGAATTTGACATGGGATCTGAACCACAACGACTGAAAATTAAGGAAAGTAAAGGCTATTCTCTTTGTCATCACACTTCCACTTATAGTGATATGCTCTTTTGTTATTAAACAGACCCAATCAAAACAAAAGGGATACTGTTTCTTTTATGAGTAATGCACTAACCTACTAGCAGAAAAAAGTTCACATAAAATGTATGGGTTCAGACAGCGTAAGATTTATTACAATAGCTACAAAAATTATTCCTTCTTAACAGCACTTAAATTGTCTAATTATTCACAGCTGTTTTCAATTTGTTTCAGGTTCTTAATTAGGGGGTAGGGTCCTCTGTCCGAGCCCTAAACCAGCACTGTGAAAAGCTTAGAATTGCTTCATGCTAACCCAGCCCAGACCTGGGGTTGGTTAGTGGAATCCAGTACTAGGTAATTTGTTATTCATGCTTATCCATCCTCCTCCCGCTGGGCTGAGATAAAGGTACAGAGCGACACAATTTCCTTCTTGTTTGTTTGTATAATTATTTTGACCCATCAAGGCAATCATAGATTTAAGGCTTTAAAAAAAAAAAAAAGTATTTGTTGTTTTTTTAGATGAGCAACGCACAGTAAATGGATACATCTGGGAGCCGACATCTGATAATCTTAATTAAACTCTAGATTTGGGGTCGGGAGATCCTTGTTAAAATTCCATGCAGCAGTAACACACTGTATGCCTGTAGGGTTCCTGGGGAGCAAACAGGCTGCAGCAGCCTGCAGTGGAAGGCTGGCTGGCTGGGTGCTTCAGGGAAAGGCATCTGTCCTGGAGGATGTTACAGCAGGGCACAGCTGGTCTCTGTCCATTTTGGATAGGGAGTTAACATCAATTCTCTTTATATATATTGTGGGTATGTAAAAGTGGTGAATTATGTTTATTAAGGTGAGGATTTAATTATTATTTTCATATTGCTTCAGACTTACCCTAGACGTTTTCTTTCCTTTGAATGGTATCCGAGCTTCAAGTGTTACAGTTTTGAGAAGTGAAAAGCCAGATACACCTCTTGTTTTACTTCCACCTGTGAAATGGCTGCACGTTTTGGATCAGCACCGTATGTGTAGGTGCAACTCCTACCCTTGCATACAGGAATTTGTGCTTGGGGTGAGTGGTTGAGTGGGCACATGCAATAAAGGGAGATTGAGCCATTCCAAAGGAAGTCTTACTGGTTTAAATGGGAGTAAGATCAGGACCCAAATAAATCTTTCAGGTCACCAGCTGCACTTAGCTGGCCTCATTAAAAATCAGGTCCTTAATATCTGTGGGTGAGTGTATGAAAGGGGGTGATGGGGTGAATTGGTCAGCAGATTTGACGTTTGTTTGTGCTCCCTGTGGATTTCCCTACTGAAAAAGTCCTAGGGAGTTTAATAGGAAAAAAGAGCCTGTTATTTTTCTTTTTTCCTTTTAAAAAAACTATCCTGTAGGATTTAGTAGGGAATTATATCCTGACTATGGACATTTTTTTATGGTTCAGATAACTGTAGGCAAGACTGATTTGTGCATTACTGCATTTTTCTAGTGTGTCTCAATTATAGAAACATCTGCACTAAGTGAACTTGAAACCTCTTTGATTCCCTGTGCAAATTCTCACTGTTCAAAAGCCCTCATGTTTTCCTATTTCATGCCTTTAGCATAATAATTTCAGAGTGGGCTGCAACAGTATTTAGCTGTGTAGTTTTCAAAGGAAAAATACATTTTTTAATGTGATCACTTGAATTTTTAGAACCTCCATTCAAAATATATGTCCAGCAGTGATTCATCTCCTGGAGGTTATCAGCAGCATCTGTTATCTCTGGTAGAGATAAAGGTTTTCATCCTTGATAATTGTACTTAATCCGATCCAGTGCTGCATGGGGTTCTGAAGTGCTATGACTCCCCTCCCACAACCATGGTTACTTAATGGCATAGTGAAGTCTATTACGTTTTTCTGGTACACAGTGATTTTCTACTACTCTCTGTAGCCATTTACACCAGTGCAAAATCAGTGTCTAGTGTTACCTTCCAGCCTCTAGGTGGGCTGTTTCACAAAGCACAGGACAACAGAGATATTTTTTTTCCCAGCTAATTGGAAAATAAAATAAAACACATCGTTAACTTTCCAAAGCCATTTTCCAGGTTTGTATAACAAGTTGCTCTTGTTTTTGTTGTGTTGGACAACACAGCCAAACTGTGGGTCTGCTTAGCAGTGAACAGTTTCAATTCGTTCCTTGCTAATGCTGTACCCTCAAAGCACAGCAGGTACCAACTCCAGGTCACCAGCTGCATGCTCCCTCTGGTGAGATGGTCCCAGACCTATTCTGGCTCTTGACCCTTTCTCCAGAGCCCAGAGAATGTATCTGCCTTTCAGCTTCAGTGACCAAAATGCCCTCCAGGGTTTTGCCCCTGTTTTTTGCCCATCTTAAGAGGTGCAGAGCCCCTGCTCTACAGCTGAGGATGGACTATGAGAGAACGGAACTTGCTGACATCTCACCTGGTAAAAGACAGTACAGTCCCTGTACCATTTGAATGATCACAAATAAAATGCTAAAAAATAATCCCAGAAACTAAGTCACTGAAGTCGATTTATGCCATTAACCATAATCAGGATCACTGCAACAGGTAAAGATGAGATCCTGTGGCTCTCTCTTTTGGAAGAAGTGAGGAAGATATTCAGCATGGTGAATAACTTTGGGACAGACTAGTAGACTGAGTGTGACTACTCTTGTATGTAGAAGAGCCAATGCCCACTGACATCAATTGAAAATCTCTTGTTAATATCACTGGCTGCCTTTGCCTGGGATCTGAAGTGGAAGTATTTGCATGGGCATTAGATATTTCAGGTTGCTCTATGCCTGTTATTGGTGTTCATCCTCTGCACAAACTCAGCAGCAAGTGGGTTTTGATAGGAGAAATGGGCATTGACAGCTTTGAGAAATCTGAGCTATGAGAAGGTTTAGTTCAGTTTTGGATTTTTGTGATAGCAGCCTGAAATCTGTCCAGTAAATTCAAACCATTCTGGAAAGACTTCAGAAAAATAGAGACTAATATATTTTTATGCTTGTATGAATCATCCTAGTGTTTTGTTAAGTCTTAATGGCTAAAATGTAAACTAAGTTCACTGGGACACTAATAAGAATGAAATATCCTTAAAGAAAAAACAGCTGGTGACTCAAAATCAAATCCTGCTAATATTTCTCTCCCAATAAAATTGGTATCACTGACATGAAGGCAAATTCTTCGCATTATATATAGTATGATATATTGTAATACATAATAGACTATATATGCACGCATAAAACCATAATGCTTTGAATTAGGATTTAGAAAATATATTGAGAAACAAAATTACATTCATTGCTGGGCTCTCAATTACCAAAAAGTATCTGGATAAACTGGAATGGCTTCAAGGAGGAGATGTCAAAGTGATGGGTAATCCAGGAGAACTGAGTTATGAGGAAGGATTAAAGCACCTAAACCACATATCTAAGAATTTATGAAGAGGTGACTCAGCTCCGACTTGCATCAGCACTGGCCCCATTTTTGGCTGATGTATGAAAGTAAATTGAGGCCAGGGTTGGTTTACACAGGGCTGTAAAGTGCCCTGGTTTTGATACAGCTTCACAGGCAGCATTTCACCCCTCACTCCAGTGAGGCAGCACCAAGAGAATACATCTGTCCTCTGAATGGTTCAGTGAGATGCAAGAGGAATGATGCCATGTGCTCATGGTTACACTGGCAGCTTCTGACAGAGCTGGGGGACCAATCCAGACCCCCCCAAGCTCCACAGGGATGTAATCACACCAAAATGCTGTACAGGCAGGTGAGAGGGAATTCCAGAAACACCCACACATCAAATCAGAAAAATGGGAATAGCATCAAGGAAAATTCCTCGTGGTAAGACATCACCTTGTTTTTGGATTGCTTGCTCTTATCCTTGTTTACATACTACAGTATTCTTTTTTTCAACAACCATTTTTTCACAACAACATAATTATAAACTTTGCTCATGTCCTTCTTTGAATGGTTCTTGTTGAGGAACCCAAAGGATAGTGCTTCTCTGACACGAGAATTTTGCATATGGATGCAGCAAAATACAGGAGGCAATGCCACCCACTGTATTTATCTTTGCTCCTTCAGATAGGTTGGCTGATTTAACACACTTCTCTTATTCCAGACATAGTTATTTCCTTTCAGGTAGGGTGCGTTTTCATAATAATGTCTTGCTCTTTATTTTATTCAGTTGCACAATGACAGTGACTGTTGCTAGAACATGAAAAATAGCTTGAAGGTCATGATATTGACACTGTAGTGTCATTTTAGGTGTGAGTAAATCCTCTGTGAGAGTGGAGCTCTATTAATGAGCAACTCTTACCTGTATGTCCAGGCATGTAAGATGGGTGCTGATATCCTTTCGCTCCAATGGGGCTCGTCTAGGAACTGACTCATAAGCTTTCTTAAAGTAATGGACTTACAGTTGTGTATAAATTTTTACTGAATCAGGTCACCAATTACTTCTCCTTCCTTCATAGTTAGAACTTCCTTTTTTTATTTTGTTTAGAAAGAAATGTACTTATCCCACTTAAAACCATTTCCTTTTTCCTCTTTGCAAAGTGAAAAACCAGGTATGTGAATTAGTAAACATAAAAGAGCTATACATCTGCTGCAACAAGTTATTGTTGGAAGTCTTGAATCCTAATTAAGGGGGAGAAGAAAATCTGACCTTTGGAAAGCGATAATGTAATATTTTATGAATATTAGCATTTGGAGAGCTGAACCACTTTTGTGTCTGAATTTATAACTGAAAGTTAAATTATTAGTGTAGGTGAAACACGCTTTAAGCAAAGAATAACGCAATGACTCACGTTAAATGAATTTTTAAAGAGCATGAAGGGGATGTGTTCCTGTTCCTGAATGGTCAGTTTCTTGCAAACAGGCTGCTGGACTGAAATTGTATCTGTGGTTTGCTGTTTTAATGAAAGACCAAGATAAACTGGGGAGGCTATGACAGTAATGAAAAAACAGAAATTCTTAAGACGGGTTTCGTAGAGCGCTTCCTCAGGGAGAGGAAAAGCAGGACAGATGGATTGCTAATGGCTACAAGTAGAACATTTGATGGCATTACCAGGTAATGTAAATACAGGCCAATGGCCTCATCCTGCAACACTTCTTCAGGTGCTGAGTGACCAGCCCCAATGCTGACCGCAGCCAGAGAGGCTAAGGCTGTTTGAGGACGAGGCCTGAAATTGCTGGGCGCACACAGTATGGGATCTGGTCTTCAGAATATATAACTCCAGGGGTCATAGGGCCCCTCATGTTTCTGTTCTGAAGCCTGAGCTTCATGGGCTTGTATTGAATGAATTTCTGCTTAAATCTCCTGTTTTCACAGGATACACTCAAGTGCCTGAATGCAGGTGGCTTCCAGCTGCCACTCTGTAATGGCACATGGGGACCTCTGTCACTTCTGATGCCCTTGAGCTCAAGTCCCAGGTGCCCTCAGTTGTCCCAGTGAAACTAAATACCTGTGGCTAAACACTGGCATTACTCTCTTAGTTCCGGCATATGTGGATGGAAGGCCAGGTTGGATGGGGTTCTGGGCAACCTGATCTAAATGTGTATGTTTGGTGGCCCTGCTAGGCAGGGGGGTTGGAATTACATGGTCCTTGAGGTCCCTTCCAACCCAGGTGATTCTGTGATTCTGTGATGTAGGTTATATGTTATTATAATTTCACTTCAATGCCCCCACTGCATTTGTGCAGGTAAAGTGCTTCTTCTGCCTTACCTTCAAGGAGGATGGAATTCAGCCCAGATAAGAATTGGGGCCTGCAACACATAGCAACTTTTAAAGTGAGTCTAATGAGTCTAATGCAAAGCTACAAAGAGAAGAGTGCCCATAGTTACAGTCTTTGTCTAAGTAAACTGCAAATGTGCATCCAAAAAGATAAGCAGTAACTCTGGCACTAGAGCAATATTATATAAAATTCTTCTTTATGGTTCTTGGGCCAAATTCATCTATTTTTTACATACCTGTGCTCCTTTTCAGTGGTTGGTGTTCTTCCTGCAGGCGCAGGAGCACATTTCCACCTCAGCCACACTTCTTCCCCAGGTATGGCAGCTCTAAAATAACAACGAAGTCCTCTTTAACCTTCCTGATTTTTAAGCACATGATCTGTGAAAACATCATCTTTTTTATATCCACTGCATTTTGTATACCTAAGTACATGTTTGACATTTATATTTTCCTGACGCAGTACATTTTCTTTCTGCCAATACTGGGGTAAATGCTTTAATCAGAATAAATCTTACTCTAAATCAGCTAACTACATTTATAGCAAATTAATAACTAAAACCAGCCATGCTTAAGGAGATTGGGTATTTCTAGTACTACTTTTTTTTACAGTTTCTCTAGAGATTTAATTCCTATGCAAGTGAGTAATTCTGGTTCACCTCAGCAATGTTAGCATGCAGGTTATGTACTGTTTATTTGGACCCTAAAATTAAGGCAGCAAACATCTGCGCTTGTAAAGATAAGAACAGATTGAACAAGGGTGAAAGAACCAACTTTAAAACACGTTGTCTACAAAATACTTCTTCCTGTGAACATGCAGTGTTCCTGCAGCACAGAGCTCAGGATAATCTATGCTGGAGCATTCCCAAATCTGATCTGCCCCTCAGGCACTCTGCAGATACAGTCACTGGGCTCAAACTGAATTGACCAAAGCTATTTTTAATAGGAAATGTGCTAGGCCTCTATAACGACAAAACAGTCATAATTAAAGACACTCTTTAAAACTTAATTTGGTTGAGAAAGGAAGGCTGTTGCTGTTTGGAGGAAATGCCAACCCAAGCACTTTTTGTGAAAAGATTCTTTTAAGCTTTTCAAAACCTAAGATAAGTCAGAAATCCAAACTTCTGAGGAGCTCTTTTCTCCCATGCAGATGATAAAATCAAGTTCCTTCTTTTTCTGGTTTTCATGTATTTTACAAATTTCTGTCAGTTGTGCTTGAAACCTGGGCAAGCCCTTTAGTTCAGGGCTTTAGTTTAGTTTAGTTTAATTTGTTATGAAAGAATGTATTTTTCATTTTTTTTCAGACTTCTCACAATATCTTTCCCCTCAACACGACTGCTCCTGCTCAGAAAGCAGTGAGCTTGGCCAAACCTCTTTAATAGACAAAAACTATAATGGAAAATAAAACTGAGAACATCCCCCACCCAAATGGATTCTCATTTTTTTAGCCTTTTGTTTCTGTCTCAAAATGCTTCAAGAGCAGAAGGGGCTGGTCCAAACCCAGCACTGCCAGCAGCTCTGCACCAGCCTGTTTCCCCACACATCATTATTTGTAATGGAACCATCTTTCTGCTGGTTCTCTCACTGGCTTGGTTAAATTATATCCCTGGGTGTTGAGCTGTGCAACTGTGGCACCTGCAGCCCTGTTAGGGCTTGGGGGCTGGCATGGCGGTGAGAGGAATTTTACCTCCCTTTGCAATGCAAGCACTGGCAGAGGCTCTCCTGACTTTTTTGACTGATGAGTGTCTGTGAGGCAATGTCAACCAAAATCTTACTGCATTCACCAGAAAGCTAGCATTTGCCTTGCAGAAAAAACACTCGGTTTTCCAAGCCACTTCTTGTATGAGGCAGCCATGGCTGAAAGGAATGGATAGAAAAGAAAGGAGCCCTGGAAAGAAGGACAGACAAAGAAACTGGAGCAATATAACATGTAAAGGGAATTTTCCCCATCAGAACTTGAGCTTCAGTTTAAGATTATTTATCTGCCCTCATACACTAAGTACAAAAATAGGAAAGGAAGCAAGCATCCCAAGGGCTTTCACTCTTCCAGGCTTCACATCAGAAAAGTGAGCTGTGTCTGAGCACACTCCAGGATGTCTCGTGCTTCTGATTAAATCTGGAAGTTTTGGGCCAGCAGAAAAGCCCAGCATCACTGGAAGAACAATGCGGGGACTCCAAGCTCCTGCTTCCCTGTGCAAACTTGTGCAAATCTGACATCTTCCTTCCAGAGCCAGAGACATGACTGGTGTTTCATATGGACTTAGTTTAACCAAAAGAGCGGATCCTGTGCATTTCAGATCTCTTAAATCTGGCAAAGAAATTGTTTTTGGGGTAAAAATCCTTCTCACAGAATCCATGGGGATCTTAAGCAATTCCTCACTCACTGCACTTACAGTGTCAAAAATCAGAAACTCACCAGATAAAGAGCAGACCCTAGCTGAAAAAATAAAATCAACAGCAGTTGCAGACTTCATCAGTTTAATGAGCATATGATTTGACACTTGCTTGCAAAATCCTACAAAATTATTGAGATTTTCCCCTCTATTACAATAAAGTGCACATCAGCGATTAAGACACTGATCCACCAAAGAGTTCAAGCTACTCTGAAGGGTGGAAGCCAAAGGAGCTGCCAAATTCATGAGGTCATGATCAGGGTGAGATAACTGTGTCCAAATCTCATTCTGAACGTGAGTTTGCTTTCTGGTATGCATGTGAAACATTTCCACTGACTTTAATTTTCAGTTGTTGTAGGCTTGCAGGATTGGCAACTCAGACAGAGATGTTAAACAAAGAAGTAAATAAATGAATAAAAGAGTTTGCTTGCCAAATAGATAATTTTCAGACTCTTTGCTCAAACAAATCTACTGAAGAAAAAAAAATAGCAATACTGAGCCAGCTAGTATTGCAATGTCTTTAACGAAAATGTAACCAAACTAACATTACCGAATCTAACATTAGTAGGTGCAGAAGGACCCACAAGATGCTGTCCATCATTACTAGCTTGTTTTCTTCTGTGAAGGGTTTCATCCACACCCTAAGATAAAAGAAAATTATGGACAACCTTAGTTCTGAGTTCCTTAAACTGGCATGGAGTCTACAGAGTAAACCAAGCCAAAAAGTTATGCAAGAAAGTGAAGATTTGAATGACTGAATGAATTTCAAGGATGTAAAAATTGAGAAAACAGTAATTATAGTTAATGATGGAATAAAATTAATTCATAGATTTTCCTACTGGGTACCACTGCAAACAATCTAACCAGAGGGTTTTTTTTCATCTGTAGATCTCACAAAACATAGAAAAACAGTTACTTTTCGTGGTCTTCATTTTACGGATGATGAGATGGAAACACCTAGGTCTCATGCTCAGGATGATGATCAGTTGAAAAAAAATACCAAAAAAACCCACCCAGGGTCCATGATATATCTCTTGCCAGGTTACCCCAGGGCACTGACTGCATCCAGCTCTTCCCACAGTTGGCTCTGGGACCCTGTGTTGGGTCAAGGAATGGATGTCCCCTCTCAGCCCTGATTTGATGCTTAGTTAAGTGGGCTAATCAAAGAATCATAGAATAGCTTAGGTTGGAAGGGACCTCAAAGACCACTGAATTCCCACCCCCCTCCCACAAACTGGCTGCAACCCACCAGAACAGGGCTCAGGACCCCATCCAACCTGGCCTTGAATGCCTCCAGGGATGGGGTAACCATTGCTTCTATGGGCATCTTCTCTAATGCTGTTCTAAAGAGCAAGATTTTACACATGGTCTGTGATCTACCTCCTGGCTGACAAGTGCCCCAGCACTGTTCTCAAGAGCCATGCTGAGGGATCTCAGGGAAGAAAAAGGGCTAAAGTGTGCTAACAGGAAGAGGAATTGGTGAAGGGGATCAACGTGACACTTGAGATGACAGCCTGTTCTAACCCTCAGTTAACAGGAGATCAGGCTAACCAGAACACTAGGGCCAGAGGCTGCTCTCAGTGGAGAATGCGAGGGATTTGCATTCTCCAGCAGACTGCAGCAGCACAGACATGGCAGCTGACTGTAGATGACCAATGTTATGGCAGATATGCAACAATCTCTTCTGCCAGAACAGGGCAGGATGACAGTCACACTGTTAAAGCTCCAATGAGGCTGGGCTCATCCAAAGAATTTTCAACCCAAAGATTCATTGACTAACCCCTGAACACTTCCTTCTTCATTTAACCCTGAAAGATACTGGATATCCTAACACCCTGGTGTATATTTTGGTGTATCTGTATGGCCCAGACCTAGGTATTCAGATACCAGACTTCTGCTGAAAAGTGGTACATCTGGAATTTACATGTTTTAGAAGATTTTAGTCTGAACACAGAAGCCTAAATTCAACAAAAAACCTTCCTCTGGACATAACAGAAGTTCTGTCACAGGAAAGAGAGGAGGGTTTAGTCTTCCCTTAGAGGCAAGCAGTTTTAAAAACTCTGGTAACAGGATGAGGATGCATGGTTGGGAAATTCAGAGCAGCTTTTGTAGCACAGTCGAAGAAATCTTAATGGTGTTTCTTTTCTTACAGACCAGTGACAAAAACAGAAGTCTAAAAAACCCTTTTTTTTTTTTAATAAGTTCTCTGTAACTTTAATATCTCAATGTAGATTTGTGGGCACGCTGAATTTGCCTGTCTGTAATCGGTATTAGATAGAGAAGACTTCAAAGTAAATACTCAGGGTGAAAATGATAACTTTACAATGATATCTATGTACTATCATTCTGAGTTCTTAAGCCTGAATTTTGCAGTGCCTCAGGCAAAAACATTACTGTTACTGTATCTCAGATAAGATGCAGCCTGGCTTATTTTATATATTTTATTGTATATTGGGCATTGCTAAAGGGGATCTTATTTTAACCAAAGCCAGATTTTCTGCAGTTAATAGAGTTAGGAATGGTGTATTATTTTCCAACTTGGACTGGCTATTAATACTTATAAGTTGTGAACATGGAAAGAATTCCCATAAATCTGTGCACAGTGCTGCAGCTCATGGCAGAGGAGATAAAGATGTATAAAAAGCTGCTGAGTGCTGTTTGTTGTGCTCGGCCCCTGCTCAAGGGCCCAATCCTGCTCGATGTCGGTATGGGGTTGGCTCTCCTCCTCAGCTCTGCTCTGTGCTCTGCACATGTCAAGGACCCACTGAGTGCAGTTCAGCCAAAACAAGGAGGATTTAATGGGACTATTGAGAAGGACCACGCAGAAACATTAAAGGATCAGCATAATATATTTCTTCTGCGTTGCTTAAGGGTATGATCATTGCTCTTGAGTTGAAAGGCCTCATAAATGTTTGCTGCAGTTAACTGGAGATATCAAATTCAGACATGACTGTCTTACATCTGGCTGACTTTGGAGCTGAAGAAGGTTATCTACACCTGTACGTGTGAAGCTGGACATTTTCCCCTGCCGTGCCATATATAATTAACGGTCACTTTTATTCAGATGCCTGTTTTCAGCCATGCACATGCCTCCCTTGCACACACAAGCATGGCATTCATGCAAACCAGGTGCATGCAGAAAAAAATTTTGCTCTGAATATGTATTTAGGCAGCAGTCACTGAGCTCTCCAAATTTTTCCGCCAGCATGCACAGGGCTTTGTGCAAAACCTGGAGCAGACTCTCACCCTTTAAATTCTCAGCCATCCTGTTTAGTAATCAGGAGAACATATTCCCATGGTACCACAACTCTGCCCAGTCACACAGTTTGGGCAGCACAGGCAGTGCACCGCCCCATGAGGTGCTGAGCACTCTGGCCCGTGCGCAAGGGAACACGTAGACATGGTATGGAAATCAAAGGAAGGGCTCACTGGCTTCAACACAGCCAGTGCTTGTACTTTTCTGGGAGAGGGCTGGAACACTCAGTGCCTTGTCAGATCCAGGCCTTGATGTGTCTGTTCCAACTCTCACTTTCCCTTGCTGTTTGTAAAAGTGCAGGGAATGGAGCTCAGCTGCAAGGATTTTGTGGGGCTGCACTTACGTAAAAGAAGAGCTCAGGAAAGTGGATTATAAATGTCAGAGTATTATTTTGGGGAACTGCTAGTAGGAAAAATGTGATACAGTCAGTCTACTTGCACTACAGTAATAATAATTCAACATTTTCTGTGCATTTATTCTCACCACACCACACAAAGTCACACTGATACCCCCCAGCTTTACAGATATGCAGCTAAGTGAATCTAAGCAACAACATTGTTCACACAAAACTCCATGGCCATGCAAAGACTCAGGTGCCCTACTCATGCAATGACCATGCTGCTGAGCTATAGACAGCCTGGGCCCCATTCTTCTCTCATCCATGCTCCTGTAGCTCCATCCCATTTACTTGTCACTGCTCTGTGCCTCCTGAGGAAAAGCTGACTCTTCAGCTTCAAGTTCTCAGCTGCCATCCCTCACATTTGATAAGGAGATGATAGATTGGATGGCGAGGGCTGAGGAAGGCATACACAAGCACCAAAGTAAACAGCCCTGTCGTATAGATTTACAGTTGTGTTCTACACAGACCTGGAAGTGGTCTCATGTGTACCTGAATATCCACTAAGTACTGATCATATCTGACAAAAAAGCAAAATCAAAACCTCCCCTAAGGCAAGATCCCCAGTGCATAATTAAGGCACACAATGTGCAGGCAGTCATGCTGTGCTCTCCTGGCACTACAGAACATGCAGCTGCTGCTTTCTCCTTCTCAACACTGGCAACTTCCAACAGGGGGTGGTGGTGTAGGGCTGAACCTCATGCTTTCACTGTGTATTCCACAACAAACTGAAACATCAGTTTTCAGTTAAAAAGGGGACTTTCTAATATTTTTAGCTATGAAAAATGTAACTGCTGTTAAAGACAAACACTGGTCTACCTGGACCTTTGGACCCAATATAGATACTCCTATAGTGTAATGGCTTTGCAAATGCCACATTCAACATTTGAGCACAATGAAGGACTGTATACAACCTACCTGACAATGGGATTTCCTCTCTTAAAACTTATTTTAGCAAGGTACAATAGTAGTTTTAAAAGTAATTAATATTTCTGCTTTGCACCACATCAAAGATGCAACCACTGGCATTCCTTTCTGTCTTCTGTTGAGTGAAAATACAGTAGCTCTCTAGGTATTGCTGTGAAATATTTACTCTGACTGAGGTAGAGCATCCACACATTCATACCACTCCAATCATTGGGGGACCCTCTGTGTGACAACTCTGACGACATTATCTGTACTAAGTCATCCCTTCAATGGAAGCATGCAGATAACAAGTTAGAAAAAGTCTTCTTCCAGAGCTCTCTTTACAAAAAATGTTGGGCTAACCTGTGTTGACTAAAGGAGCTAGCTGAATGGTGTCTTCATCAGCTAAAACAACTACACCTGTGCTCTGATTTGGCAAAATGGATGTTAAAAGATGGGTCACAAGATATGTAGCAGTTGTGATGGGATATGGAGATATGTTGTGGTAGAAGTAAAGAGTAGTATCCTAGCTTACCAAGAAGGCTTTAATGTTTCAGCACTACTAACTACTGGAAACACTGAGAATATCCTCATATGGGTGAGTCATTCCTTGTAAGTGGTGAGATGGTAAGGTACTGTTTTCAAGAGCACCCAGATGACTATAGAGTTTATAAGGTGTCAAATGTAAGCAGTTGCCATCGTTTTCTTCTGGAACAGGAGTTAATTTGTAATGGCAATGAGCTTCTTTCTATTCAAAAGTCTTAAGATTTTTCACTTGTTCAGAAAATGCTTAAAATCAGATGTGTACAAGAAGCTGCTGTTAGCAGTGCTTCCTTCACAGCTCTCAGGAGGGTTGCTGCATCTACCTGAAGGGTAGCTGGAGAGCTTGTGGACTGGCTTGTGTACTTTCTCCTTTGTTCTGGTGTACTGTGGTGTGTCAAGCACCTTTCATGAGGGAAAGCAGGACGCCCATTAGGCACCCAAAGCACTATAATCTACCCAATACAATGGGCTTCATAGCAAAGCCTGACTAGAAGCTAGTATGTCTGAGCTGAGATGTTCCTTGTCTGTAAACACAGGATTCACAAGACTGTTTTGAGAAGTTGTGTGTGGAACAGAGAAGGTGGTAAGGCAAAGCTAGTAGAAAGCAAGTGAAAGGGTTGTCACTGCATCTCCAAGGGGAGGTGGTGCTTTGTTGGTTCCACGACAAATCTTTGACTTATGAGCAAGGGTAGCGCGTGCAGTTTGTCTTCCCATTGTTCAGAGAAAGGATCATTTATGTACAATCACATAAATGAGCTACGGTATAGCAAGAAACATTCCCGAATTTATCTTCCATTTATTCTCTAGCAGTAATAACTGCCTCAGGACATAAAGCTTCAGCAGCTAAATCTATGGTTCCCTTTTGTTCCCAGTGGTTAGGCAGCTTTTAAAGAAGGCTACTAAATACTGAGATTGCTGTGTGTGCATGTGCATGCAGCCTTGGAGATCCTATGTTTGCTTGTGCATTTTCCAAGCCTGTTTCCAGAGAGAACAGCATTACTCTCCAAGCCCTACAGTGACTTAGTTATTGTGAAAGGCAATTCCATTGTGATTTGAGTTGCGCCTGGTGTTATTAAAAAAAAAAAAAAAAAAATCAAACATGGTTTTAATTGCTACGAAGGTTTGAGTTGCTTATAGCCAGGAATTTATCTCGAAATGTCTGCACTCCTGAGTTTAATTTGTGCATACTTTAATATCTGCGTGCAACAAACCACTGAGGTATTTCTGTTTTTAGAACAATATACTAAACCATTCTGACTTCTCCAGGCAGGATCAGTTTAAAGCTTTGATTACCTAAGCTTTAAATCCTTAATCTGCACTTGGAAGAAGTGGGGGAGGGTAGCTAGTGCAGAACGTCAAATATCTAATAACAAAAAGAATAGATTTTCTGCAGCACAGATGCGTACAAAGTTGCCTCCTGCAAAAACACATTGGTGCACAAATGTGGCGGACACACACATGTGAAAGCTCAGGACAAGTGCCTACGCTACTTAGTCCTTGCCCCCTTTACCCCTTGCAGCCATGTGTGAGTAAATCACAGCTGTCAGTGTAGTAGCAGCTTGATTAAAGTTCAGGGGTTTAATAGATCATTTTAAAAACCCCAAATTACTCCCACTCCCCAGTCGATCCACCTGGACCCTTGCCCTAGGTGCATGGCAGTTTTCAACCAGCACTGGAGAAGCCAAGTCTGGGCCTGAGGTTCCTGCTTATTCCCCGAGGATGCTCGCTGCAGACCTAGACCAACATTCTCAGCTGTATTTAATCTGCTCTGAGACAAGCTGGCTATGAGAAAATGCAAAGGAAAAGGCACATAAGCAAAGACATGGAAAAACTTGGACAGTTGGCCTGCTTTGTTCACTTGGTAAACTGGAGGCTGGCCAGTAACAGCGGAGCTCCCTTGGCAATACAAGTCTGTTCCAATTAATCGTGTTTAACCATTCTAATCACACTTTAGCACATTAATCCTATTTTCAATCCAAAACACATCTGAAAGAGCGGCATGTGGGCCTTTTTATAGCAACCGCAAATCAGATGTAACTGAGAGACATAGGGCCCTAGTTTACTCTGCACTTTCACTGAACTTAAACTTAATAAAATATGTGACTGAGTTGTGGTTGGATTTACTGCATGATGTTGATGCTTCCACATATAAATAGATCCCTTAAGTAACTTAAAAACCTGTCAGAAAGGGCAGTGAAAATTTGATTATAAGGTAACCAGTGCGTGTGTTTTCTAACAATGACAGTGCTCCTCTGGTCAGTGGTACTGAGAGAGATTTTAATGTTTAATCTGCTTATGGATATAAATGATGTTCAGAGTCATGGAGCTGCATTTTGCATCGCAGCCCCTCTCAGTTATAAAGAACTTTATGATTTGCTTTAACTGTGAAAACAAGATAAAGCTGTTATCTTCTCCCCAGCGTGCTTTATTCTGGCATTTAAAATGAGTTTTGAAATAGAAAAGCTTTTTGAGTTCATTGTATTCAAAAACATACAAAGTGAAAGAACGTTTTTTTTTTTTTTATTTGTATTGATGATAAAATTTTACTGCTTTGCACTGCTTTTGTGATAAAACCTTTCTTTCAATGAGAGCTGGTCTTGTTAAGGTATAGGTTCTTGATGCTGCATTTTACTTTGCCCTGTGGACTTGCTTTGAACTGAGCAACACCAACAAGAAAAAAACTCAAACCCAAATACATCCACCCTCAAGCCTCTTGATGTCTTTAGTAATTTAACCCATATATACAGGCAGGCTTAAAAGAGGGGCATTGAACAGTAAATTATGCAGAAGATTGTGTGTCTGAGCCTTGATTTGAGCATTAAAGTGGGAATGAAGTTATCAGTTCATGCTACGTGAATTCAGAATACAACAAGGCAAGAAATATATGAACATCCAGTGTTAAAAAAAAATTTTGGACAATTACCAGGATTACACTTGATGTTTGGTTTTTTAAGTAAGCACTTGCAGTTTTTATGTTACGAGTAACAATCTGGAAAGATGCATTAAGGGAACTTAAATGCAAACTAGAAATGAGTTTATCCAGGTAAGTAACGTTTTATTAAACAATTTAATTCATTCCAGTTCTTTTGGAAGAAATTGCAGGTTATGGTTAATGTAGTGTATCAGACAGGAATAGCATTCACAGAGCCACCTGCATCTAATATACAACTGTCAGAAATCTCTACTCACTACCACTTACCCAGAAAGAAATATGTAACAATTTGATCAACTCAGAACTTTTTAATATAAAATAAATATATCTACATATATGTATTTCAAAATACAGCAAAAATTCAAATACAATTTATGTGAGTTTACTTTTCAGTGGAATATATGTGGGATTTTTGAGCTTATTGAATTAACTGTCATTTTGGCCCCTTCATGCTTTGGTAGGCACTGGAAAATGCTATTCACTGGGACTGTAACCAAGTAGAGAATAAAGACAATACATTCAAGGCAAGTCTCATAAATAAGCTTTTCCAAATATCAAGAAATAAGGTCTGAAATAATAAGTTAGTGCTGGTGATGCCAAAGCCAGAAAATCCTTGGGTTAGGGATACCAACTGATGCATGGAATATTACAAAATTCCATGACCCTCTAATGGAAACAGCTTATCTAGCAAGTATTTTCAATATACTTCAAAAAGGACTCTGTTACTGGTGAAAATAGAAAAACTATTGGGTGATTTGGTGTTTGCCGTGGTGGGACAGAAAACAGTGAAGTGACAGTTTTGGCTTTTCCCCCCACTGTCACACTGATAAACAGCACGACCTGAAAAAAAATCATAACCTATTCTGTATTGCCTCTGGAAAATGGGAACAACCCAAGTGAGTCTGCAAAGTTTTTTCTTCTGTGGTTTTCTTTTTGTTTGTTTGTTTGTCTGTTTTTTAACCATGGCATGTGCTCTGATGTCTCTACTGGACCAGAAAGGCAGAGGGGAGAAGCCTACTCTAATGGGATGTTAGGAACAGTGCAAATTATTTGTTTTTTATTAGTTGTACTGTTTCCTGTAAAAACTTGGCACAGTGGAGTGAGTGAATTCTCTTCAGATTTCAAAGGGGAGCTAGGAAACGAATGGGGAGAGCGGCAAGAAGTACTTCTGTGTGCCTAAGAAAATCAGCTACAGACAGCAAAACTTGCTTTGGGCAAGTACTGGTACTTTCTTGTTTTCTGTAGAGCAGAACTGCAGGGTGAAGGGTTTAGTGTATTAATCTTTCACTTTTTGAAATTCAGAAAGGTTTTTAGCCATCTGCCTCAGGGCAGCAAAGATTAGCCCAAAACCTACCTACAGTCCCTGTTCAGCCATGAACTTTAACAAGTACCGTGGGACCGTGCTGAACCAGGGCCTCTGCCATTGGCAGAAGAGAGGCTGATTTATCCTCTTTCTGACCACTTGCCCATATTAGGAAAACTTTCCATAATTTGCAATAATCCATCTTCTGAAGGGAGGCTCTTACCAGATGAGGAGGGGCTCTCTGGTGTGTGCTTGGCCATCTGATACCGCTCATAGGGACACAGCTCCATGCTCTGCAGCTTGGTCTTCAGTACCATTGCTCACTGCTCCTGCCTACAGGCAATATCCATCCACCCTGGAATACCTCCAAGACCATGTCCATATCAGCAGTGCATACCTACTCCAATGTAGGAGCAGTGTCCTTCCTGTGCTGATTGCTTCTTTTCAGCAATCTCCTAAAGTAGGTAGCATACAGAGTTTCTCAATTAATACTTGTGTAAACAAGGTTAGAGCCTATCCTCCAAAATCAGTTTGGAAAAATTTTGCAGAGCTAATTTAAATTCAGTTCTGGCTGGTCTCTGGTCCTCCAGGCTCCTGTATTAACAGTAGGTACAAATGCAGCCGGTGGTGTCATAGGAACTGTAGAAGCTCTGTAATTCCCCTGCAGGAAGGGTGCAGTTCCTTTGTCCAGGTTTGTTGAAATGAAATTCCCTTTTAAAGGGATGTTTGTCTTTTTCCTTGGCTACAAATTTTGTACCCAAGCCATTTATTTTGTCTGGATCAGAAAAGGACTTGAATGCATTGGGTGGCTTGGAATTTCATGTTTCATGCAGTCATATATTCCGCATATGAATGAAGAGGACATCATGTCATGATAAATGCTTCTGTGAATATTTTATGCTGAGTGCATTCACTTGGATCAGCTTGATGCTACTCCTGTTAATTGCACTGAAGAAGCAGCCATAGATCAGCTTTGTGGATTGGGCACAATGGAGATACAAAATGGAAAGGTGGCCCCAGTCCTACCAGAGCATACAGTTCTAGCTTAAGGGACAGCTATTCTTTACATTAGATTGGTTTTGCCCCATTTCATTTCCAAAACATTTGGATCAGCAGATCACTGTCAATCCTCAGCACTTCTCACAGCCCATATTTCCAGTAAAACTTTAATCTGAAACATGATTAAATCCACTGCTTAATGCAGTCCAGCCGTGGATAACTTACCATGGCCTCACGCTGTCCTCTAATGAAACAAGAAAAACAATGTTCATAACTAGCTCTCCAGCAGGCATGACAGAGAAGAAGGTCCTATTAAAAATACTGATTTCCTACTATTTCCTTTAAAAAAACTGTTATATATACATGATGTATATCATTTGGTTTTTGTCTAGATAATATAAGCTACAGATAAGCACAGGCCAACCCATATGATAGATAATGCCTGTTGGCTCAGACCTGGATCAGTACGGAGTGTGTGTTGAACACTAGCAGGAGCACCCGTGGCATGTAGAAAAGTTGCTGAAGTCTTAAACTTAAGAGAAAACACTATATAACACGTACATATGGAAGAATCACATCTCAAGACTGAATTTTCCAAGTGTGGAAGGGCATGAGAACTCAGCCCAAGACCATTCTTGGTTTGTGTAGAATATTATAAGCCATTCACTGGATCATAACACACAAGTTTAAGGCATGAGGACTTCAAATTGTCTTAGCAGTGGCTGCAGGGAGGACATGGCACAGTATCTCTGTGCTTATGTTGTTCAATAACAATATTTTTAATACTATGCAATAACAATACTGCAGTGCTTAGGCATCCCAGGTGCAGACACAAACTATGCAGTGCTGCAAAAATACAGAATGAAGACACATGTCCCATGTCCTAGAGACACAGGCCTATAAGACAAGAGGTGACAGATGTGACAAAATTTAGGAAATCAGATAGGCCATATTTGTGTGGTGGATGGTTAGTATATTAGTAAATCATCTTTAGCTAATTGTGGTTTGTGAAGAAACAGATAGTGTTTCTCACTGGGGATTGAGACTCACTTTATATAATTTCTGGAAGTTGTACTAACAAAGTTTCTGTAAGTCTTTGCATAGGTCACTAAGAGGAATGCAGAGCTCTTTGTACTTTCTTGTGCACATGGATTAGAATAGTTTCTCCTCCAGATTTGTGTTTAGCACAATCCAAGGAGATGGGCTTTATAACCAGCCAGTCGCTGCAGGTCCAAGTTTGCAGCCTTATGGGTTTTGTGGGGGTGGACTATCATAATCCTTTCCCCAGAAGAGATGTTCCCTCATGCTTATTTGTTTAGTGATGCTGTCTGCTGGCCGCAGAGATCTCAGCATACTCAAATTTTGTGTACCCTTAAAGAATTGCTGTTGCTCTGCGTATTCCTCTCTGATCAAACTTTGGTAGGATGACAGCCTTTAAAAAAGGTTTTTAAAAAATGCATCAGGCTGTTAGATTTCCCTTTGCCAAAGTCATTGTGTCACTGAAACATCGCATTCACTTTGGGTGAGAGTTTCAGCCAGCTGTATTTGGCCTTTTCACCCGTGTCTGCAAAGACATAAATACATTGGTGTACTTGTACATCAACTCCAACACAGCCAAGGCTGGAGCTAGGAGCCCTGCTATTTTAAAAAAGAAAATAAACATTAAACATTATTATGGATACAGTTAAAATTAGACATGGTTCCAAGTGGAAACAGGCAGAATGAATCCAAATGAAATCACGCAGGCTGAGCTTTCATTTTCATCCCTCTTGCATCTGCAGCTCTGAAAAGAGAGCCTGGGGTGTGCTTGAAGTGCAGGCACCAGGTCTGGGGCAGCACATCCCTCATTGCAGCCAGCAACGGCCCCACAGGGCAACATGACAACTCACAACAGATCCCCGCTTTCAGCCTTGCAGGGGAGAGTTGTTTGGTTTAGGCATTATCATTAGAGGGTGGAATGTGCTTGGTGGAAGGGCTATCTGTTTGAGGTAAAATGCGGGGATGCCTTGCCCAGCTGCCAGAGAGGCCTCCCGCTCCATACCTTGGTCCTAGCTCTCACCTGGCCGTGACCCAGCAGGGTGTTTGCAGCGGATTTAGAGCTCTGCAGACGTCTTCCAGCATTGCTGCACTTCCCACAAGCGTGGCATCCCGAGGGGGCCATAAGGGCAGCCACATGCCCTCTCCTAAACTGCTTCCAAAGTACATTTTAACAAAGCTGCAGCAAGCGCTTTTTTTTTTTTTTTTTTTTTTTTAAGCCCAGCCACGCCTGATGAGCAAGATTGAGCAACCCAGGTCAAACTCACAGCTGATTTATGGAGTTCAGGGTAATGAGGATATGTCCTGTCAGTACTACAGACCCCACTTTGGGAAGTGGGTCAGCTTCTGAGCTCCACAGGGCTGCTTACTGCTTGTGCCCGGGCATGTGTAGGCTTATCCCACTGCACTGCTCCTTCCACCTGCCCACAGCCTGGGCTCCGGAAAGTAAGCAGCCTGCCATGATCACTTCTTTAACCCCACCCAGGTTCTGTGCAATAATGGGACAATTCCACATTTTCGGAGGGAGGTCAGCAGCATAGAGCCCTTTAACAGCACAGAATGGGCTCTGAGCTTGTGGCTGAGGTGTTTTTGCCTGGGTTCAACTAATTTAGGATTTCCTTTGTTGTGCGTGGACCTTCCTTTTGAAAGGCTTTGAGTTCTAGCTGCCTGAATTTCAAGCAGGCAGATTTTGAGTCAAATCCTGTGGTTTTGGTGAAGGGTTATATCCACAACTGAAGCAGGCCTTAATTTATCCAGTTCCTCTTGGGAACAGGGCCAAAATATTGAGGTTTTTTCCATCTTGATCACAAGCTTCATAAGAAATGCTCCTGAAATTTCATTGCTGTCAAACTGAAGCCCTTCACACTTCCTCAGCATGACATCCCAAGTCAAAATCTGAGCAGAACAGGTCACAACCTGAATCTTTGAACTTCTGTGGGTTTAGAGCAACTAAGGATTATAGCAAACAACATTCACCCTGCACTTCACTTCCTCATCACTACTTGAGATCTGAGGGCTGCAGTTCTCATTTTTTTCCCCTGCTGTTATGGCCTTAAATGTTGGTTAGGAGGAGAAATAGTAATGCCATCAAAAGTAATAGAGGGAATAGGGAACTACCAAAAACAAGCCTTGTTGGGGCATATCATAGAATCATAGAATCATAGAATCACTAAGGTTGGAAAAGACCTAAAAGATCACCCAGTCCAACCGTTCACCTATTCCCAATAGCTCCTACTAAACCATGTCCCTCAACACAACATCCAGTCTTTCCTTGAACACCCCCAGGGTCGGTGACTCCACCACCTCCCTGGGCAGTCCATTCCAGTGCCTGACCACCCTTTCTGAAAAGTAATACTTCCTCATGTCCAGCCTGAATCTCCCCTGCCGTAGCTTGAAACCATTCCCCCTGGTCCTATCACTAATGACACGAGAGAATATCCTAACCAAAGAGGTGCCCGGTTATGTTTGTATTTCTTGGTCTCACATCTCCCCAGCAGAAATGAGTGTGCCCTAGACACATAAACATATTATGTGACTTTTGTTTATCATGGAAAATAAGGAAACAGCTTTGAGCACTGTTGGGAAGTTCCACTTGGTGTTTCTGATAGCATCTGCCAGGAGGGACTGACTCCAGAGCCAAAATCTGTACGGTCCTGGAGCAACCTTGCGGCAGTGGTAGTAGTCTTAGGTCCTGGGTAGAGATCAGGACCTTGCCAAAGAGTGTTGTGGGGCACAGAGAGGTGTTGAGTGACAGCTATTAACCTCCTGGGACTGGCACAGGACAGGAATGGGAGGTGCCAAGGCGATGCATGACAACATAATCTCTGTAGCTCTCTGCATCCAGAATTTAGGAGCTGTTCCTTCAGACTGTGTTGCTTGGAGGAAGTTTTTCAAAAAAGTTTGACAAGCTAAATCTGCTGGGGTTCATCACTGGATATATTATTATACAGCAGCAGCCCTTTCTCTTCAAATACATTCGCAAGGCCTCCTTCCCTGATGAATAGCGACGTCCTCTTACACAGGAGTGTCTCGGTGAGAAGAGTGTTTTCCCCAAAGACTGTGCTGGCCACTGACTCTTTAAATATAGCAAAAAGTAGCTGCTGCAGCCCAGAAGCAACTGTGAGCCATTTTAGGTCCTGTCATCACTCACTCTGCCTCCTCTTCCAGCTGGTAGCTCTTGTCACTTCTTTCTTGTTCCAGAGGAATCTCTGGATGTTCATAGCCATTCCTTATTGCTTCTAATTATTTGTTCAGTCCTCACAACTTCTATCCTTTCTTCTATGCGTGACTGGGATGGATTGCTGCTTTTTCTTTAATGATTGAAGCTGGGAGTGTCTCAATAGGGGAGATGGGGGAAATATCTCAGTGTGGTAGTGTTGGTTCAGACTGCAAAATCTCTGCTGGGAAAGCCTGCACTGAGTTCACTTAGGTGCTAACCTGTGGTGCCTTTCTCTCTCGTGATTTCTGGTTTTACCTGCCTGCAGGGGACAAACCTCCTCATGCCCTCTGCTTCAGCTGCAGGCTGAAAGGGACCATGGAAGGAATGAGGATCATGTCTCCTTTGGGCTACACATTTGTTATAGTTTCCTTTTCATTGTCTCTAGTAATTCTAGACTGAAATTTGCCCTGCACATCTGGGAAGTATGACTGTACAAAAGCTTCTTTTTTCCTACTTGAAATATTGTGCCTTTCATTTTTCATCTTTTTTCCCACCTGTATTTCCACATTAAAAAAAAAAAAATCTTTAAAAAGAAGCATTACCTTCTATTTTTTTTCTTTTTTTTTTTTTTTTTTTTTTTTTCTCTTAAGCTATCGTTTACTTGTCATTGAAATGGGGAGCACAAGATATGGTTGTCATTAGTACTTTTCAGATTGCATACGGACACTGCTCCGTTACAGCTGCCGGCCATATGACCAAGCTTTCTTTGGGGAAACCTGTTTGCTTTCACTGTGTAAATCTGCACTCATCCAAAGCCTGCCCTTCTGCTGTTACAGCTCTTGTAAAATGGACATTTTTGTTATGAATTAGGTGTTGATATTGTAGAGAAGTTTAAAAATAAAGAAGGTCCTGACATCAAGCTATAGAAAAAATACCATTTTACTGACTAGATTGTAGAGGTAATGGATTTAGTGGGTAGCATCTTTCAATACTTTAAGAGTCTGAACTAAGCAGAAAAACAGCATTAAACTTTGAACCTTTGGCCTGTAAGTGAAAATGGGATATGTTTTAGTTTAAGGAGAAATACAGCCATTGGGTTGTGATGTTGGCTCTAGACTCAAAGAACTGCGAACCCATTCCTGAAAATATCCTAAGGGATTGTTGTACGGAGAAGGTTACTGGAATATGGATATATGGGGAATTTTGCATCCCTATGTATCCCTCCAGTATCTTCTGAAGTCCTGGAGAGTTGGGAGGAGTTGCATGTTCCCATCATTTGCAGCTCTACTGCAGAAATTCTTCCTGTGTGAAGAGGATTTTCAGGGGGCTGAGGAGCTGCAAGTGAGTTATTCCCTGAATGAGGGAACATCTAATTTGTTATTCCTAAATGAGTTTGTCACTTCCAAGGAAACACAGGTGTTAAAACTCAGCTTCAATAGATGTACATCAGGGCTGACAGGATAGTTTTGGTTTCCTGAAAATTGTTGTGAAAATGAATGTTTATTCAGACCTTCTGACACAACCTGAAGCACAAGGGGTGGCCCCCTGGGTACGGGGGTCCTCTCACAGTGAAGCAGATAGAGTGGCCGTGCATACAGGCAAGGGGAGGTCACACATCAGTCACAGAGCTGCGAGGCCACCGAGCAGTTGTACAGGAGCAGGAACAGCAGCGAGAGGTGCAGGAGGCAGAAGCTCCTTCAACTGCCACAGAGAACAATTTGGTCTGCTTTAGCCCTCTGATGAATCAGCCTTAGTGCCTGTCAAACACTGCTGCCTGTTTCTCAGCGAGCATTTTTTCTTACTGGCTGATGGACAGACAAATGCCTGTGGGTAGGCAGACACATGACATCCTGGATACCAGACCCATTTTTTTCCCTCTTCCAAGAAATGAGGGAATTGCTTCTCTTTGTACTGGGAGTGATAAACCACTTGCTGAATGCCTGAATTACAAGTGCCTCTGCTGCCTCTATCAAGCTTTTCTTTTTCTTAAAAAATTTTTTTTTTCTTTTTAAGATGACACTTGATGAATATTCAAGTAAATATAAAAAGAGAATGAAAGCACGTTGCTCAGTTTTGTCAGACTGCATGTGCCACTGCTGCTGAGTTACATTATATCCCTAAAATGACTGTGGGATCAGACTGGGTATTAAGGTATGGTACACTGAGGCAGCAATAGGGAGAAATGCATGAGTTTACCTAAAAAAAAAAA